>NC_143580.1:36413544-36734284 GCF_048544385.1 Mastigoproctus giganteus | reverse complement strand
GTGTACTGCTCCTGTGCTCATCTTCTTATAGTAGACCCTAATAGTACCCCTATTAGGGTCTACTCTGACCTATAATAATCTCTCTTGACATAAGCACATCACAAATATTACTTCCTCTGCATTCAAAAAAATTATTTTTTGCTCTCAGAGTTACTTTTCTTCTAAAGAACTACTCACTTTGTACAAATCTCAGATCTTCCTATCGTGTAAGATTGTTCCCGCATCTTGGGTGGCACCCCCCACCCCAAACCTTGGATCCACTAAAAAGAGGATAGTCAGGTTAATTAATGCCACATCTCTTACAAAGTCTCTCCACTCTGTCACAGATATTTACTTTCCTATTGTGCTGCATAACTTTCTATAGATACTTCCATGGGCTGTTCTGAATTGGCATATGTAATTTCCCCCTCTTCCAAATGTCTGAACACATGCTGCAACCAGTTAGCATCCATTCATTGTCTAACTTAGCGGTTCCCAACCAGTGGTTTGCAAAAGTGTTCCAGGGGGTGGGGATTCACACTAAAAATTCTGTAATAGCGTCTGCTTAGATTTACATGGGTATATTATTGTAAATGACGAAATATAACTAATAATAAACATGAAGTAAAATAAAATTAAATAAAAAGTAAAGAATTGCCAAAGAAAGAAACCACATCTCCCACAGTTCCTTATAATTACTTTACTATCTTACAGTATATTATGTTAATAAATATTTGAGTATGAAAAAGGTTGTTTATGTATGGGTAATGCAAGAGATAATCAAATGATGCATGGATACTACCTGAGTAGTAGAAATAATGGAAGTGCATTACACATACCTAAACAATCTTTTTTAAATAAATGTTTTCCATACTATATATTTTTTTCATTTTCAAGGATCATTGTTATGTATAATTACTTTTTTTAGAACCTATAGTACTTAGTACCTTGCATGGGTTGAAGGTTGAAAAGATGAAAGAAGATACTTGTTCACATTAGACAAACTTTTGTAGATTGTAATTTTCAGGAAATACGTTTGAGGCCTTTGCCCTTAAATATTTTATAGTATGGAGGAAGAAAGGTTGTTCCAAAAAACAGAAGGTGAATGAATAAATGAGGAAGAAGAAAAGTTGGTTCTGTGAGTTTGAAGTTGGACAGCAAATGGATGTTGGCGCCACGTGTTCGGACTGTTTTGAAAGAGAGAGAGCGGGAATTATAGAAGCCAATTCAGAAGAACAGTGCCCATGGAAGTATCTGTAGAAAAGGCATGTAGCAGAAACAGTACGTCTGTGAGACGGCGAGTGAACAGACTCTGTTAGAGATGAATCATTAATTAACCTAACTGCCCTCTTTTGAATGGAATCTAGAAGCCTGAGAAAGGTTTGGGGGGGGGGGGGCACCGCCCCAGATGTGGGAACAATATTTCACAGTAGGGTGGATTTGCGATTTCTACAGAGTAAACAACTGTTTGGATGAAAAGTAATGCTGAGAGCGAAAGAGAAAACCCAGTTTTTTAGATGCAGAGGAAGCAATATTTGTAATGTGCTTGTGGCAAGAGAGATTAGAAGTCAGGGTAATCTCCAAGATCTTGTCTAGAAATCGGAGTGTCATTGAAGCTAAGCATAGGAGCAGAAGAATCTTTTTATTTGTGAGATATGAGACAAGACTGAGTTTTAGAAGGATTGGAATTAAGTTTTATTTGCCCTACTGGAGATCAGCATTTAAAGATTTGGCAGTGGATACTCAAAGTTCAAGCTGTTTGAGCAGGGCAGGGTTTCTCAAACTGAAAGGTGGAAAGCAATGTGCTGTCATCAGCAAAACTATGGATAGGATTTCTGGGCAATGCAAGGCCATTAATATACAAGAAGAAAAGAGTTGGAGAAAGAACTGAACCTTGAGAACACCAGCATTAGGTGGAGAAGTTAGAAGACAGAGAGCCATCTACCATCATCCGCAGTGAGCAGTCAGAGAGAAAACTGGAGACTCAATTACAAAGAACAACTGGCAAATCATAGGAAGGAAGGAAGGAAGCTTATTTAGAAGACCTTTATGCCAAACATGATCAAAAGCCTTTGAAATGTCAACTTTTCCACTGAATTTGTCCACAGATGGGTAACATAAGCCAGAATATCACCAGTGGAACGACTGACTGAATCCATACTGGTGATTGTTGACCAGACAAAAGATTTCCAGATAGTTTAAGAGTTGGCAGTTAATTGATTTCTCCATTACTTTAGCAAGAATAGAAGTAATCGCAATGGGATGATAATTGGATGGAAGGGATTTATCACCCTTTTTAGGAAATGGCTGGATATGAGCAAATTTCCAAGCAGAAGCAAAAACACCTTTGGAATAAGAAAGTGAAACAAGACAATACACAAAACAGGAGTAAGTTCAGGGGCACAGGTTTTGAGAAGAAGTGGAGAAATACCATTAGGACCTGGAGCTTTCTTAGCATCAAGATTCGTCAAAATCCTTCTGACATCCTTTTGATGGAAAACCACAGGATTGAATGGAGTGTACTGGGAACAGTTTGAGGTGATTTACCAAGAACATCAATACATGAATTGGAAGGAAAATAGGATGCTAGTAGGTCAGCTTTATATATCTTTTGCTGATGTGGCAACAGCACTATCTGGTTTTGACAAAGGTGGGAACAGAGATGGGCAAAAATTGTGGCCAATAGCTTTGGAAAGAGACCAGAATGCTCGGCTACCATTTGGTGGGACAAAGGTGGGAACAGAGATGGGCAAAAATTGTGGCCAATAGCTTTGGAAAGAGACCAGAATGCTCGGCTACCATTTGGACAAGAAGCAAGTTTTCTATTCTTAGCCTGTTTGAAATCTAGTTTGGCCTGATTAATAACTGCTTTATTATATATAATTATTATACATATAAGTATAAAAATATTTAATAATAATTTTTATTATTATGCAATGTCGCTTATAAAAACGTAGCATTGGAAATATTCAATATTAAAAATTCAGTACTTTTATACAACTTCTGAGAATATAGGCTTAGGGGTTCATGATAAAAATATTATGTTTAAAGGGATTCGTGAGTTAAAAAAAGGTTGGGAACTGCTGGTCTAACTCATAATTCACAGAACCAGCTTTTCTTCCTTATTTACTCCTATTCTCTAGAACAACCTTTATCTTAATTTCATATGCATTTTTGTAAGATTAAAATTACAGATATTTCAGCCTGTGTCAACAAGTATCTTTTCAGCCTTCAACAAATACACAGCACTAAGTATAGTTCTTATACCTTTCGTGTTCAGAATCTTCATAAACACACACACGATCATACAAAAAACAACTACTACTGATTTTGAAAATGAAATTACTACTGCAAATTGAAAAGACATTTACTTTTATTAGTTTAAATACAAAAGAGCACATGTTACATTCCTCAGTGTTTGAAAATTATGTCCCTTAAATGATCACCACCACTGTGAGAGTACAACCCTATATTGAGATTCTCATTATCTATTGTTCTGCATAATGTTTCTGGTGGTAAGCTTTCAATTTCATCATCAAAATTGTTTTGTTTCAATTGCTCAAAGTGTCTGCAGATGGTTTACATAGACTTCGGATGATTTTAAGAAACCCCATAAAAAGAAATTGCAAACAGATAAGTCTGATGATTGTGGTAGCCAATTTATGTTACCAAAATGAAAAACAGTGATTTGGAAACATTTCTTCTGATGTGTATGGTTAGTACTATACGCATCAGAAGTACTATGGTACATAGCAACAGGAAGTTGCTATGTACCATAGCAACTTCCTGTTGAAACCAGACACTGTTTAAGATGACTCCTTTTTTTGGCAAGGGTCCTCTTACAAATCCTTGCATGTTTACATATAGGGCTCGAGTTACTGTGACAGCTGAACCATTAGTATTTTCATAAAAGTATGGATCAATTATGCCAAAAGTAGACACCCCAAACAGTAACTTTTTTTTTTTTTGGCTTTGAAGTGTTGCTCATAAAGCTGATGTGCTCATAAAGCTTTATGATAAAGCTCATAAAGCAATCACTATGAAATGTGCCACCAAATTTTCACTCGACTATTCAAGTACTATAAAAGCGATCAAGTCTTCAGAACGAATATTTCTCATAGAATATTTTCTTGGTAATCTGAGCATGGATAAAATATGCTATACTGATGTTAATTTAAAAAAGGAAAAAAAAAAAAAAAAAAACCACATTCAGTGAAACAACATTCTAAAAGTGCAGAATTTTTTGCTGCTGGGTGCAAAGTAAAGCAGGGCTTCCAAATTCTAGGGTTGTAACAATCATACCCGAAAGTCTCAAATTAAGTTTTTACTTTCAATAAGCTAAGAAACTGCTCATTAACTGCAAATGGCAATGAGCAAGCAAAATATCAGTATTTCCATATATTTTGTAAAGTAGTAGAAGGAGAAAGTGACATACATCTACTTTGTACATCAAGTAGAACTGTTTAAAGAAAAGGTGATTCCTGGGTGCCAATTCAAAATATAAGGAACTCTCTAGATATGCAATTAAGTAGCCCGTAAGGTCATCAAAAAAATTTACTGAAAATTACCTTTTGCTACATGTATATGTATGCAATGGATGTGTATTAATTCACCATTGGATGATTGTCAAAATTTGGCCTATTAATTTCTTACTTTTAGCACCTTCATTATGTTATTTATTTACTTATTATTTTTATCCTGTGTGATTGAGAATGGTAAAAGATAATTTTTGGTGCTGCATGTGAAAAACATTGGGATACTCTGATGTAAAGTGAATCCAATTATTAAATTCATTGTTTGAATTAAAATCAGAATCTAGACCTTGTGTTTGCAAATAAAATAAATGTTTTCATTACTTGACCACAATATAGATGATATGACATATATAATAAGTACCTTCCCTGTATCATAAATTAGAAAATGAAAAATGTAATTTCACTTTGTACAAACATTTGAACCTAGAAAGGTGACAAAATAATTTCATAAAATAAGTAAAATTTCAACACCATAAATTTGAAAAATGGCATTACCACTGACTAGCCTCTAAATTTTGCTACTGCACATAAGTCAACCTTTAGGGCACTAAAAAACATCATTTGAAATCCTAAACTTGAATTAAAGGCACAAGCTTGGGGTAAAAAAAAAAAAAAATGCACGATTTAATACTGTACCAGTATATTTGCAATTTACTGCATGTACACTCACGTGCATGCATTTTTGCTCACCTTCATTTTTCCAAGAATTTTTTTCATCTTCTTTATCAGATGAAAACAGTTCAAAGAATTCATTAAGCATCATGTATTGGGTAGGGGTATACTTTGAGTTCTTAAAAATAAACCTCTGAAAGTGTCAATTTCTTATAGCAAATGCACTTCCATATGTTTACAGAGAATTAAATTCCATTACAGTACAGTATTAAATAAACAAGAAGAAATGGCTCAGCTACATAAGTTTCCCATACAGCTTCAGTAAAAGCAATGTCGCATCATCATCACTTATAAAAGTGATGATGCGACATCATCACTTATGTCTGTAGTTTTGGTGCTGTGATATGCTACATAGGGGAGTATTGTTTATGTTTGGCTTGACGTAGCCGAGTGGTCAGGAGCGCGAGTGCAGTAGCACATGCCACTTTGAGTGGACCGGGGTTCAAGCCCATGACTGCTAAATACGATTAACATTTGTATTGATTGATTTATTGTAAACTCCACTGACCTGGTGGTCGTGCCAGAGTATAAACAAGAACATTTTTTTTTTTACTGCATTCTCTACAGCTTGTTGTGCAGGGTAATAAAATGCCACAATGTAAACTTTTAAAAGAAAGAGCAGAAATAATTGAATTAATTCTTATTGCAATATAGCAATATGTCAGAAGAAAAAAAAAAAAAAAATATATATATATATATATATACATAAAAAAGGAAGGTTAACTGATACACCGAGTTATGCAATGTTTCCTTTTCTCTCTCCTCCTCTCCATTTGTTATACAGAAGACTGGCACTCTCTTCCCCCCACATAAGCATAAATACAATACTATGTAATTATTCATACAAAAACATTTTTTACACATTAATTATTGTATCTTGGGTTATACCCTAGCCAAATAAGAAACCTGACAACTGATGAATTCAGTAACTAAACTCTAGTATTTAATAATTACATTAAACTACGATTTTATGAGTAAATTATTAAACACTTAAAACCTGACCAAAACATATTGATACTTCTACCGCTTGTGCCCTCATTTTTTAACAAAGGTGCTTGTATGACATCTGTGGAACACCCATTTTTGTTTTAATTATAAAAAAATTAATTTTTAGCTTCTTAACTGAATTGAAAATGCTAATCTATTAATTATGAATGCTACTCTAAAAAAATTGTTGAAACAAACCTAAATGAAAGAAACCGATAATAATATTTTATTGCATTTTTTTAGAATTTAAGGCATCTGTCAGACACCATATAAACATCTGTATTTTTGCCATCTCTTCACGTTTGGCTGGCAAAGCTCTATAACAAGATTAGACAACTGTCACAGGCATCGCACAGACACCATATGGGAATAGAATTGCCTACAAGAAAGATTGATTCTTTTACTTGCAGGTGTCTGCTAAATGTCAAACAAAAAATTAATGTCTTATAACTCATTGTATATCAAAATGGAAACATAAAATACTGTATAGCCAAGTGAGAGACTGGTGGGAAAAGGTACATGGAGGATATCAGCATTAGTAGAGGCATACGATGTAAGAAAGCAAGTTTATGCAGCATCAGCCAAAAAAAATAAACCACAACCCCCCCCCCTTCTCTTTCACCCCTCCATTCGTTCCAAATGCCTGTCCAGCTCAGCCTTAAATTTATTTAGGCTATCAACTTCCACAACTAAAGATGAAAGTCTGTTCCACCAATCAACTACCTGCTGGCTAAAGGTAAATTTCCAAACATCTATTCTACAACTGCCTTTCCTCAATTTGAATCTATGCCCCCTAAAGTTCTTAATCTGAGCAAGAGGAAGAATCCCATCAGCATTCAGCTTGCTCAGTCCATTCAAAGCCTTATACACCTCAATCAGATCACCTCACAGGTGCCTACTCTCCAGATGCTGCAATTTGCAGAACTTAAGCCTTTCTTGGTAAGAGCTCCCGAGCTCCCCCCTTGTTCCCCTTCTTTGCACTCTTTCTGGCAACTCTACATCCTTCCTAAAATGAGGCCTCCTGACCTGTACATAGTACTCTAGGTGTGGCCTGACCATTGCCCTTGTATAACAGGATAATCACTTCCCTGTCACTGCTAGCAAAATTCCTATACAGTATATCATTGACAAGACTCCATGACCTGCCCTGGCAGCCAGTCTGCACTGCTCAGCAAACTTCATATTTGACTGCACAATTACCCCCAGGCCTTTTTCACTTTCCACTTCCTTGAGTGTAGTACCACACAGTTGGTACGTTTCTCTGCATTTTTTGCTACCCATATGTAGTACTTTGCATTTGTCAATGTTAAACTTCAGTTGCTACTTCTCAGTCCATTTGCCCAACTTATCTAGATCCAGCTGGAGTAGCATACTGTCTTTACTGTCGTTAACAACCCTGCCAGCCTTTGTATCATCTGCAAACTTGGACATTAAACCTGATATACCTTCATCAATATCATTGATAAATATACAAAACAACAGGGGATCCAGCGCCGAACCCTGGGTAACTCTACTAATAACATTTGACCACAAAGAGCAGTGTCCACTGGTTACCACTCTGTTGTCTCCCACTCAACCATTCCTTTATCCATTGTAGCAACTTACCCTTATTGCCATACCTCTGCAATTTGTACAACAGTCTTCTGTGTGCAATAGTATCAAAAGCTTTCCTGAAATCCAAGTATATGATATCAAAATTATTTTTGGCATTCAGTTCCTTTGTGACCACATCACAGTATCCAATTAAATTGGTCAGACAAGGTCTCCCTTTAACAAACCCATGCTGTCTCTTAACTATTACTGTAGTCTTGCCTAGATGATCCTGCAATGCTTCTTTAACCAATGATTCCATTATTTTCCCAGAACACAAGTTAAACTAACAGGTTTATAGTTACTTGTCACCTTTTGAACCACCTTTGTGAATTGGTGATACATTTGCACACCTCCAGTCCGTGGGGACCTCTCCTGAGTCCAAGGTGCTCTTATAATTATGGCTAGGGATTTGCTTACTTCCTTTGCTGCCTCCTTTAATATAACTGGATAGATCCTGTCCACCCCAGGTGCCTTTTTTATGTTTAACTTCGACATTGTTTATTTAGATTTCAGCAAAGCTTTTGACTCAGTCCCACATGAGCGGTTGCTTTATAAGCTGGAACAGGTTGGAATCACTGGGAAAATCCTTAGATGGATAGAAGGATGGCTTCAGGGCAGGAGGCAGAGGGTTGTGATCAATGGCTATTCCTCAGATTGGGTTGATGTAAGAAGTGGGGTTCCCCAAGGATCAGTATTAGGACCACTGTTGTTTTTAATTTTCATAAACGACATTGATGAAGGGATAGAGGGCGTGATGTCTAAATTTGCAGATGATGTTAAAATTGGTAGAGTAGTTAATGATCACTGTCAAGCTGAGCTTCTTCAGAGAGACCTAGATAGACTTCAGGATTGGTCAGAAAAATGGCAGCTATGCTTTAATCCAACAAAGTATAAGGTATTACACCTGGGAAACAGTAATCCCAAAATAACTTATTCACTTGGTGGAGTTCAACTAAACCCAGTACTGGAGGAAAGGGACTTGGGTGTTACGATACGGTCAGACATGAAATTCTCTGAGCATTGTATACAGGTTGCAAGGAAGGCCCATGGTGTCCTATCGATGATCTATCGAACTTTTGCAAGTAGAGATAGGGACATGATAATCCCATTATATAAGGCTTATGTTAGACCACACTTGGAATAATGTGTTCAAGTATGGAGACCGCACCTAAAAAAAGACATCGAGCTTCTTGAAAGGGTGCAAAGAAGGGTAACTCGCCTGGTGAGATTGGCAAAAGGGCGTTCTTATGAAGAAAGACTTCGAATATGTGGGCTGCAGAGTTTGGAGGCTAGACACCTCAGAGGAGATTTGATTGAGGTGTTTAAGGCTCTGAGAGGCATCATTAAAATGAATGAGGACAAAATTTTCAAGATTATAAATGATGCTAGAACTAGGGGACATAAATTCAAGTTACGGGGGGAAATGTTTAGATTGGACTGCAGGAAGTTTTATTTTAGCCAGCGAGTTATAAATTACTGGAATAAGTTGCCTTCATGGGTGGTAGAGGCCGACAGTTTGGGGAAATTCAAAGGTCATTTGGATAGTATGTTCAGGTAAGGGAAGCGCATAGGATGATAGGTTTAATTTCCTTTTTTTTTTTTTTTATTAATTATTATTATTTAGTTATTTTTTTTTGTTTTTATCATTGTTTTGTTCGGATTTTTTTTTTTTTTTTTTTTGGCTGGTGCAGCATAAGCCATAGGCTTTCTTGCACCATGTGGCCGTTACTAATACTAATTTCTCCTCCGCTTTGCTCTGAGTTATTACAAAATCACTTAGCTCCCTATTAGAGTGGTTGGTCAGACAACTTGAGTAGTCTGAGACCCACTAATTGTATGATTAGTTCCATATTAGAGTTTGATAAACTTCTGGCACTCGCTTCATTGATATATCATGTTAATGTAGATGCAAAATACTCATTCAGTTTATCAGCTACCTGAGCATGATCATCAATAGTCAACCCATCTATGTTAAGTGGTCCAATCTGATTCATCCCTTTCTTCTAGAGTTTATATAAGTAAAGAAATCTTTGCTGTTTTTCTTTGCATCATTTGCCAAAGATTTCTCGCAATCTGCCTTCACCTGCCTAACCTCCTTTGTGACTTGATTACAAACTAGCTTATATCTGCCAGAGGCTTCTGTGTCACCTGATACTTTATATGCATCCCATACATTTTCCTTCTCTGCCACGAGTCTCATTAATTCATCTGACATCCATTTAGGCCCAAACCTTGAACAGTATTTCTTAGTTGGAATGAAAAGCCTAGTCACCTCCAAAATTAAGCCTTCAGGGACTTAATTTTGGAGGTTACTAGTTGATCCCACTGTACAGAATTTAAAAATTATCTGAGACCACTGTAGTCATCTTTACGAAAGCAAAAATCCCTCCCTTTACCACATGATGGTAGTTGCATCTTTAAGTAATCCCACAACACTACAATGTGATCGCTGCCAACTAGTGGTTCCTTTATCTGTAAATTCTTAATGCATGAATAATCACTGCTGATAATCAGATCAAGAGTGTTACTCCCTCTTGTTGCCTCTCTAACATGCTGCTGTAGAAAACAATCATCTAATAAATCCACAAAAGCCTTACTAGTGTGCAAGTGACCAACCCTCAAGTTCCAGTTTATATCTGGGAAGTTAAAATCCTCCATTACAAGACACTGATTTACTGGTCCACTATTTCTCTGTATAATTGTTCATTGTACTCATCAGAGTCATTAGGCCTATAACAAACACCTACCCTCATTTTTGCTTTCCCAGTGCTTATGTCACACCAAATTGACTCAACATTGCCCTGTCTATCTCAGTGGCGGCTCATGACTCTGATATATGGGGTTGGTGCTTCTTAAAGTTACATTAAATTGCCTTGCTTATAAGACATGTAGACATAGATGGTAATAATAATAAGCAAGCTAAAAATACTACAAAATATTAACTGGACACTTACCATTAACAGACTTGGGTAATCTCAATTTTATTTAAAAATAAAAACCATCCTTCGGTTTTTATTTATTGAAAATAGATTAATAACTTTTTCATTCAAGTTTCGTGCACTGTTCAAATCGGCACTGCTTGCTCCACAGCTCCTTTGACTCGTTTTATCACCTCTAACAAATGCATATTGGCAACCTGCCAACTAAGCACTGACTCAACCACTGGAGCAAAAATGTGGAACTGTGTAGCACACAGTTCCACCTATGGTTAAACTTCAAAGTTGAAAATAATTTTGTTTTTATTCGTTTATTATTGAAATGATTATTGGAAATAGAGGATGAGTATACTATATGCGGGACCCGTTAATATTCATTGCATTGTTCTTCACAAAATTTCATAACCCCTTTGATTGTATAGTTAGATTTAAAAAGCTGCGGGTGCTGCAGTTTCGCAGTGCCTACCAGTGAGCCGCCCCTGGTCCATCTACGTCAACTGGATGCACTTCCTTAGATCTTATGTGTTTCTAACTAACAGCATAACCCCTCCTCCCTCCCTAACCTCTCTGTACACATTGTACTCCCCAAATTCCAATTCTGCATCCCTTATATCTGAGTGGCACCACATCTCTGATATCCCAACAATATCCACCTTGGATATCTTAACCAGTACTTCAAATTCATCAAATTTATTTACTATACTCCTAGCATTGGAGTACATGCAAGTATACATGCACCTGTTCTTACTCTTAGTTTCTCTAACACAACCCATGTATTTACTTGTTTCATTACCCCCCAGCAGTTCCTGAAATCCCCAGCAACTGGCTTTCCAGGCTGCTGCTCATTCCAATAGAAGCAGTGCAAGAATCAATACCACCTCGGCCTGAGGCTACTGTTAATCAACTGGATTTGTCACATATCTCAAAAAAAAAAACAACAAAAAAAACCCCCAACTTATGTGCACTTCTAAACATTTTCACCATACGCATCACTAATCTGCTATGGAAGAGTAAATAATCCCTCATGCAAATTTCCACAACACAACAGCAAACTACCTCCTCCCCACCATTTCCATTATTTCTCACAGGAAATTAGCTCTTAATTTTTTTCATGCTATTTCTTAAAAGGATTTATTGTTACATTTTGTTCCCACAACGTAGATATCTTGGAATTTTTTTATAAGGATTTCATAATTCTACATTTCAACATAGTTGGCAAAATAAATAAAGAAATTTTAATATTTGTTATTTCCTTTACTGTTAAGTCTTCCCACTGCCAGAAGTTACCAAGCAGGTTGTCCCTTTAATTTCAACATCAATCACCCAGAAAGGCAGTTTATTTTAGTGATCAACAATATGTGATTAAATGTAAACTTCTTGATTTCATCTATTATTGTCTTCAGTCCCATTTCAGTGTAAAAATTCCAATATCATTCAATTTGCTCCTCTTCTCCCTCTGCCTGAGTACTTTATGCATTTCAATCAGCACCCCCCCCCCAAGATGCCTAATTCCCAACTCCCTTTGTAGTTTATTTTCACCAGACAAGTAAAAATAGCAAAATTACTCTCCATCATTGGTCTCTGGACCTTTTAAGAATCTCAATGTCTTTCCTTAAATTCACCCTCCAAATCTGAACAGAATATTCCAAATGTGGTCTCAACACTGATTTGTACAGGATCAGGCAAAAAACAACTACAGGGTATCCTCGTTATCCAAGAATAATTGGTTCCAGAAAATTTCACTTAAAACGGGGACCAATTTTTGTAATGTTAATTATTTAAATAAAACTAAATGCAACTAGGCATAATATTTTAAGCGTTTAAGATCTACATCTATATAATATCGGTGTAGATACACCATAGACAACTCTTAAAGAAAACCTATGATAGTAATGTGAAAAGCATTATTTCACCTTTATCTCATATTGTGCTCATCCTTCACGAGTTGCCCATGTATTGCACTACCTTGAATAAGTAACACTTCACTAATAGAGAAAACAATGTTACTTATTCTCGGTAGGCGCCACCATGCAGATGGCAAAGTTTCAAAGCTAGTTGGCTTTTCATCAGTGGGTGGGCAGGTACCCAGGTATTGCAAGTGAGGCATTTCTTATTCGAGGTAGTGCATGGGCAACTCATGAAAAATAAGTAGATATGGTGTATCTACACAGATATTATATAGTAAAAAATGGATGAAGGAACTCAAAAATGAGAAAATTATTTTATTAGACATTTTTTATTATATGTTACACAATGTAAGATTAAGTAAAGTTCATTGAAGTTACATTATTTTTCAGTTGTACGAATAAAGAATGAATTCAGAGTTGTTTGTGTTGGTTTTTTTTTTTTTTCGTATTTTTTCAGAAAAAATTGTGTTGTAGCATTTAGTTATATCTTTAACTTTGCACTTAACATTTGTTGCACGATCATGAAGATTGTTCTCACAAAAAAAAAAAAAAATTGGTCAATTTTCTCAAGGGAAAAAGCTTTAATTCTTTAATTTTCAAATCCTTGTAACTGCAGGGACTCGGATATCGTTGACCCCCCCGTACCTATTTTAAAAGTAGCAACATTTTGTAGCAGTTAGTGGGAGTGCTCCAGCTTGTACCCTGGAGTAGAATGTATTAAAGCATTCAGCAAAAATGGAATGGTAGTCAATCAAAACATTGTGCACTTTCTGTGGAAACATTTTTTAAATCAGGTGACTCAACAATAATTTAGATGCCACTTTGACATCAAAAGAAATGGTAGTGTTCCAAGTTGAAAGACCACAACACATTGGATTTACACATTTAGAACAAGTGTCGGTAACATATGAGACCTCCAAGTCAAATGTATGGCATGTACTCCAGAAACCATCAAAAGAAGAGCAACATAACATTCCTCAAAACATCTGTTAGTCATCAATCAAGAGAGTAGATTTATCAGAACAAAGTGTACAGTGTACATTGCTTATCAATTTAAAGTTCTATCCATACAAATGCAAATGGTTCGACAATGACTTGTTTGCAATTTGGATACATGTTTAAATTTTGGCAATCTCTTTCTACTGAAAGTGAATGATGATCCAGACTTAATCAACTATTCAATTATGAGTGATGAAGCCCACTTTCATTTGAATAGGTATTTAAATGAACAAAATTTTAAATATCGGGTGGCCAAAAAAATCCACATCACCTTCACAGCCTTTTTAGGGCTACCATTTGGTGTGGGGTGTCTACTTTTGGTATCATCAGTCCATATTTTTATGAAAATTCTAATGGTTCAGCCACCACAGTAACTTCAGCCCTATATGTAAACATATTACAAGAATTTGTAAGAGAGGAACTTCACCAAAAAGGAGTCAATTTATGAAATGTCTCATTTTAACAGGACAGTACTATGGCATATACCATAATATTTTCCACGGACACTTTAAAGGACATGTTTCCAAATTGTCTCATTTTGGTAACATAAACTGGCCACCACAATCACCAGACTTTGGCTGTGCTTTTTTTATGGAGTTTCTTAAGATCCAAACTCTGCAGATTGTGAACACTTGAGCAACTGAAACAAAATGTTTGTGATAAAATTGACGGAATAGCACCAGAAACAACATTGTGAGTGGATGGGTGAAATGGGAAGCAGTTTTTTTTTTTTTTTTTTTTTTTTGGCTGATGCTATATAAGCTTACTTTCTTGCATCATATGCCTGGAGACTAGGCACCAGCGAGGTGATCTGATAGAGGTGTATAAAGCCTTGAATGGTTTGAACATGCTCAATGCTGATGGGATTCTCCCTCTTGCTCAGAATAATCACCTGAGAGGGCATAAATTCAAATTGAGGAAAGACAGATTTAGGATAGACGTGCGGAAATTTGCCTTTAGCCAGCGCGTGGTTGGTTGGTGGAACAGACTTCCATCCCTTGTCGTGGAAGTTGATAGCCTAAATAAGTTTAAGGCTCAGCTGGACAGGTATTTCGAACGAACAGAGGGGTGAAGTGGAAGTGGTTATTTTATTTTTTTTTTGGCTGATGCTGCATTAGCTTGCTTTCTTGCATCATATGCCTCTACTAATGCTAATGCCTCTACCAATGCTAACATTACACAGAGCAATGGATAATGTGAGAATATGAGTAGAGGATTGTGTTCAAAATGGTATTGGCTATTTAAAGGACATCATTTTCAAACACTGATGAGTGTAATATAAGTGCTTTGATGTATGTTATTAAACTGTAATAACAATGTTTTTCCAATTTGCACAGTAGTCGTTAGTCGTTTCATTTTTAAAATGGTAGTTGTTTTTGCCCAGTCCTATATAACAGAACTTAAACTTCCTTCTGCCAAGATGCAAAGGTATGATAAATTGAAATAAGACATTGTATGCCTTCTTGACTACCTGCATGGTACAATGCATAAGTTCATGTCTTATGTCAAAATACACAAATTTCATTCCTCGCCTACACTATTCTAGCTTTGTCCCACCTAGTTATAAGTTATTCTCAAATTATCATTTCCTAAGCATAGAACCTTACCTGGCAGTATTAAAACTAACTGCCATTTTGCAACCATCCACTAAGTCTATTCTGAAGTTGAGCTTGGCATGCATTGTTAACCAACCCCCCAACCTTATATCACCTGCAAATTTCAACACTATGCCATTGTATTACCTTGTATATATCAGGATCAGAAAGTTTCAAGGTCAGAAACAAGTGTTCTTAGCACTAGACCTTGAGGAATCTGACCCACTGAAAAATTACCATTTTAACACTGCATCATATCCTTCAGCCATACCTCCAATAAACTCTGGCTTATACAGCAACCTCTTGCTTGGAACTGTGAAAAATGCTTTTGCTAAAGTCCAACTAAATAATGTCAAAATTGGTTTATGGCATCTAACTCTTGTATGAGTTCTGTTTACAAAGCTGTGATGTGATCCATTTAGGACTTTCTATTTCAAGACAATCTTGTAATGCATTTTTGACCCTGACCTTCCCTGCTAATGAAGTTAAAATAACTGATCTACAGTTATTTGTGTGGTCCTTAACACCTCCCATGTATTATCAAGGTGTCAGCATTTCTCCAGCCCAAAGACATTACTCCTGAATCTAACGATGACCTATCATTAACTGTAAAGGGTTGCCACATTCCTTTACAGCTCCTTTTGGCATGAATAAGTCTGTCAATACCTGGGGCCTAATTCACTTTTTGTTAAATTCATCAATATCACATATCATATAGTGTTCAAGTATACTAGCACAATATCCTTTACCCCAAAAAATAACTTTCTGTTGTGAAAATCAAAGTATCTATTCAGCTTACCAGCAACTTTCACATATTCCATTTTTAATTTGGTCAAATTTCAAAACATTGATTTAAATTCAAAATGAGGACTCAGATACTCTACAAGAGAAAATCACAATAGTATAGCATCTGTCCAATTTTACAAATATTAGCAGGTCTCGATCATATAAGTTGTCTGTCCAACATATCTAGTAAAGTTTCGAGACAACAGAATTTCCATGTTTTTATACAATGTCAACCATCTACTATTAAGTGAATAACAGCATCTAAAATACATTAGCATTAGTAGAGGTATACAAGAAAGCAAGCTTATATAGCATCAGCCAAAAAAAAAAAAAAAAAAAAAAAAAATAGGCCGCCTCCGTAGCCAGGTGGGAAGGAGCAGCAGTGCGTAGCACACGCTTCTTGATTAGACCGGGGTTCGAGCCTGTCACCACCAAATACGGAGGATGCGGAAAGGTCAGGAAATGACCACCGCATATCCCGAAGCAATATGGCCTTAGTTGCTAATGCTCCTAAAAACCAAATAACAAAATAGCCAAAAAAAAAAAAAAAAACACCCCTACCCATTTCACCCATCCACTCACTCCAAATGTTTGGCTAGTTCTGCCTTGAACTTATTTAAGTTGCTGACCTCCACTACAACAGATGGAGGTTGTTCCAACTATCAGCCACCTGCTAGCTATAGGCAAATTTCTGTACATCTATTCTACAACTGTCTTTCCTCAATTTGAATTTATGCCCCCTCAGGTGAGTAATGAGGAAGCAAGAGGAAGAATCCCACTACCATTGAGCTTGCTCAATCCATTCAAGGCCTTATACACCTCAATTCGTCTCCAGAAGCTGCAATTTACAGAACGTAAGCCTTTCTTGGTAATGTCAACCCTTTGTTCCACTCACCAATCTTGTTGCCTTTCTCTGTACTCATTCCAGCAGCTCTACATCTTTCCTAAATTGAGGCCTCCAGACCTGTATACAGTACTCAAGGTGTGGCCTGACCATTGCCTTATTCACGGGGACAATCACCCTTATCCCTGGATATACAGTATATGCATGTTTAATGAATTTTTAAACTGAATAGAAAATGGAAGTTGCTGATAGCTTCATTGTTATATTTTATGCTGATAGCTTCATTGTTATATTTTGTGCTGATAACATTTTTTTTTAATTTAACAGAATTAATATATTTTTTAATAGTGTAAAAAACAGCACATTTTAAATATTTAAATTTTATTTTAATGGAAAAAATGCATACAGTAAATATTGCAATACATTAAGAAAAGTTGAAATAATGGTATATACTCCAAGCAGAATTCAAGAAATCCATCAACTTTTTTTCAGAAAAAAAGACATTAAACCTGTTAATGCAGTGCCACCGTTTTTGTAACAATTATATGCAATGGAAAAAATTTCTCCCTATGCAAGTATGTTTTTGCAGTTGGTGTGATGGAAGTATGCTGATTTTACAGCATACTATCATCACATAGTTGGCTACAAGTTTGACTTTGAGTGAATATGCAACTTTCCTACTACCAATTTTCTGTTTACCAATTAATAAACTAATTGTTAATGATATAAACTGTGGGTCTTGAAGGTGACCCAAACTTAATCTGAGTCCCATCTGAAAAAGGTTAAGAACCCCCTGACTTATGGTGCCTACTTCCCCACCAATAAGGCTCCAATGTATGCTGTTTCCCAAAGCCATGGGAAACAGCATACATTTTAAATGTATAGCATCACGCTTCTCTATTAGAAGTGCTACCATGATTGATGCACCTAACAGCAACCTGTAATTCTGTTTAGCACTATATATGAACCGACTATGTCTTACATTCTGGAACATTTTTCTACTTACATTTTTTCTATATTTAAGAAAAGAATGTATTTCAAGTTTATTTTTGAGATAATTAGCAATTTCACCAACAAGTGTATTTTATGTAGCATATCCACAATGCCTATCATAATGTATCATGCATTTTTGAATCTTGCACCACCTTTTAAATTTTATGCATTCAAATGCATCAAAAAATGCTAATGCTAAAGAAACTGCACAGAATTTGAAAATAGGGATTTCCTTGATCAGCTGTTTTTGAGATTTCTGTAAAACCAGCACAGTTGCCAGCTCATGGAAGGCAATCCTAAGTGTACATGCAATGATTCATTTGCATAACTGAAGAATATAATAAGTCCAACATAATGGACATAATTATCAGTCAATAATTTGATTGACTGATATTGCAAAACACCCTCTACTTATTCTTCCCTATTTATCAACATTTCAACTGGGAGAAAACTTTTAAAAAAATAACTCACTAGTTTAATAAATGATCTGATTCCAGAGAAGTTTTTCTAGGAATCCAGATCAAAGAAATTCATTTCAAAAAGAGCCCCAAAAATATAACATAACTCCTTGAAAACAGAAGTAGATAGTAACTTGTATGATTATTCCTTAATGCTCAATCAAATCATGGATCAACTGTAAACATAACTGAAAACACAACAAATTTTGTTATGGATCTACAGTAAACAGCCCACAGTAGAAAGTTATGAGGTTTTCCAAGAAACTTAAATTCACCATATCAAACTTGGTGATAATTCCTGGTCTCTAGAAAGTGGCTGGGAAGTATCAATGTCACTGTAATTTTAGTTTCATGTGAATGATTATATGCATTAAACTGTGTACAACAGCCTCTACCATTTCCTAGAATAGCAACATCCCTAATATGACAAAGCCAATGCTTGGAAAGTTTTTTATTAAAAATAAACTAGTTCGGGATGTTTAGTCTCTAGAGCAAAGTTTCCGGCATCCCCTTCCCCCCATACTTCTCCTTCAACCCATGCACGGTACTAAGTACTATAGGTTTTGATACCTTTCGTGTTTGGGGTTTTCATAAAAAAAAAACAAAAAAAAAAACAAAACCAGTTTTATATATATATATATACACACACACACAAGGGCTGTTGTGAAAATACACAGACTGAGATCATTGCTCTAAGTCACTTGGGAAGTTGGTATGGGTCTCCTTTAGTGTTCTTCACATGCTATACACCTTTTACAGCATTTCACTAGCTTCTGAAACACATTCTGCAGCACATTTTCTGAAAGGCATTGCAGAATAGCAATGTGGCAGATTTAACTTCTTTATGTGTTACATTTTTTTCCCCCTCTCAACTCGGGAAAGCCCAGAAATCACAAGGTGTGAGGTCTGGGTTGTATGGAGGGTGGTCTAGTGGTTGACCACCAATTTTTGCTAAAGCTTGCATTGTTGTTTGTGCAACATGTGGCCTAGCGTTATCTTGAAGAAGAAACTATTCTTGATTAAGCAGTTCCAGTCTTTTTTTTTGCAAATTGTTCCTCTGAGGTGAACTTGCAACGTGTTAGCATAATATTCTCCATTTACAGCTTTTTCTCAGGAACCCAGTGCTGCAGTATTATTCTGCGGGGTCAAAAAAACAAAATCAACAAATTTTTTTTTGATGAACCAAAAACTCAGATTTTTTTTGGAAGTAGTGAATCGTGGTGTTTCCATATGCTTTTGACTGCTGTTTGGACTCAGGATCAAAATGTTTTAATATGGGACTTGTCACATGATTATTTTATTCATAAACTACTTTTGCCATAACTTTACACAAAATTCAATCAATACTTTGTCTAATAATTAACAAAATATCTTTCTCATCCCCCATCAAAAAACACTTCACATAAACTGTTATAACGAACACAAAAATGAATACTACATGATACGCTTGCACAAACTAAGGAAAGGTGGGGGAACATTCCTAGACTGCAAACTCTCATCACTCATTTTCATAGCAACGAAGCAGTGTTGCCAGTCTGCATATTTTCGGAACAGCCCTCGTATATATAAATTTTCTGAGTTCCAGTTTATTTAAAATATTTAATTTCCCTTGACTGTACGGTTACTTTATGCATAGAATTCCAAGAATATCGAACAGTCTTATAAGGAATGCTACATGTAAGATAACTGTACAATTGGAGGTGAAATTAACTTAACATTTTTCCAAATGATAATCAGCAAAGAAATGTCAAGAGAAACAAGAGAGAACTAATTTGTATGAACTCATTCCTCCCAAAAGCAGAGTAAGTAAGAATTATGTATAAATCCTTTATACATAATTAGAATGACCAACTTAAATAAAAATTTCATTTTAAAGCTAAAATTGCTTTTTCAAAGGGCTCTTTTTTTTTTTTTTTTTTAAATGAAAGGTATTCAAAATCTATAGTATTTAGTACCGCCCATAGGGTTGAAGGCTAAGAAAACAGAAGATACTTATTAACATTAGCCTTGAATTTCTGCACATTGTAATTTTTGGGAAATACATATGAAAGAAGGTTGGTTCAGAAAACGAAAATAGAAGGGATAAATAATGAAAAATGGATGTGCAAGTTTGCAGTTGGACAATGAATGGATGCTGGCTGGTTGTGGCATATGTTCAGACTAGTTTGGAAGAGAGTGGTGGAACTACAGATGCCAATTCAGACTATGATGCAGCTGAGGTGGGATTGGGGTTCAAATCTGTGACTGCTAAATACAATTAACAATTATATAGTAGTAGCACTTGATGCAAGAAAGCAAGTGTAGGAGCTTATGCAGCATCAGCCAAAAAAAAAAAAAAAAAAAAAAATCACACCATACCCTCCAAATGCCTGTCCAGTTCCTCCTTAAATTTATTTAACCTATCAACTTCCACAACGACAGATGGAAGTTTGTTCCAGCAATTAACCACCCGCTGGCTAAAGGCAAATTTCCGCACATCTATTCTACATCTGTCCTTTCTTAATTTGAACTTATGTCCCCGTAGGTTCGTATTCTGAACAAGTGGGAGGATCCCATCAGAATTCAGCGTGCTCAACCCATTCAAGGCCTTATAGACCTCAATCAGATCACCGCGCAGGTGCCTAGTCTCCAGCCACTGCAATTTGCAGAACTTAAGCCTCTCTTGGTAAGAGGATCCCTTCATTCCCCTCACCAATCGTGTTGCTCTTCTCTGTACACACTCAAGCAAATCTACATCCTTCCTAAAATGAGGCCTCCAGACCTGTACGCAGTATTCAAGGCATGGCCTGACCATTGCCTTATACAGAGGGACAATCACCTCCTTTTCCCTGCTAGCAAAATTCCTATATATCATTGACAAAACCCCATGACCTGCCCTAGCAGCCTGTCTACATTGCTCAGAAAACTTCATATCTGACTGCACAATTACTCCCAGGTAAATATCGTAAGTAAAATATTCATGATTTATGGTAAATTCCTCTGATCTGGTGGTCATGCCAGAGTACAAACAAGAACAATGGATCACTGGCTAATCTGCACTATGATGCAGATTAACTTGTGATCTATTGCATATTCCCTCTTCCAATTAATAATGGAAGAGGAAGCACACTCTGATGAAATGTTACTGGAAGTATGAAAACATTAAAGAGGTTCAGTGTATACTGAATGTGTTTACTAAGCCAGTAACAATCCTCACCTCTCTCTACAGAAAGACATTAACTTGCTACAGGACTCACCAAGGTTACAGGAACAAATCTGCAAGAGGGAAACAAGCAACTTGGATTCTTCTCATTTAAGGAAGGATTTTTTCCTTGTTTTCTAGGATTTGCTTAATTTGTGGTACAATAGTACAGGTCCACAATCCCTTATCTGAAAAGCTATGAAAACCGAAAGTTTTTTCATGGAGTATCACTCATGTGCATGACATGACCAAAGTAGGCAAGGGGAGTCAGTTGGATAAACAAGATACTTATATTCTATTATAGATGGGACACAGTAATACAATAAACCAGAGAATACTATATATCAAGGGTGGCCAACGAGTCAATTGCAGATTTAATTTCAGTCGATCACGACAAATTTTAAATATACAGTCATCCCTCGATTTGTGCACCTGCAATGTAATTTTTGAGATGGTAGATCGCGGCACATTTTGAAGGAAAAAAGTAGATCACATCACAAATTAAGTAGGCCACTCCTGCTATATATATATATATACTTCCATTTTATGTTGTCACATTATG
The DNA here is from genome assembly GCF_048544385.1 of Mastigoproctus giganteus. Classification (NCBI taxonomy): domain Eukaryota; kingdom Metazoa; phylum Arthropoda; class Arachnida; order Uropygi; family Thelyphonidae; genus Mastigoproctus; species Mastigoproctus giganteus. The sequence goes on along the minus strand of NC_143580.1, from coordinate 36,712,257 downwards.
ATGACAATTAATTAGTGAAATTTTCAAATATTTATTAAATACTGATTTTAGAGAATTCAGTATTTAATTTTAGACTCCCCTAAAATTTAAAGTGTTAAAAATATTTTTATTAGTTATGTTTTCAACATTAGACAATAATAAAGATTATTTTCAATATAACCAGGAATTTTTAAATTCTTGAATAACACTAATACATTAATTAAGAAATATAAATGTTAACAGTATCTTATCGCAGATCACAAATGAATAAAATCTGAAAATGTTTGTTTCTTGTCCATGTGCTTATGCTGCTATGTATTACAGGCATAATATATTGGGGGAAGTCATAAGCATAGTATGGTTGGTAGTCTCAGCACTGCTATCAGTCACAAGCATCTGCTGCCCTCAGATTTTTTAAAATTTTTATGGTTAATTTTAATTTCACTGTGAAAATGTCAAAAAGAGCAGAAGATAGCCCTATGGGTAACAGTGAAATAAAAAGAAGCATTTCTCATTATTGATAGCACAGAAAGTGGAGTTATCGTGGTGTGAAAGTGCAGCATGTGGGAACTACCACCATTTATGACTTAAAGAAACAGAAAGACAAGTTGTTTAAGTTTTAATTGACAGTGATGACCAGAAACCAATGAAAAATAAGCAAACATTGCATACAACAAAAAGTGAAGATCTTGGCCATGGGCTGAACACAAATTTCAGAAATTTAAGCAGAATCATGGTATAAAATAACTGAAAATCTGTGGTGAAAAAAGCTTCTGCTGATCATGAAGCGGATGAAAATTAAATTGACGTATTTGCCAAATTAATATGATGAAACCTTGGTCCTCAACAAACTTACAATGCCAACAAAATATCTCTGCACTGGCACTACATTTATAGAAAAACATTAACAAAGACTGTCAATATGTGTTAAGGACAGGTTGACTATTCTTGTGTGTGCCAATACTGCACACACACACACACACACACTTTAAAGTTGGCAGTGACTGGAAAAAGCCAACATCCAAGATGTTTGAAAGGTGTATACGATTTACCTGTTCATTATTACGCCAACAAGAAGGCATGGCTACCCGTGCTTTCTTGTTGGCATAAATATTTTCTGAATAGCCAGAGAAATATTTTCTAACTAGTTCAATACCACTTTGTATGAGCTGACTGCAGTCGAGCTGGACCGGAATAAAATTGTAAAATTTTATTCTTCCTGGACATTTGCTCCACACATCCCCCTCTGATGAACTTACAGTGAAAAGTAATGTTTTCGGCACTTACTTTCCGACAAATGTGATATCTTTAATACAGCCTTGTGACCAAGTAAATTTTGCTCCACGAAGAGCCAGCATAAAGACTGTTTTTTTAAACTGTATGCTTAATGCAGTCAACACAGACATAGGAATCCAAAGCTTCCGGAAAGAGTACAATGTTCAACAAAGATGAACCCGTAGATGAAGACTTTGGAGGAATAATGTTAATAAACCAACATTAACAAATGCTTGGCAGAGACTTTGGTTTAGAATGATATTTCATGAAGATGAACCTGCAGATAAGACAGTTTAGTGCAACAAGGAAAAGATGTCAAACCTCCTTACTTATGCCAAAGGTTTATCATTCAAAAGTGTAAAGAAGTTAGAGGAAGCTGACATCGAAGAAGTGCCGAACACTGACAACGACGCACCTGTTGTGCATTTGATGATTATGAACAGGTGAAAAAATCCCCACAGACAATATGGTGAAAATGTGTGATCAGTTAATTGATGGCCTTGAACAATGTTCAATTTATCAGTGGGCAAGATATTATGGCAGTTTAATCAATTAAAGAGAGACTGCTTAGACAGAAACATTGGAAGAAGTCTTTAAAAAGGCCATCTGTCATAGTGCTTCATCACTATGAACCCTTTTCCTGGCCCATCTTCAGATGTCCAACTCTAAGCTGACGACGATGACAACACTGATGCACCCTCTTCTCCAAGTTCCTCAAGCCAGATATAATGTACCTTCACTGAATATATGTACAAGTATTTAGCTTAGTTCATGTATGTTTGAAGTTTTATTAAATACAAATACACAACACTGTTAACTACAAAGATAAACCCCTGGCTTGTAGCCGTGAAGGGTATTGTGTATGGCGTGTGCGTTTTGTATGCAATAAAGAGTTCTTCTTCATGTATGGCTATATAGCCTTACAAATAAACTTTATTAGAATATTTATGATCTACATTTATCTCATTATTTCATTTACCAAATTATTACTGCACAAATAAACTGTAATACTATTTATAGTCTTTATTTATCCCACTCAGTGTGAATATTCTTAAGGTTTGCTGCAGATATATTAATATTTGCTTATGGGGTGCTGCCACAGATCCCGCTTGGGTATAGTAATACATGGTACATGTACTGTACTACCATTCTGAAATCCAAAAAATTCCAAATTGCATCTGGCTCCAAGGGGTTTAAAATAAGGGATTATGGACCTGTATTTGCATTTTTCCAATAAAAATCATGAAAAAATGCTAGAAGAGTTTCATGAAATACTTGTGCTTTTATAAAATATAAGCCTCTTTTTGTATAGCAGGGCAAAACTGAGTTTGTTTATTTAGCATAAAACAAACAGTTTATCCTGCAGCCAACAATGAACAATCGTACAACACTGGACATTCTATATTGCCAAGATAATTAGCATCACCCATTTCATGATTGATGGACTGGACTATACATTTAATTCTGATTAGATAAACTTCTGGGAACGTTTTGTTCTGTGCCAGCAAACTTGACGAGAGCTGTAGTATTCTTGGTGCTTATGGATGAGACACCTCTTTGTTGGATAATCGACCCTTACACACTTGATGATACTATTTCCGAGCAAAGTTACCTTAAAATGTTGATGAATAATGTAGTTCCTGAAATAAATGTTTCCAGATAAACTGGTGCATTTTCAACAGGATGGTGCACCTCTATTTTCACTGAAAAGTCTGTAGCTGGATAGTGAATTTCCCCAAATAATGGAGAGTTTAAAGGGAAAATACTTTTAAATACTCAAGGTCTCCAAGTCCTCACTGCACTAAACTTTTTTTTTTGCATGGAGATACCTGAAAGATAAAGTGTACACTCACAAGCCAAAACCACTGTAGGATTTGTGGACAACACACACAAAGCAGGCAAAATTGCATGTGACATGTCCTGGAGCAGTAATGAAATTCATGTATGTGCACTGGTGGCAGGCAATTTGGTGTGTGGGGGGGGGGGGGGGTGTCAAGTGAATGAATCTATACTTGTCATTTTTATAATTACCTACTTATTGGATTGTCACCAAAATCCAAGGACCTGAAATCGATGGATTATCAGCTATGGAGACAATGCTGTTAAACTGCAAAGATGTATTGCTATATAGTTGGATTTCCCCAACCCCCCAGAAGTGCACCAATTCTTCTGTGATGAACCTTGGCATGCATTCAAGGCAGCTGCTAACCCACCCGAGTTACACCTCAATCTAAAATACTGTCAGAGAATACAAGAATATTATATTTTCTGTTATCACATATATTCAAACATGCAATGTGAATAACACTACCTGTACACCAACAAGCTGACTATGGTTACTTTTGAAGGGCAGGGCAACAATACTGATAATAATCACAGCCATGGTACAGCCTGAAACTTCTGTTATAGGATGACAGATGCATGCAGAGAAAATGCTTTTGTGATTACTTTTGCAAAATACCCAAGTACCACACATATCCCAAGTGTTCTGGATATGTGTGGTACTTGGATCGCCACAGAATTGACTCTGCTATGTTGTCCTACTTCAACTGTCACAAAATGGTAATAACCTGATGCTTGTCTTTCACTGGTTTGACAGCTTCTAACAAACAGCATGTTGTCTGCTTCTCAGTTGATCCACAACATTAACAAACAAGATAAAGCACTGCCTCTATCAGATTTTGTGGAAGAAAAAAAAAAAAAAAAAAAACACAAACACCCAATACAATGAATATTTATTACATCAGATTTAACTACAACACATTCCAAAGTACCATATAATTCAAATGCAGAGTCAACATTACTATGTCAATCACAAAATACAGCCCTTTGCTTAGACTGCTAGTGAGCCAATCCTGCCATCATAATGCCCATTAATTCTCATGAAATAATATCTAACATTACATGAAAAGACACATGCCAGAAGCAATCACAGTCCAAGCTTCATAGTCAGTGTTAGCATTAGTAAAGGCACATGGTGCAAGAAAGCAAGCTTATATAGCATCAGCCAAAAAAAACTTCTAATTTCACCCATCCACTCACTCCAAATGTTTGTCCAGTTATGCCTTGAATTTATTTAAGCTATCAACTTCTACAACGGCAGATGGAAGTTTTTTCCAGCAATCAACCACATGCTGCATAAAGGCAAACTTCTGCACACATATCCTACAACTGTCTTTCCTCAATTTGAATTTATGCCCTCAGAGGCGATTATTCTGAGGAAGAGGAGGAATCCTATCAGTATTGAGTATACACCTCAATCTGATCACCCCACAGGTGCCTAGTCTCCAGACACTGTACTTTGCAAAACTTAAGCCTTTCTTCGTAATAACAACCCTTTGTTCCATTCACTAATCTCGTTGTCCTTCTCTGCACTCACTCCAGCAGCTCTACATCCTTCCTAAAATGAGGCCTTCATACCTGTATACAGTATTCAAGGTGTGTCCTGACCATTGCTTATACAAGGGGATAATCACCTCCTTATCCCTGCTAGAAAAATTCCTGTATATCATTGACAAAATACCATGAGCTGCTCAGAAAACTTCATATCTGCCTGCACAATTACCCTCAGGTCCTTTTCATTCTCTACCACAGTGTCAGTGTAGTACCATACAGTTGATACGTTACTACTTCCCATATGCAGTACTTTACATTTGTCAAAGTTAAACTTCAGTTGCCACCTCTCAGCCCATCTGCTGAACTTTTCTAGATACTGTTTCAGCAGCATACTGTCGTTAACAACCCTGCCAACCTTTGTATCGTCTGCAAACTTTGACATTGAGCCTAATATACCATCATCAATATCATTAATAAATACAGAAAACAACAATGGACCCAACACTGAACCCTGGGAGACTCCACTAATAACATTAGTCCACGAAAAGTAGTGTCCATTGATTACCACTCTGTCTTCTCCCACTCAACCATCCCTTTATCCATAGCAGCAATTTGCCTCCAATTTGTTCAGCAGTCTTCCATGTGCAACATTATCAAAAGCCTTTCTAAGATCCAAATATATGATATCAGTTATTCCCTGCATCCAGTTCCTTTGTGACCACATCATAGTATCCAATCAAATTGGTCAGACAAGACTTCCCCTTAACAAAACCATGCTGTGTCTGAGCTATAAGTGAAGTCTTGTCTAGATGATCCTGCAGTGCTTCTTTAACCAGTGCCTCCATTAATTCCCTGGAAAAGAATTTAAACTAACAGGTCTGTAATTACTTTTGTAGCCGTTTGTGAATTGGGGTCGCATTTGCACATCTCCAGTCCATGGTACCTCCCCTGAACACAAGGAAGCTCTCATAATTATGGCTAAGGGTTTGCTTATTTCCTTTGCTACCTCCTTTAATATAACTGGATAGATCCCATCCACCCCAGGTGCCTTTCTTATGTTTATCTTCAACAATTTCTTCTCCACCTTGCTCTCAGTCATTACAAAATCATCTAGCTCACTGCCAGACTTGAATAGACTTCTGGCATTCCCCTCCCTGAATAACTCATGTGTGAATGTAGACAGCTAACAAACTAAAATATTCATTTAGTTTGTTAGCTACCTGAGCAGGATCATTAATAGTTGAACCATCAATATCCAGTGGACAATCTGATTCTTCCCCTTCCTTCTAGAGTTTACATAAGTAAAGAACTCTTTGCTGTTTTTCTTTGCATCCTCTGCCAAAGATTTCTCATAATCTGCCTTTGCCTGCCTAACCTCCTTTGTGACAGACCAGCTTATATCTATCATAGGCTTCTGTGTCACCCATTAATTTATATGTATCCCATGCATTTTTCTTCTTTGCCACATGTCTAATTAGTTCATCTGACATCCATTTAGGCCTAAATCCTGAACAATATTTCTTAGTTGGTATGAAGTCTAGTAGCTTCCAAGATTAATTCTTTGAATGCTTCCCATTTTGAATTTGCTGTTGGTAACATCATCAGTTAGTCCCACCATTTAGAATTTAAATTCTGTCTCAGACCTCCGCAGTCACCTATAAAAAAGCAAAACCCCTTCACTTTACCCCTGATGGTAGTTACCTCTTTGAGTAAATACTACTAGTTGTAAAGTTATTAATATATTGAACAGGAAAATTCATGGTATCGATTTCTACTATACAGTCACAGACACTCCACTTTTATTCTACAGGGATTAAGGATATAAGAAGGCTGCCATAAATTGAAAATGTTCCATATACTGGATGTTACTAAAGGACAACATTTTATCGAAGTTCTGGTCAATCCTTACATCGGACTATGAGACCTATCTCCAATTATTCAAGGTCCAGTGCCAATGTTCTTTCGCCTAGTTGAGTAGTAGAATCCTGCATCATGGTGTTAGCACTGGGACTCTGATGGCGGCTCCCATAACATATTGTGGCTAATGATTGCCTGATGGTCTTGGTGGAGATATTTCTGGCATCTTACCCCATCGAAGTTGGTAGTAATTTGTGCCGCTATTGCTCTCTGGTTGGCCGAAACAATGCGAGACATACATCGACGTTTATCCATCACCTTTCTCCGCTGCCACGATGAGATGTTATTCTCGATACACTCTTGATACTGTTGAATGGGGGATAGTGCAATTTCTGTACCACCTCTGTGATAGTGACCCATGTGTCGGGCACCCACTATCATCCCTCTTTCAGTCAGTTAACTTATGAGATTTATCCATACTGACATTGAATTACTGTCTATGGGAATGCAGCGATGCACTGTACCTATATACCTGCCAAAAGGTATATAGCTATTTAAAGTTATTCACCCCTGTCTCTGGTTCATGTGCCAGAGACAGGGGCGACAGCATTGCATTGCCCAGGAAATAGATATCCCACGAATTCTATCCATTTGGTGTAATGACAGTATGCTACTGTAACAGGATCTAGAAAAGTTAGGCAGATGGGCTGAGAAGTGGCAACTGAAGTTTAACATTGACAAATGCAAAGTACTGCACACGGGTAGCAGCAACCACAGAGAAATATACCAGCTGTGTGGTAGAGAATGAAAAAGACCTGGATAATTGTGCAGACAGATATGAAGTTTTCTGAGCAAGGCATGGGGTCTTGTCAATGATGTACAGGAATTTTTCTACTAGGGAAAAGGAGGTGATTTGATTTTCCCTTTGTATAAGGTAATGATGAGACCATGCCTTGAGTACTGCATACAAGTCTGGAAGCCTCATTTTAAGAAGGAGTACAGAGGGGCAACAAGTTTGGTGATGGGACCAGAGGGGTCCTCTTACCAAGAAAGGTTTAAGTTCTGCAAATTGCAGTGTCCGGAGACTAGGCACCTGATTGAGGTGTATAAGGCCTTGAATGGTTCGAGCAGGCTCAATGCTGATGGGATTCTTGTTGCTCATTTTATGAACCTGAGGGTGCATAGATTCAAACTGAGGAAAGACAGTTATAGAATAAATGTTCTCCCCAGGACCTACTGAATGGGCACACCGCCCGGCTAAAATTTAAGCGATTCTCGCAGTACCGCTCACTCATCTCAACAAATTTTAATTTGAACACACTATGCATTCAAGGACAATGTGACAGGAGCATATAATGTTAAATTATGCAATTAATTTTTGTTCTGGATCGCTTAAGTCACATTTATAAACAACAGAAAATTTTATAATATTCCGAAGTAGTATTACACTTCCTTACCCGGCTCCTTCATAATGCCGCCTGGCTGGCAAAATTTTCTGGGGAGAACACTGGAATAGATGTGCGGAAATTTACTTTTAGCCAGCAGGTAATTGATTGCTGGAACAAACTTCCATCTGTTGTCGTGGAAGTTGATAGCTTGAATAAATTCAAGGAAGAACTATACAAAGTGTTGGAGCAAACGGATGGGTGAAATGGGAAGGTTTTTTTTTTTTTTTTTTTTGGCTGATGCTATATAAGCTTGGTTTCTTGTATCATATGCCTATGCTAATGTAGAGTTTCAGGCACATGTTTCATTTATCATTTTATTTCTTGAGAAACTACCTGTTTTTTGATGACAAACTTAAAAAGGGCTTGTTAGCAGGCTTATGTCTATGACAGTAGAGGGCTGTTTTGTGGTTGTAATGGTATATTAGTCACAATTAACTGTGACTTCTGAGGTATTATGTGGAAACTTGGAATTTGTTCTAAGGTAAATCTAAATTCTTAGTTACTTCAGTAGTTGTCTGTGTACTAAAATGATGCATTTGCATTAACTTGTACATCATTTAACTGCTATGCAACCTAAGGCTTTAGCCCTAAAATGCTTCTAAGGTAAATCCAATGTAATTAAGTTACAATATTTTAGTTCTATGAACAAAAAACTGTTCCTTTAAGAATGCATATTTGTGTGAGGATTAAGTTACTCCACATTAAACAAAACTGAATAGCTATTAAATGTTTTTGACTATATATATTTGTTTATTCTTTGCTATTAAATTATGAAGAATAATAATACAGTGCATTTATTTTATCAAAAGTTTATAAATTTCAAAAATTTCTACAGGACTTCGCCTTCATATATTTTTCTCACTTGGCTACATTATCAGAATGAAAAAGATAGCTGATGAGTGTCAGTTATCACGAGGAACATTAAAGAAGGAAAACTGTGCATATACCGTCGTTATTAGCAAATAATTTTTTTGCCAATACTGAAGGTATGTGCAGTTAGTCACTGGCTTATGACTTATCCTGTCATAAACTAATTAGATGCAGAAATGCTTTCCAAATGACTCCCTTCCAAACTAATGAAAGTCAAAGGTACAATTTATTGGAGTCGATGAGCTATTTTCTCTCACTTCACCTCAACAGAAGTTTCTCCTTATCAAAATGGGCACTCTTTTTTTTTCTTTCCCCCCCCCCCCTTGTTAGTTGTTGGCGCATCAGCTTCTATGGCCATAATGCACCTCCCAAAGTTTTTGCATTTTACTGTGATCCAAGCCCCAGGCGGGAATTGAACCCGCAACCTTTGGGTTGCCAGGCAGGCACTTTCACCTACCTGGCTAGCCTGGTCAGCACTCTCTTTTAATATGAAGAAATTGACATCATGACTGCCTTTGAGGGAAAATAACTGAGAGTCATATGTTACAGGAAATGCAGTTTACAGATATGGAATATTCAATATAAATACCGATTTGAACTTACTGTTATTCACAATCTATTACATTATCTAATGATGAATGAAGTTAGATTACATAACAAAATAATAAACAAACAGCTATATCATAAAGGTTATGTTTCGCTATTCTATTTTTAGAAATCTTATAACTTTATATAATATAAAGTTAGGTAACATAAATAAAATTAAATATGCTTGTTAAGTCTGCTGTTCTAAAATTTTAGGTACCATGACAAAGCCAAATAGGTCAGTTACTTAATCAATCAGATACATGGTTCACAACAAATACTCGGCATCTGTTGAACTACAACAGATTCCAAGGTACCATATAATTCAAAAGCAGGGAAATGAAAAATTTTTTCTGCTACATAGAAATTCTGTCAGTCATTTCCCTCAACAAATTAAATTATTTTGTTAGCTTCCCATAGTGAACGTGTGATAAACATCACACAAAAGTATAGATAAACAAAAAATTGAGCAAGCGAATTTTGTTTCAATTAATATAAACCTAAATGTGATAATCTATTATTACTATAACTGACATGGGTTGATGCATTATCCACAGTCTGTTCAAGATAAACTCACTTTTTCCTTTTTTTTTTATTTATTTTTTTTATTTAGAGAATAACAGGTAACATGTAATACAAATGATAAGGACTTAAAAACATTGCTTCCAATCATATCATGGCAAAATATTCAGTGACATTACAATGTGATTTAAAAAAAAAAAAAATTAAAGAATGTTTACTGATCACAATAGATATTATTAAATAGAAAAATATATTCTCAAGCACAAAACTTGAAACAATGGCCAAAATTATAAAACAAAACAAGAGGTTACAGAAATTAAATGTTATATTGCTCCTTACATACCCATTCCATAAGTCTTTGTTGGGTGTTCTGAGTTGTCATTATGTACACAAAACTATTAATAAAATACATTGGGCATTCTACCTAAAAAAATGCTTCCTTAAAAGCTTTCAAATGGCTGTCATAATGATAGGTGTTACCTGCTATTAATCCAAATTGAAGCCAAAATGAATTTTTCTCTTGTTTTATGTTTCCTCCTCGTCTTCTTCGTCGTATGCCTCTTCATCTTCTTCGTCAACGGCTGCAGCTCCAAATTCTTCAGCTTCTTCGTTTTCGATATCTGGAGTAATCAAATATGGCAAGGGGTTTGGCCATATATCATCCTTGATCACTTCTGCGATTTCATCTGCAGATGCATCTCCATGTTCACTGAACCATGAGAAGAAAGTCCTTGGCTGTTCATGTGCCCTCTTTCTGCTTCCCTTAGCACGAGGTTCGGCTTCCTTTGTGAAATCCATATCTTCTTTCCACTTGATTTGAGTAGATTGTGAGACAGGATCGCCAGAAGAACTTAAATGAAATTCTTTGGCTATAACATCATTCTCAAAATATGGATTTTTTTCAAAGTAGAATTTAATTCTGTAACCAGATTTGATATCTTCGAATTCTTCAACTTCTAACTTTACCAGGAAATTTAAGCATTCTTCATCCTCTTCGTTCAAAATTGCTGATATTTGTGGATGATTTACAAATGTGTTAAGCCAAAAGTTCGGTATTTTCTTGATAAAGTCATTTCGTTTATCAAAACATGGCTTTCGCAACTTGTTGAATTTTTGCTCAACTTTCAGTATTTCCTCGCTTGCCTTTTCATTCAAAACATCGATCTCGCTTTGGCAGGCATCAATTTCTTCCAAAGCATTTTGTGTTTCGACATCGAAATTTTTGCTTTTATCGTTATCTGATGCAAGCGACGCTTCACCTTTTTTCATTTTCTTAGGTGCTGAACCACTGGCAGACATTGCTTGACTTACGATTACAACGAATTAAACAATAACAACACCAAATATTTTTGCTTACCAAATAAAAATCCACAGAACTACTTCTTTGGTTGAAACGAAACTAGAATACGAACATTTTCGGCAGAATAATCAACTACTTTTCGCGCTTTATGTTGATAACCAATGAAAATGGAGAAAATATTGTCTTGGGTATTAGTTAAATAAGCGTCACCTAGGAAAATAAGGTCAATTGATATATCACGTACAATAACTAAATAAAAATAAAAACAGCAAGATTAATTTTACAAGAGATAGAGTTACGCTGGTGTGTGATCACAAATTTCAGGAAAGTTGAGGCATTATTCAGAAGCATTGTACAGAGAAAAAAAAAAAAAAAAAAAAAATATATATATATATATATATATATTTTGTGAATTTACTTATGAACAAATCAGGAAAAATAATAAATTCGCAGTTTGTAAACAGTGGCAACACAAACGAAGGTACACTAAGTTATTCGTATGCAAAATAATACACTTTACAAGATAGTTATCAGTCGCGAAATAAGGAATGAAGTCAGATTGCAGAAAATGGAGGGTTTCAAATTTGAGTTAAATGGAACGAGTTATGTTTCATCTGCACAATAAGAAAATTATTACAGCAATAGCTTAAAATGCAAAATCTGTAACGTGGCACTCTGCATCTCTAATGATGGAGGCAAAACGATTAAAAATTTTATAAATGTGAATATTAAAATGTACAGTATTCACATTCCTGGGGGGGGGGGGTTACTCAGATTTTCACCACAAGAGTGTAGTTTTAGCGCGAATTTATTTGTTCAGAAATGGCAAATATTTATTTCATTTTTAATAATAAAAAAAATAGGCATGTGACGTTTACAATGTGTTTGATGTTTTAAAGTTTAAACGTCACATGCCTATTTTTTTTTTATTAAAAATGAAATAAATATTTGCCATTTCTGAACAAATAAATTCGCATTTATCGCTCGCACTAAGGAATTATAAGGTAGCCATCATTGTTAAAATGTCACACATACCACTCAGATGAGATTATTATTATTTGCCATATGGTGCAAAAAGCCTGCTGCACTGGCCAAATAAAATAACTAATAATAATATAGAACAACACACAGAAAGGCATCATGACAAAGTCAAACTAAAATGGCCAGGTAGCTGAATATGACTGTGTTGGAAGGAAACTCTGAAGTTGGTTTTGACACAAACACTATTCTGGCGATTAATTTTATAAAAGTGGCTTGACTACATTATTCCAAGCGATTTTCAAGGTTTCCCATAAATTTTGCGAGGATGGTCCGACTTCACGAACTTGACAATTTAAATGACCCAAAAAACATTCTATTGGGTTTAAGCCAGGCGATTGGGGCCCACACCATCATTTGCAATACATTTCCTGTTCTTTAGTTGCTATAAAGTTCATACACAGCTTACAGCTGTAATATAAAATTTATTTATCAAACTCCAGAGGATATTGCATTAAGTTAAAGAATGGTTTTATTGCCTTTTTAAATTTTCTTCAGTTCTGATGACGTCACCCACTCCAGAAAAACAGAACCAACTCCAAATCATGATGGAACCACCACCCTGATTGACTGTAGGCACCAAAAAATGTAGAACCATATTTTATTCAGTTGATCGTCTTACATAAACTGTATGCTTTGATCCAAAAATTTCAAATTTGATTTATTTGTACACACCCTTCCAACAGGGTGATAGCTTTTAGCCTAAGCCAACCGCTTCTGTTTAAGACAAGCTTACAGCGGATGTAGACAAGGGAATTTCTTTGAAGCTATTGAACTCGGCTCGGATTTCAGGGGCAGTAAGTCGTCAGTTGTGTTTAGAAATCAGTATTATGGTTTTAACTTGTGCTTCCATTGGTAAGCGCTGTCGTCCTGATCTTGGTCTGTCCTTTTAACTGCTAGTCTCCTTGAACCGTCGATTGGTAATTTGTACTCCTTTTTAAGTGAAACAGTTTTTTTGCCAATACTTCTCATAGAATAATTTTCATTATACAGAGTTATAATAGCACATATTTTTTAAACACTCAGTTCCTTATTTCTTTACATGTTTATCACGAAACACAAAACTTTCTGAATAATGAGCGTTCGATTTTAAAAGTTACAGTTCTTACTTTTCAAATTATATTATTGCAAAACACTAGATTCATTTACAATCTTTTATAGTAGTAGTAGTAATGGCAAATAATGCAAGAAGGAGAGCTTATACAGAATCAGGCAAAATAAAACCATTACACAGTTCATCCATCCGTACCCTACAAGGATTTGCCTAGTTCCTCCTTCAATTTATTCGACACGTCGAATTCCCCAACATTTCTGTGCCAACAGTCAACCAAGCGTTGGTTGAAGGCAAATTTCCACACATCATTCATGCAATCAGCCTTGTTGAACTTGAATTTATACCTCTTTATGTGCATAATGTGCAGTTTTTTTGCCAATACTTCTCATAGAATAATTTTCTTTATACAGAGTTATAATAGCACATATTTTTTCAACACTCAGTTCCCTATTTCTTTACATGTTACTAATGATATTAAGAGTATGAGACCGGCGGAATTACTTAGCAAGTACAGGTCACTGTTGAAAAAAAGCCGTGAATTAGGGTTGAATTTGAAAGTGTCTGCAATTCTGCCCAGACACGATAGGAGGGAGTATATGATGAGAGCCTTGTCGATCAATTCGGCCCTGGAAAGATTGTGCAAGGCACAAGGGGTAGAATTTTTTTCAGCGTGGACTGTACTTGTTAACAGGAGAGATTGCTTCTACAGGGATGGGATACATTTAAATAGAAAGGGTGCAAGAATTTTTGCTGATGCTGTCGAGCAAGTGTTAGGTGGGTCGGAAAACTGCTAGTTGGGGGGGGGATACAAGGACTAATAGATTAACAGTAGCCACTGGCAGAGGTGGAAGTGATTCTTGCACTGCTTCTATTGAAATGAGCAGAAGCCTGAAAAACAATATGCAGGATATTTCAGAGACTGCTGGGAGTCATTGCGGTACAAGTAAACACATGGGTTGTGTTAGGGTAGCTAAGAATAGAAACAGGTGCATGTATACCTGCGTGTACACCAATTCTAGGAGTTTGGTAAATAAATTTTATGAATTTGAGGTATTGCTCAAAACATCAAAGGCAGATATTGTTGGGAATCAGAGACGTGGTGTGACACAGATATAAGTAATGCGGAACTGGAATTTGGGGAATACAATGTGTATAGAAAGGATAGACAGGGGAGGAGGGGTTATGCTATTAGTTAAGGAACACATAAAGTCCAAGGAAGTGAAGCCAGTCGACATCGATGGACAGGGCAGTGTCGAGTCAGTTTGGTGTGACATAAGCATAGGGAAATCAAAATTGAGAGTAGGAGTGTGCTATAGGCCTAATGACTCTGATGAGTATAATAAGATATTGTACAGGGAAGTAGAGTGGGCCAGTAAATCAGAGGGTCTTATAATGGGGGATTTTAATTTCCCAGATATTGACTGGAATTTGTGGGTTGGTCACTCGCACACTAGCAAGGCTTTTGTGGATTTATTGGATGATTGTTTTCTACATCAGCATGTTCGTGAGGCAACAAGAGGGAGCAATACTCTTGATCTGATTATCAGTAGTGATTCTTCATGCATTAAGAATCTGCAGATAAATGAACCACTAGGTGGCAGTGATCACAGTGTGTTGAAGTGGGATTTACTCAAGGAGGTAACTACCATCAGAGGTAAAGGGAAGGGTTTTTGTTTTCGTAAAGGCGACTATGATGGTCTGAGACAGTATTTAAATTCTATACAGTGGGATAACTGATGATGTTACCAACAGCATACTCAAAATGGGAAGCATTCAAGGAACTAATCTTGGAGGCTACCAGGCTTTACATACCAACTAAGAAATATTGTTCCAGGTTTAAGCCTAAATGGTTGTCAGATGAACTAATGAGACATGTGGCAGAGAAGAAAAATGCATGGGATACATACAAATTAATGGGTGGCAAGGAAGCCTATGATAGATATAAGTTGGTCTGTAACCAAGTCACAAAGGAGATTAGGCAGGCAAAGGCAGACTACGAAAAATCCTTGGCAAAGGATGCAAAGAAAAACAGAAAAGAGTTCTTTACATATTTAAACTCAAGAAGGAAAGGGATGAATCAGATTGGTCCACTGGATATTGATGATTCAACAGTTCAGGATCCTGCTCAGGCGGCTAACAATCTAAATGAGTATTTTGCATCTACATTCACGCATGAGGAGTTATTCAGGAAGGAGAATGATGCAGGTAAAGTAAACATTGGCAGTGAGCTGGATGATTTTGTAATAACTGAGAGGAATGTGGAGGAGAGATTGTTGAGGATAAACATAAAAAAGGCACCTGGGGTGGATGGGATCTATCCAGTTATATTAAAGGAGGCAGCAAAGGAAGTAAGCAAACCCCTAGCCATAATTATGAGAGCTTCTTTGGACTCAGGGGAGGTACCCATAGACTGGAGATGTGCAAATGTAACCCCAATTCACAAAGGAGGATCAAAGGCTGACACAACTAATTATAGACCTGTTAGTTTAACTTCTGTTCCAGGTAAATTAATGGAGGCACTGGTTAAAGAAGCACTGCAGGATCATCTAGACAAGAATTCAGTTATAGCTCAGACGCAGCATGGTTTTGTTAAGGGCAGGTCTTGCCTGACCAATTTGATTGGATACTATGATGTAGTCACAAAAGAACTGGATGCAGGGAATAACTTTGATATTATATATTTGGATCTTAGAAAGGCTTTTGATACTGTTGCACATGGATGACGGCTGCACAAATTGGAGCAGTGTGGCATTGGAGGCAAATTGCTGCTATGGATAAAGGGATGGTTGAGTGGCAGAAGACAGAGAGTGGTAATCGATGGACACTGCTCAACGTGGACTAATGTTATTAGTGGAGTTCCTCAGGGTTCAGTGTTGGGTCCGTTGTTCTTTTCGGTGTTTATGAATGATATTGATGATGGGATATCAAGTTTAATGTCCAAGTTTGCAGATGATACAAAGGTTGGCAGGGTTGTTAACGACTCTACTGACGTTATGCTGCTGCAACAGGATCTGAAAAGGTTGAACAGATGGGCTGAGAGGTGGCAAATGAAGTTTAACATTGACAAATGTAAAGTACTACATATGGGAAACAGTAACCCCAGAGCAACGTATCAACTCTGCGGTACTACACTGACAGTGGTGGAGAATGAAAAGGACCTGGGGGTAATTGTGCAGGCAGATATGAAGTTCTCTGAGCAGTGCAGACGAGCTGCAAGAGTAGCTCATGGTGTCATGTCAATGATATACAGGAATTTTTCCAGCAGGGATAAGGAGATGATTATTCCCTTGTATAAGGCAATGGTCAGGCCACACCTTGAGTACTGTATACAGGTCTGGAGGCCTCATTTCAAGAATGATGTAGAGCTGCTGGAACGAGTACAGAGAAGGGCAACAAGATTAGTGAATGGAACAAAGGGTTGCTCTTACGAAGAAAGGCTTAAATTTTGCAAATTACAGAGTCTGGAGACTAGGCCCCGGCGAGGTGATCCGATAGAGGTGTATAAGGCTTTGAATGGTTTGAGCATGCTCAATGCCAATGGGATTCTTCATCTTGCTCAGAATAATCAGTTGAGAGGGCATAAATTCAAATTGAGGAAGGACGGATGTCGGATAGATGTGCGGAAATTTGCCTTTGGCCAGCGGGTGGTTGGTTGGTGGAACCGACTTCCATCACTTGTTGTTGAAGTTGATAGCCTAAACAAATTTAAAGCTCAACTGGACAGGTATTTCGAACGAACGGAGGGGTGAAATGGGAGTGGTGTGTGTTTTTTTTTTTTTTTTTTTTGGCTGGTGCTGAATAAGCTTGCTTTCTTGCATCATATGCCTCTACTAATGCTAATAATCTCAGTAAGTGGAAAAATGCCGTTAAAATTTAGTTTACTAAATCCATTCAAGGATTAAAACATTATAATCAGATCTCCACGCAGGTGTCTGGTCTCTAGACACTGAAATTTGCAAAACTAGAGATTTCTAGGTAAGAGCACCCTTTTCTTCACTTCACCATTCTGGTTGCCTTCTCTACACCCATTCCAGCAGTTCTACATCCTTCCCAAAGTCAAGGTTCCAGACCTGTTTACAGTATTCAAGACCTGCTGCATCTTGAAGACCTGTCTACAAGATGCAGCAAAACTATGGCCATATACAAAGGGATAATCACCTCCTTATCCCTGCTAGCAAAGTTCCTGTATATCATTGAGAAAACGCTTTGAACTGTCCTGGCAGCACGTCTGCACTACCACATAATTTGATATCGGACATCAAAATTACCCCAGTATTTTTCATTCTACCCTAAGTGTAGTATCACATAATTCATAAGTTATTTTGGGGCTATTGCTACACATATGCATACTTTGCATTCGTCAATGTTAAACTTCAACTGCCATTGACACAATTTTTCGAGGACTTGTGGCAGTAGTTCGCCCTGATGTCTGTTGTTAAGCACCCTGCCAACCTTTTGTATCATCTGAAAATTGAGCCATTAAACCTCATATATCTTAATCAATAACGCTGATAAATATTGAAAATAATAATGGGCCCAACACTGAAACCTGAGAAAATCCATTAATTTTTTTATTTTTTATGTAAACCCCAAATACGAGAGGTATAAGAACTTTAGTAGTTAGTACCGAGCTTGGGTTGGAGGTTGAGAAGATGAAAGTAGATATTTGTTGACGTTGGACTTGAACTTCTGTAGACTGTAATTTTCAGGAAATATGTATGAAGGAAGGTTGTTCCAGAAAACGGCAGTTGAATGAATAAATGAGGAAGCTGAAAAGTTGGTTCTGTGGGTTTCAATTTGGACAGTAAATGGATGTTGGCTGGGGGAGGCACATGTTCTGACTGTTTTGAAAGAGAGCGCGGGAATTATAGAAGCCAATTCAGAAGAACAGTGCCCATGGAAGTATCTGTAGAAGTGGCATGCAGCAGAAACAGTACGTCTATGAGACAGCGAGTGCAGAGACTCTGTTAGAGATGAATCATTAATTAACCTAACTGCCCTCTTCTGAATGGAAACAAGAAGTCTGAGAGAGGTTTTGGTAGCATCACCCCCAGATGTGTGAACAATATTCTATGGCAGGGCGGATTTGCGATTTATACAGAGTGAGCAGCCGTTTGGAAGAAAAGTAACGCCGAAAGCGAAAGAGAAAACCAAGTTTTTTAGATGCAGAGGAAGCAATATTTGTAATGTGCTTGTGCCAAGAGAGATTAGAAGTCAGGTAATCCCCAAAAGAGATATATCCTTTTGCCTAGAAATTGGAGTGTCACTAAAGATAACCATAGGAGCAGAAGAATCCTTTTTGCGAGATATAAGACACGATTGAGTTTTAGAAGGGTTGAAATCAACTAAGTTGTCTTTGCCCCACTGGAGAATTACCTGAAGATCGGCATTTAAGGAATAGGTAGCAGAGTTTCGAGAAGTTGAAGCTGATTGAGCAGGGCAATGTTTCTCAAAATGGAAAGTGGTATGCAATGTGCTATCATCAGCAAAACTATGGATAGGATTTCCAGTCAATGGAAGAAGGTCATTAATATACAAGAGCAAAAGAATGAGGGAAAGAACTGAACCTTGGGAGACACCGGCATTAGTGGAGAAGTTAGAAGATAGAGAGCCATCTACCATCACCCTTAGTGAGCGATCAGAGAGAAAACTGGAAAACCAATTAATAAAAACAGTTGGCAAACCATAAGATGGAAGCTTGTTTAGAAGACGTTTATGCCAAACACGATCGAAAGCCTTTGAGATGTCAAGAGCAACAACTTGTGTTTCACCGAACCTTTCCATTGAATTCGTCCATAAATGGGTAACATAAGCGAGAATATCACCAGTAGATCGACACTGACGGAATCCATACTGGCGATCGTTGATCAGACGGAAGGTTTCAAGGTAATTTAAGGGTTGGCGGTTAATTGATTTCTCCATTACTTTAGAAAGAGTAGAAGTAATTGCAATGGAACAATAATTGGATGGGAGGGAAGGCCGCCGTAGCCTAGTAGTCAGGCGCGCGGGTGCATAAGAACACGTGCCTTGAGTGACAGGGGTTCAAGCCCGTGACTGCTGAATACGGTGCTGTTTCTTGTATTCTCTCCATTTTGTGAACACCTCTGACCGTTTGGTCGTCCCGGAGTATAAACAGAAAATTTATTTATTTATTATTTGTCACCCTTTTCAGGAACTGGCTGGATATGAGCAAATTTCCAAGCAGAAGGAAAAACACCTTTGGAATAAGAAACTGAAAATTGCGGCAAAAAATAGGAATAAGTTCAGGAGCACAGGCATTGAGAACAAGTGGAGAAATACCATTGGGACCTGGAGTTTTCTTTGCATCAAGATTCGTCAAATTCCTTCTGATATTCTTTTGACGGAAGGCCACAGATGGCATTGAAGGGAGCATCTCGGTAAAACACCTCCCACCATTCCCAACACGCTCCATCCATTGCCCCCTGTGGTCTTTCGTCAAAAGGATGTCAGAAGGATTTTGACGAATCTTGATCGTAAGAAAGCTCCAGGTCCCGATGGTAATCCAAATATGGAAGAAAAATGGGATGATAGCAGGTTGGCTTTATCCTTGGCTGAAGTGACAACAGAACGATCTGGTTTGGACAGAGGTGGGAGCAGAGATGGGCAAAAGTTACGGCCGATAGCTTTGGCAAGAGACCAGAATGCTCGGCTACCATTAGGGCAAGAAGCAAATTTTCTACTCCTAGCCTGTTCAAACTCTAGTTTGGACTGATTAATAATTGCTTTACAATTGTTGCGAACTTTGGTGTAGGCAGAAAATGAAAATGAAGAATTATAAACGAGCCAATTATAATATGCAATGTTCTTCTCTTGAACAGCCTTAGCACATTTATTGGAAAACCAAGGTTTAGATGAAGGACGAGATTTTAAAGTGGTGTGTGGGATAAAGGATTCCATTCCTGCAAGAATAATTTCACTGACACGATCTGAACAAACGTTGACATCAGAAGTTTTGAAACAGTAATCCGACCAAGGAAAAGAAGAAAAGAAATCTCGCAGGTCATCCCATTTTGCATTCTTATAATGCCAAACAACACCAGTTTGGGAATAGCCATGAGATAAAGGCTCCATTGGAGAAGAGACAATTACCAAGTTGTGATCTGAAGTGCCTAAAGGACCTTTCATTTCGACCGTGTACTTAGAAGGGTTATTCGTGAGAAACAGATCAAGCATGTTAGGTGTATGATTAGGATTGACTGGTATTCTTGTAGATAAATGAACAATCTGTGCAAGGTCATTAGTAATTGCAAAATCCTCAGCATCTCGACCAGCTGGGTCGGTGTGACTAGAAAACGGAAGCCAGCTGGAGTTGTGAACATTAAAATCTCCAAGGAAAATTACCTCACTGTTAGGAAAGTTAGACTGAAGAAAGTCAAGTTGCAAAGAGAGGAAGTCAAAGAGCTCCAAGTGATTAGTGGAGTTGGGAGAACGGTAGAGACAACAGATGAATTTGACACAATGAGGTAGAGAGATTTTAAGCCATAGAAGATCAAAGAGAGGAGATTCCAAATTGCCAAGTCTCTGACAGGGAATATTAGAACGGACATATGCACAAGTACCTTTCAGTCGAAAAGAATCATAGAGTGAATAATTTGGGCATCTGAGATGAGCAGTAGTTGAATCAACCGATGAGATTCTGTTAGAAAAAGTACGTAGGGTTTGGCAGAGTGCAAGTGGAAATGGACATCGTTGAGATTAGAATTGAGACCACATATATTTGTGAAATGAATCAGGAAGTGCTTGGGAGGTTTAGATCTTTTCGCAGATAAGCTTGCTCGATTAGTTTGACAATTCATGGTGTATTCAATAGTAAGAAAAAGTGGGTGGAACATGCTGTATGAAGTAATGAAATTTTTGGATATGGCGTACTCATGGTAAGAATATACTCAGATCCTTGACATAACGTGGCCTCGACAATGCTCGGACTCCCTCCAGTCATTATCTGGCAGAGTAGAGGTAGCAAGATTATACATTAGCTGATCCGGAAGCCTCCCAGAGAGCTACCAATAGGTTCGGTCCGGTGTATTAACTAGCGGCCGGCTTGCAAACACCGTTTTAGAGCTGTACCCTTGAAATGTAAGGAATATTGGATCTCGTCACGATGTTCATCATAACCTCAAAAGTCATCAATTATACTGCATGATGGAAGAGATGGGGAAGTGTTGACCCGAACTTAGCTCTATAGACTAACATGGGATCCACCACTTCAAGCCTCCAATAAGCAAAGTGGTGGTATTGCACCGGTTGATGAGAGTTATCTACCACCTTCGTGGACTAATAACATTAGTCCACGAAGAGCAATGCCCACTGAAAAGTACTCTGTCTCTTATTGCCACATTGTTCCAGTTTATCCATGTGCAACAGTATCAAAAAAGCTTTCCTGAAATCAAATTATATGACGTTAAATAATTTTTTTCATCTAGTTCCTTGATCACTGCATCATAATAAACAATCAGATTGATCAGACAGGACCTCCCCTTAAAAAATCCATGCTGTGATTGCAGTATAACTGGATGCCTGGCCAGATGCCCCTGCATTATTGTCACCAATGTCTCCATTATATTCCCTGGAACAGATGTTTGGCTATTTGGTCTGCATTTACTCACGTCGTCTTTTGATCGCCCTTTATGGATACGGAAACATTGGCGCAACTCCAGACAATATGGACCTCCTCTGAATCAAAGGATGCTCTCATAATCACAGATACGGGTTTGTGTACCATCTTTGCAGCTTCCCTTAATATAAGTGGATAAATCCCATCCACTCCAGGTCCACTTTTAGGTCCATCGTCAACAATTTCTCCTCCACTTTCCTTTCAGTTATCACAAAACTCATTTTTTTATGAAAACCCCAAACACGAAAGGTATCAAAACCTATAGTACTTAGTACCGTGCATGGGTTGAAGGAGAAGTATGGGGAGAGGGGGATTTAGCTCCTCATTAGAGTTTGATAAAATTCTGGCAACCTTTCCCCTAAAGAATTGTAGATGTAAATGCGAAGAATACTTACGCAATTTATCAGCAACCTGAGAAGGATCATCGTTAAATGGCCCAAATGTGATTTAATCCCTTTCTTCGACCGTTAATATAAGTATAAATAGTGTAAGCATAGACGTCTTTGCTACTTTTCTATGCATTCTTTGCCAGAGACTTCTCATTATTATTATTATTATTATTAGCTATATGGTGCAAGGAAGCCTGAGGTAAGACTCAGGCTTACCTGCTGCACCAGCCAAAAAAAAAAAAAAAAAAAAAAAAAAATCTGCCTTAGCTGGCCTAACCTGCTTTGGGACTTGATTACAGATTAATTTATATATACCATAGGATTCTGTATCACCTGATAATTAATATTCATGCAGTTTTCTTCTTGCCAGGTGTCTCAATAACTCATTTAACATCCATTTAGGTCTAAGCTTTGAACAGTATTTCTTCATTGGTATGAAAAGCCTAGTAGTTTCTTTGATTACTTCCCTGAACACTTCCCATTTAGATTTCGTTGTTGGTAACATCATTATCAGTTGGTACTACTGCACAGAATTTAAAAACTGTTTGAGACCACTGTAGCCACCCTTACAAAAGCAAATGCCTTCTCTTTACCCTTTATAGTATTTATGTCTTTAATTAAATTCCACATTAGTACAGTGCGATCACTGCCATCCCTTGGGTCTTTTACCTTTAGATTCTTAATGCAAGAAGAATCCCTGCTGATAACCGGATCAAGAGTAGTGCTTCCTCTTGTTGCCTCTCTAACAGGCTGCTGTAACAAACATTCATCCAAGAGAAGGGTGTTTCTAGGGTGCCCAAATTTCAATTGAAATTTTGCGCCATCTTTAAAATTTTCTTCATATGTGTATGTAAGTTTCAGGTTTTTAGGGACCCATTGAACGTTGGCGCCCGGATACAAGATCCCCTCCCATTCGGGTCCCAATGGCTAAATGGTCAGAATAACAAAACACTACACGGCATTCCATTCCCCACACACTTTTAAATCTCTGGCCTCCACAGAGTACTGTGACGTATAAACAGAGCATACAACGCGAAGATGGGGAAACCCCTGGTGCCGTCAGGCAGCTAACACACTTTATACTTTACCCATTTTGGACAATCTATCATTTCAACTCCACTTGAAGCACATAAGAACAAAGATTAAGAATTGCTCTGCACTGGTTGCTAGAAGCACAAGACGGGATTGAGAGCTCAACAAGCGCACGTTATCACTCTATCGTAAGACTACATTCCTACCTGCAATAACTTATGCTTCTCCTGTATGGTTCCGTAAAGCTGCAACCGCAACAAACCGAAGAACAATTGACATAATCTAACGGTCAATACTACTCACCATCACCCGTGCCTGCCATACAACCAGTACACGCTGGAGCCCTCCCTCTGGACTTTGAGATAATCCACTGCGGTATGGCATATTACATTGCCAATGGATTGCTCTGTACCTTTTTGAATTTCACTATAGACCCAACAGCGAATCAGAAGGCAGAGAAAACTAGACTCCAAAGGCATGTACAGGCATTGCAGGATCGATGGACTGCATCAACAAAAGGCGAAATCACAAAAAAGTTCTTAACAGGGTGTATCCAAAGCCACCAACCTGGTTCCATTCCGGAACTATTCACAACTTACCTACCGACCGGTCACGGATCATTTAACGCAAAATTAACCAATTTGGGGATCATCGAGGACCCACACTGCACATGCAGGGAGGCAGAGACCTGGCACCACATTATGTTTCACTGTACCCATTATGGACCTTTGCTGCCGGTTAATGACGACAATCACTGACTTCCCGTGGAATCTGGAATCACATCTTATCAACTCACCAGAAGAGTACAAGGGTTTTATTAAATATACACAGGAGCGTTTTGCCCGACGCAGGACATTAATTGCCATCCGTAGAGAACACTAGCTGTTGTTGTTGTTATTTAGTTTCTAGGAGCATTAGTAGCTAAGGCCATATTGCTCCGGGGATATGGGTTGGTAATTCCCTGACCTTTCCGTATTTGGTGGTCACGGGCTCGAACCCCGGTCTAATCAAGAAGCGTGTGCTACGCACTGCTGCTCTTGCCCACCTGGCTACGGAGGCGCCAAGAGAACACTTATTGATTCATGCCATGGAATTGACTATATGACTAAACTGATCAGAAATGGACAAACTACATAGACAAAGTGACCTAAAATAAACGACTAACAAAATAAATACTTCTAAGGAAAGGCAGCTGAAAATGACAACTGACAGACTTGACAACTCTGGACTTGAAACTGCACCTTGAAAATAACACTCACTGGACAGTATACCCTAGGGACCCGACATGTACTACTATCAAATTACTGACTTGAAACAATGATAGTGAAATCAAACTGTTAGCTGACAGACACTGACATGGACCTTTTAAATGCACGCCATGGAACTCTAAACTGACAAACCATTTGGAGGAACTGACCTAACATAATTGCTCAACAAAATAATGCTTCCAATGAGGCAATGAGAGAAACAGGGAATTGAAACCACTGGACTTGAAAACTCTGAACTTAAAATTGCATCCTGAGAATAAGAGCACTTACCAGTTGGATCAATACCCTCAGGAACCACTGAAAATTGTCATATACTACTACCAATTACTGACTTTAAACAATGAAAGTGAAATTAAATTGCTGGCTGACGACTTTACCTTTGTTGACCAGGAGCGATCTTACAAGACCGGATGTGTCGTACTTCGATCTGGAGCCAGCACAACCACTGAAGATGCACCATGGTTTTCCTTGAGAAATGGAACCTTAACCGTCAACTCCTAACTGTGACTTCGTCTTATTAGAGGCAATTAATATGATAAGGCAAAGAAGTCCCAAGAAACACACAGAGGAATGTGTTTTTTGGGACTTCTTTGCCTTATTATCAATTTTGTTTTCCCAGTGCTTATATCATTCCAAAACGTGCTCCACACTGCTCTTGTCTCCCACGTCAAATGAATGCAATGCCTTAAATTTAATAAGTTATAATAATAATAATAAGTTTCTTAAGTAAGAAACTTACTATTATTATAACTCCCCTTATTCAAAGTTTAGTGATAGATGGATCGGATCAGTTTTCCGATCCATCTATCACTGCCTCGATAAGAGTGAAAAATTTTATTGCACCCTTGCTGTTTACCTATGAAAAAACAGTATCTCCTGTTAACAAGCGCACCTTGCTGAGAATAATCCTACCCCATGAGTCTTGCTAATTCTCTCCATGGCAAAATAAATTGACAGGGATCCCACCATGTACTCCTTCCTATCATATCTGGGCAGGATTGCAGACATTTTCAAATTCAATCCTACCTTGCGACTTTTCACCAACATTGCACTGTACTTGTTAAGTAAGATCTTAGCTCTCCCACTCTTAATGATGCTTCACATAAGTTTGAAGACAGGTACTTACTGTAGTGTCTGCATGGTAGCACAGTGTTTCATCACTGTCTTCTCCACACTGGGTGATAATGGCCCGGGTTCGAATCCTATCGATGATACGACAAACGTTTATCGGTTTTTTTTCACTCCGTGGCTGAAGTAGTCAATCTCTGGGGTAGCTGGAAAACTTTTCTCTGAAGAAATTGGTATTTTTCGTGTAGCAAAACAGGCAAATCGATCAGGCAAACGCGAAAACACCAATACACATGGGTAGTTGAAAGTAAATTTCCAGGCGACCCTAATATAATTGTTTGGTTTCTTTTTTTTAATTTCCTCTAATAAAAGCTGCAGTCACTTTTGAATGGACACAATTTTATTTGATAAAGTTTGTGCTTGAATATCTTCTGGCTTAACCCCGCGAATATCGTTCTTATCTGTACTACGAATAGCCAAACCCATTCGCGTACATTGTTGCTAAGTTCTCACTGATTCTAAATTCATTGCCTTCTTTTTGTTGCAAATATTTTGTCAATTCCTGAAGTTTCTTCTGAAACCGGATCCATTCTTTATACTTAAGAACAACAACAACACAAGAATCTGATTCCATCTAAATGCTGGGATGAAAATTCTCAGTTGCAACCGGAGCTATCCAGTTTGAAGATACAGAACGGTAGAATTTGTAATAACAGCAACGTTTAGACTCCAAAGCTAAAGACAACTGTGGTCATCTGCAACTTCATTCCACGCTTCAACCAATCATAAAACCGCTGCGCGCAATAATAATAAGAAAAAATTAAGTGATATCCTCAACATTTTTTCATAAATTTTCCTTGCAAATAATTATTTTGTACGAAACGTTTTTAAATTTCCTATTCTGACAAAAAGTCTTCATTAAAAAACAGTTTTTCAGGTGTTTTTAAAATTCATAAGCAAATGTTAGAACCATATCTTTAAGCTGTAATTTGTATGCTAAGTTCTGGTGCCAGAATAATCCTCATCTAGTTCCTGGAAAACAATATAGGTAGAATTCTTGGAGAAAACTCAAAAGCAGTGACATCATCAGCCTCTGTAAATGTGTTGAACGTAAGGGTATAATTCGCTTTTTAAATTTTATGAGCAAACACATTACTAGAGCCATTTAACAGGTAATTTGTATTCTACGGTGGCTATAATCTAGAGTTACCAGATGTCCTCGTTTCGGAGGACATGTCCTAATTTTTTGCAATTTAAAAAATTTTTAAAAATCATCTCCCCAAAAATGAATTTTCATTAAATATCCTGTGCATCGTAGAATAAATAAAAACAATGCTCTGGTTGCAATAAGCGGACTGTGTTATCCCAAAATTACACAAATGGACTGTATCTCATTATTTATCTAATAGAAAATAGATGAGAGCAGATTATTTGACCAATTTATGAATTTTAATAAATTTGTTTTCGGAGAAAAGAAAGATAATTTGGGAAAACATATTAGTGGGCTGCATATTTTAATCAAAGTAAGACTTCTGAGCTTTTAAAAATTTCTCAATACATATTTTCTATTTTTTACTCACGATGGGTATGTAGAGCGTGTATTTTCATTAATTTGCAATCAGTGGAGCAACATTAGAAATAAAATGGAAACAAATACTGTTAATAATATTTTGTTGATTACTTATAATTGTAAAACATTTTATCATAAAATGTCTTATGGACAAAAAATAGCACTTTTTTGTCCATAAGAATTACTTTCTTCGCTAAAAATGGGAAAGTTACAGAGTCTCCAAAGGTTGGAAAATGATGTTACTCGGGCTGAGAAGACTAAAACTACATTGTACGGTTTTTGCGAAGACCTTTAAAGTAGAAATTGGGAGTTTGCATATCCACATCTGTTCCGTTAAATTCTTTTTGGTGTCTAGCATTCGTATGAAATCGAACTTTTTATAACAAAGTTTCTCTTTCGAGGTCATCGAGCCTGCCATTGTTTGGGTCATCCCTGCCGCCTTCAGTTGTACTATATCTTTTCCATTCTTTTCGTAAACGTAACCCGATTTCGCTTTACTTTCAATCCAACGCACTGATTTTTTGGAAAGACACTTCCGACTTGAAAATCGAACAAAACGACTGTGAAACATTTCTTACCGATTCGTTGGTAACATTGAAACTAGACATTTTAGTAGTAATTATCATAGACCTGCATTGATAACGAGTTTAAAATCAACGTCGCACACTTGACAAACTGTGGGGAAAAAGTACAGGAAACTTTCAACTGAGACAATACAGGGAATTAACGACGGCCATATAATTTTTAAACAGTTTATGTAAAAACAGAGAAGAGGTCCTCAGTAGTGTGGAAAAACGAATAAGAAATTTAAGTTTTATAATAAAATATGAAATAAAAATTAATGATCTTAGAGATTTTGTCGAAGACACTTTATCGCAGGGGCTCACATCTGGTGAGTATGGACTTAGCACACCCAGGGTTCTGAGCTGGATATCATCATTCTTCTCTTCCTCGGTGATTCCCTTCTCTCTCTCTCTCAGGGTAATTCAGAATTTTTTTTTTTTTTTTTTTTTGGCTGGTGCAACATAAGCCTCAGGCTTCCTTGCACCATATGGCTAATGATAATAATAATAATTTCTAAAATCGCGTGAAATTCCCTTTTCAATTAAAAAACAGAAATATCCTTGAAACCACTGCAATTAGCAATGCTGAAGCTGAACTAGCTTTCATTATAACGAATAATATTGTAATCATAAAAAGAAGATATTTGATAATTAAATATGGTACAGATATGCAGACCATAAATCTAAACGGAAAACAATTGCTTCAATTTGATCGGTTCGTTACGCCAAATCTTTCCTTTGTAATCATCGCTCAACTATTGAGCAAAGCAGAAATCAAATTTTTATAATAAATTGTTTGAATATTTGTGTAATAATTTTTATGTAATCTGTAATTTTGTTTGTTTTATGTAATATATTTTCTTTTATATTCTAGAATGTCTTGTGTTAGTTTATGTTGTGATATGGGAAATACACCGATGAGCCAAAACATTATGACCACCTAGCTAATATGTTGGTCCTCCACGTGCAGCCAAAACAGCTTGTACCCGGCGAGGCATGGACGCTACAAGATTTCTAAATTTGTATTGTGGTATCTGGTACCAACACGTAACCAGCAGATTCTTTAACTCCTAGAAGGTCCGTGGTTGAGACGCTGCAGATAAGAGTTCCAACACAAACCACATATGCTCGATGGGATTGATATCTGCAGAATTTGGAGGCCAGGGCGAACCAGTCTCGAACAATCCGGGCGGTATGGCAGGGCGCATTATCCTGCTGAGAAACGGCACAGCCAGAGGGGAAGACTGTTGCCATGAAAGGGTGTACCTGATCAGCAATGATGTTTAGGTATTTTATTTTTTTTATTTACATAAATACAAAAATACATAAACACTCTCTATTTACAATCATTCGAATCTGAGTAAGAAATTACAGTAGAAAATGAAGCTTCTCTTACAAAATTGTAAAACAACAAAACTCTCAAGACTCAAAAGTAGAAGAAATACATATATGCACACTCAATGACATTTATGTATGCGTGTATGTATGTGGTCTGTTTTAGCGGCTCCAGGACCTGGATCCATCTCTGCAAATCCTCTGTCTTGACTACAGAATCTGTGTGAACAGGGCCTGAAATGTGAGCAGCCAACACCTGAGCAACTGCTGTCTGACGCCCGTCCCAAGGCACGTGGAGCCGGACATTATCTACTATCTGCGCCAAAGTAGTGCACTAAAATCCTGCATCCACTGGAGGTAGAACAATACCAGTGGATACCAGCAATCCAGTACTCAGGATGCCCAGTCCTGAGTACCAGCAGAAGGAAAAAATAAATAAATTAATAAAAATAAAATAATAATAAATAAATCAAATAATAAAAAAAAAAAACACCACCAGTGGTTGACATCTCTGAACCTCAGAGATCAAAAGAATTCAAGTCCAGGATGGCTGGTAGGTGACACAGGGAACAGCTCAGCAAGAGCTTGTTGAATTATCCAGTGTGGTGAAGCATCTGCATTCTTTGTCATTGGAGAAGATTTGAAAGTTAGTCCCTTTTTCAATTGTCTTTAAGATTGAATTTTGAACCTTATTTTTAAGATTGAATTCTGAACCTTATTAGTTGGGACAGGACAATAGGATGTGGTTCCAGGATTCCTCTTCCCCACAGGAACAATGTGGATTTGTCGCCCGTCTGAATTGGAACAGTTTCCTTTAAGAGCGCCATGTCCTATTAGAATGTGCTCATGGATGGTTAGAACCAATTACAATGTGGCTTATTCATTGCAAAGGTGACATCCGGGATAAAAAGTCTGGTGACCTCTCCAGCGGGACTTTCATCCCATCTAACCTGTCAAAGGGAGAGGAGTTTATTCCATAGGTTTATTTTTTCCTGTTTGATATTTGTAGCAGGATTGCAGTCTGTTCCAAGGAGTGAAGTTGGTAGGCCTGTTTTGTGTTTGTAGATGAAGCCTCTATAAGTTGTATATAGGTCCAGGGAAAGGGTCCCTGATATAACCTGCAGTGCATTAGTTGTTGTTCTTGGTGTTGCAAGGTTCTTTGCATGGAAAGGAGTTTGGCCCGCATTTTACTGTTAGTGACCCTATGGAACCAGACCCCAGCAGCATAGGATGTAATTGGCAAGAACACAGCTTTATAGTAGAGAGATAGGGGTCTTTTGGCGAGGCCCCAGTCCGAATGGGAGATCCTGATGACGGCTGCAGTGAAGGCTTGGTTTTGTTTGCTAAACTGTTCGCATGTGGTTGGAAACTGAGCCTGTCGTCCAATATTATGCCAAGGTGTTTAGTTTGTGCCACATATGGTATTTGCTTCCCGTGAATAAGCACTTTAAGTCTGTGGTAATCCAACCTGTTTTTGAAAATCATTAGCTTTGTTTTTGTGTTTGATATTTTTGAAGGTCCAGCTTACCAGGTCAATCTTTGCTTGGTCCTTAAGGGTTCTCCTGGATCTTCCTGCAATGCAAAAAACCACATCGTCTGCATAGGCGAAATTGATGCAGTTATTAAACTTCTGGTAAGCCACTGGTCAAGTACGGAGTTGTCCTAGCACTGACCCCTGTGGGCAATCTCTGTTTATATATGTTGAATATGACAGCTGTTGGGCAGTGACCTGAATTGATCTGTTACTGAAGTAGGATCTTATGACTAAGTAAAGATATTGATTGCAGTTTGCCAGTCTAAGGGACCTGAGGGAACTCTCCCGCCAAAGGCACCCTCAAAATCCACAAAGATGGCCATCTCACAGACTACTGTGGAATGCATACAGTGTTTTAAAAGGGCTGTAATGGCATCTTCCGCGGAGGATCCTTTCTTGAAGCCATACTGCGAGTTGGATGAAAGTTTAGGATAGTTTGGATTCTGGGACCAATCATTCTTTCAAATAGCTTTCCCAAGTTGGCCAACAGAGATTGGGCGGTACGCACTTGGGTCGGTATTAGGTTTTTCCAGTTTTTGAATAATTTTAATTAGTGCCTACTTCCAGAAATTGAGGAATATGCCTTCCAAGAGGCACTTGTTATAAAGATTTAACAAAATATTAGGGTAGAGCTCATGAAATCTGGTGATGACTGCATTTTCTACCAGGTCACGGCCTGGACACTTTTTGGAATTCAACTTGGCCACCGCACCACCAAGTTCAACAGTAGTGAAAAGATTAACATCCAGAGTACCTTCGTGTCACTGTCTGCTCAAATCTGAATTTGGTGCATATTGTCAAGATTGGGATCATCTTCGGGAAAGGCATGTTTAATGATTTCTCAACTGCAGAATGCCAGTCATATGTTTCACTGTTTTCATATTGTACTGTTGTATATATTTCGGCAGACAATTTTTTTCCTACAGATCTTGTATATGAGCCCCTAGGGATCAGTGTTCCCTGCTTGGGAAACCAATTGTCTCCAATACCTTAATTTTTTCCTCTGCGATGGCTTTATGGTAGATTTTTCGCTTCTCCTTGTACTCTTGTTTGAGAGCATTAACTTCAGGATCAGGCCAGTGCCTGCATCGTTGTAAAGCTCTCTGCGCCACATGCATTTGTTTTCTGAGATCGGTAAATTCCTGTGTCTACCAAGGAGTACGAGGAGTGTACTCCTCCTACTCGTTGGTGGACACAGGAATAACTCTGAACTACTTCAAAGCCACCTATTCAGTGGCTCTGAAGAGGGTTGACTGTACAGAACAAGCATATTCAGATGCAGAGAGGTTGTTCTAAATTTAGCCCAATTAATGTTTCGGATTGATAATCTTCTAAAGTCCTGCAGACTGTTGTCATTGTTCTTTGGTGCTGCAGCTGTGATAGTGAAGATGGAGATGACACGGTGGTTACGGTTAGAACATCCCACTATGCAATGTGATTCGAAACTGGGGGTGAGGTTAAAGTGAAGTCGATGTTGTAGTAGTGTGTTTAGTGTCAAACGACACCAGGGGTTTCCCCCATCTCTGCGTGCTATACACTGTGGGTGCGAAACAGAACACTGTCAATGCCAGAGGTTTAAAAGTGTATGGATTTTGTACATGTGTAGTGTCGTGTACCGGTTGTTCCTCTGGTCATTTAGCCGCTGGGACCCGTTGTCCACACTCTGCCTCGTGGAGGCAGACCAGGTACACCATTATAGTTATTTACTCTGGCAGGTCCTGCCACTTAATTTCCTTAGATTTCAGTGGCTAGGACCTTAAAAAAAAATAATAAATAAAAAAAAAAAAACATCGTTATAGTTATGGGTCAGCCAAAAAGTACTATTTATGCAAATAAATGTTAAATTTTTGGGTGTAGGGCTCAAGCAATTTAACAATGGTTCAGACACTAGTAATTATAATTAAAAGAGAGAGAGAGAGGGGTGGGTAGACTGAAGGCTGGGAGAAAAAGACAGAAATAAGGGGTCCATAGAGAAGATGACCCCCAAATCAGTGGAGCAAGCCCATGCCCAACCAGAGGGAAGAGAGGGGTGGAGGAGCCCAGAAGTCATCTCCCCCTCTGGCCCAGGGAGTGGAGGCAAAGGGCCACGCAAGGGAACGTGGCTTAAAAAAATTCTATAGAGTCCCAAAGGAAGGTCTTGTATCTGGGCAACGTTGTAGTAGGTGGTCGACATCAGCATGCCCAGCACATGGATGACTGAACCCAGTGTATCCCAGCAGAGCATTGCCAAATCATGACACCATCGCCACTGGCTTTTTTTGTCCCAGAGTGCAACCAGGTGTCATCACTCCCCCATTTACCTGGGTAAGTGAAGATGCCTGGATGCACCGTGGCTTATCATGACCTACACGGCCATCCACATGGTGCAACAGAAAACGTGATCCATCGGACAAAATGACCTTCCAATCACTCAAGGTCCAGTTTCGATGCTCGCGTGCCCATTGGAGGCACTATCGCCGGTGAACCATGGTTAGCATGGGCACTCAGAGCAGCCTGCAGCTCCATTTTCGGCAGGGTTCGATGTAATGTACATGTTGTGACACATTATTCCCGTCACCATGGCATAATTCGCTGATAATTGGAATGCCAATTATGGTACCATCCGGGTGAGCCTTCACTCACCGTGAGCATCGATGAGCCGTGGTCATCCAACACCCGTCCAGAGCGGTAGCACGTGGTACTGTCACCGTTCTACCCACACCGGGTGGAAAAAGCCGGGTTTGAATCCCATCAATGACGCAAGGAATAGTTTGCCAACTTCGTCGCACAATAGTCTGTCCACAGCAGGACTGCAATCAAGTGCGATCTAGTGGCAGGTCTAATAACTGCCGTAATTTCTAAGTAACGATGAGCGTTAGCGATTTTTCGAGATATGCAATAACTATATGATATGAAAATATCTGTTATTTCTATTGGTGACTAGATACAACTAATACAATTGTAATTTATTACATACATTCATAAGTGAAGGAAATTAATGAGTTGATTTTTTTCCCATCCAAGCTCATGGACCCCTGGTTAAGAAACCCTGCTCTAGAGCTAAGTTCCGGTCAACCCTTCCCCATCTCTTCCATCATGCAGTATGATTGATGACTTTTGCGGTTATGATGAACATCGTGGCGAGATCCATTATTCCTTACATTTCGAGGGTACAGCTCTAAAACAGTGTTCGCAGGCCTGCCACTAGTTAGTACACCAGACCGAACCTATTGGTAACTCTTTAGGAGGCTTCCAGATCAGCTAGTGTATAATCTTGTTACCTCTACTCTGCCAGATAGTGACTGGAGGTAGTCCGAGTAGTGTGTATGTGGGGAGCATTGTCGAGGCAACGTTATGTCAAGGATCTGGGTATATTCTTACCACGTGTACGCCATATCCAAAAATTTCACTACTTCATACAGCATGACCTACCCAGTTATTCTTACAATTGAATACACCATGAATTGTCAAACTAATACAGCAAGCTTATCTGCGAAAAGATCTAAACCTCCCAAACACTTCCTAATTCATTTCACAAATATATGTGGTCTGAATTCTAATCTCAACGAAGTCCATTTCCACTTGCAGTCTGCCAAACCCCATGTACTTTTTCCTGACAGAATCTGTTATTGGTTGATTCAACTACTGCTCATCTCAGATGGCCAAATTATTCACTGTATGATTCCTTTCGCCTCAGAGGTGGCACTTGTGCATATGTTTGTTCTGATATTCCGTCAGACTTGGTAATTTGGAATTTCTCTCTTCGATCTTCTGACTTAAAATCTCTCTACCTCATTGTGTCAAATTCATGTGTTGTCTCTACCGTTCTCCCAACTCCACTAATCACTTGGAGCTCTTTTACTTCCTCTCTTTGCAACTTGACTTTCTCCAGTCCAACTTTCCTAACAGTGAGGTAATTTTCCTTGGTGATTTTAATGTTCACAACTCCAGCTGGTTAAGATGCTGAGGCTTTTGCAATTACTAATGACCTTACACAGATTGTTCATTTACCTACAAGGATACCGGACAATCCTAATCATACAGCCAACACGCTTGATCTGTTTCTCACAAATAACCCTTCTAAGTACACGGTTGAAGTGAGAGGTCCTTTAGGCACTTGGTGATTGTCTCTTCTCCAATGGAGCATTTATCTCATGGCTATTCCCAACCTCGTGTTGTTTGGTATTACAAGATCCCCATTAGATCGTGATGAGCTTCTGGCATTTGACTCCCTAAAGAACTCCTCATGCATGAATAGAAGCAAAATACACATTCAGCCCCTCAGTATGCTAGACTAAAATGGATTTAAGCATAATCATTCAAACATGCATAAAACTTAACAGAGAGTGTGTAATTGAATTCTTTTGTCACATCTCTTTAAACCTTTATGATTTTAATTCAATTGAAACACCCACATCCATATCTACAACATAAGGATCCCTCAGAGTGTCATTCATAATTTTCACAATAGGTAAACCAACATATTTCAGGCACAGGTGGACTCTGAAATTAACTTGTAATAATCCCAGGGGCTCACATCTGGTATGGGCTTGGCACACCCAGGGTCCTGAGCTGGATATCATCATTCTTTTCTTTTTCTTTCCTGGTGATTCCTTTCTACTTCTGACTCTCTCTCTCTCTCTCAGGGTAACTCAGAAATTTTTTTTTGGTTGGTGTAGCATAAACCTCAGGCTTCCTTGCAACCATGTGGCTATTAATAATAATACTTTTTCATCAGAACTATTCCACTCAAATAAGATTTACAAATCATTAATAATAAGGGAAGTTAATGGAGGCTGAAAATACTTTTGTTATAGTGAAATTTTTATTAAAATGGTATTTGATGTAAAAGATTTTACTGTAATTAGATTTCAGTAAAGCTTTTGATAGCATTCACATGAACGACTATTCTATAAACTGGAGTAATATGGCATTAGGGACAGGCATTACTACTATAGATAAACCAGATGGTTGAGTGGCAGGATACAGAGAATGGTTAATAATGGCCACTACTCTTTATGGACTAATCTTATTAGGGGAGTCTCTCAGGGTTCGGTGCTGGGAGGAACATCAAGTTAATAATATCAAAGTTTGTAATAATACAAATGTTATGTGATTAATAATGGCAATCAGGATATAGCAATATCATTGGTAAATGCAATGTAATGAACTTGTGTAGCAGTAATTCGATATAATAAAATACCAATTTGCCGATACCACATTCAAGGAAGTGTGGAGAACAAAAAAGATCTAAGGGTAATTGTATAGTCCAATATGAAGTTCTCTGTGCAGTACAGATAGCCTGCTAGAACAGATCATGGGAGTTCAATGATATACAGGAATTTTGCCAGCAGAGACAAGGGGCAATTATCCCACTGTATAGTCTAATCTAATCTAATGCATAGTCTGGAAGTCTCATTTTAGGAGGGATGTGGATCTGATGGAATGAGTGCAAAGAGCAACAAGATTAGTCAGGGGCACAAAAGGGTTCTTTTATAAAAAAAATCAAGTTCTGTAAACTGCAGCATTTAGAAACTAGATATCTGTGAAGAGATTTGATTGAAATGTTTAGTGCTTTAAATAGATTGAGTGAACTAAATGCTGATGGCATCTTTACTTTCTCAGATGATGCACATAAGAGGACAAATTTAAATTGAAAAAAGGATAAATGCAAGATAGGGTACAAAAATGTTCTTTATTTTGCAAACAAAAAATTTCCCACATCATTTGTGCATCTCTTCTAATAAATTTAGGGAAGGATATTAGAGAAGATGCATAAATTATGTGGACTTTTTTTGTTTTGGCTGATGCTGTATAAGCTTGCTCCCTTTCACCATTTGCCATCACTAATACTAATGGTACGAGAAAATTTTACTCCTAACTTGGGTCTTTATTAATGGACCAAGCCCAACAGTTTTAGTTACACTTGTCTAGTTGAATAATCTATAAGGTTAGCAGTGGTATGCATTCATACACATTATAATTACAAGTAACAGGACTTTAACCTTCCTAGATACCAGTACTCAGTTCTTAATTTCCAAATATTTGGAAAGAAACCTAGTCCTTATTTCCTCATTATTCAGTTATAACTTGCAAATTCCTATTAAAAGGGTGTTAGGTTTGGTTTGGTTTGATGGATGCAACAGCAAAAGGCTATAATGTGCCAGAACTAGAATTGTTCTGTCTTTTCTGGCACATAAAGACTATAATGTGCCAGAAAAGACAGAACAATTGCAGTTACCTAGGTAATAGATCGTCATATAAAAAAGGTATTTCTATATGATAAAACGTACAGAGAATAAAAATTGGTCAAAAATTAAAAGTACTGTTGAAATACATCAACAAATTCTAAGATTTTATATATTAAAAAAGAATAGATACATGATCATTGCCAGCAAAAATTTAATTGAGTGTATAAAGCTCAGACAGATGGCTAGAAGTGGCAAAAAATGAAAGGCATTCATTGGTTAAGTCAAAACATAGATAAAATGTGAATACCTAAAACAGCAGTTCTCATCGATGATAGAGACTGTAAAAAAATTTGTGATGACTCTCCTGTAATTTTTCAAAAAAATTTGAAAAATGACAGGAGGGTGATCAGGCCTCTTCATAAAACAACATGTGAGAAAACTAAGTCCTATTTCAGTCATAGCCAAGCAAGAAAAAACTTCCTTGGGATTCCTGTGTGGTTTAGCCTGACAGAATTTGGTATAACTTAATCAGACTTAATCTAGTATCAGGACTGTGCCAAGCCATTTTAGTACCTGATGCAAGAATGAAAAATTGTGCCCTACTGTTAATCATGGCAAAGTTTTGCAATTATTTTATCTTTATTTCAGCTTTTCATCTGAGGTAAGAGCCTCATTCACCTCACCCTCGCCACAGCTGTCTAGTATAAATTATTGATGGCCTGTACAATTCTATGATTCTTGTCACTGGGAACCTAAGTAGTTATGTATTCTCTACCTGAAATCTGTACAAGGGGACTAACAAGCTATGTTTATTCTGGGGTTTGCTGATCTTGATGCAGCATCAATGATTCATTACACCTGAATCAATGTGCTTGGGATCCAGCAGGAATAATATCAAATGTGTAGGTTCATAAAGAGAATAAATATTGAGGAGCACAAGACAGAGGTGGATGAGGATTATACCTCATCGATGATAGAGCCTGTAAAAAAATTTGTGTACACAAAATACCTTTGCCAGTTTTTCAATGTGGTCAAAGACTACTCTATAGCACACATCTCTGCTGTGTGAAGACTTCATTTGGTAGGAGGGTATCTTTTCAGATATAATACTGTCTGGGTTTCCAAAGATTATTCTGAATTCCAACAAATTCTGCAGTTTGGAAAGAACATAGAATATTCAGTTCTATGGGCAACACAGAGTTGCAAGTAGTTGAGGATGGGGTGCAAGCCTTTCCAGAGTTTTTAATGGAAAAGTTTCATGATGGCAGGCCAGAGTGGAAGTGGTAGCCAAAGTGTCATCAGTAAAAAATGAAATAAATAAAAAAAAAATACTCTTCCAAAACCACTTGTCTAAACCCTCTAATGATTTGTCTAGTTCCTCTTCAAATTTATTAAAACTACCAACTTCCATAGCACCAGACAAAAATATGTTCCAGCTGACTGAAAGAAAGCAAACTTCAAAATATCTATCCTGTGACCATCCTCCCTCAATTTAAATTTATGCCCGATTATGTGTAGTGTCTGGGTACGAGGATGCCACCAGCATTTCCCTTACTCGACCTATTCACACACCTCAATCTTCTCACAGGTGCCTAGTTCCCACTAAAGCCTTTATTGGTAACAGCACCCTTTTGTTCCCCCCAAGTTGTGTCGTCCTTCTCTGTGTCTGTTCCAACAGATCAAAACCCATCCTGAAATGAGGCTTCTAAACCCGTATGCAGTATTCAAGATGGGATCCAATCACTGCCTCAACACAACAGGTTAAATCATTTCCTATTCCCTAAGGGCAAAATTCCTGTTCATCATTGACAAAGCCCCATGAGCTATCATGGCAGCCTGTTCAGAGAACATCTCCCAATGCACAATTACCCCTAGTCTGTTTTTGTTCTCTACTACCCCAGTGTTGTACCACATAGTTGGAATGTTATTTTGGGTTTACCCCTACCCACATGCAGCATCTTGCATTTTTCTGTTTAAACTTCAACTACCAATTCAAAAAATCTAGAATTATTTTTAGATTTTTTGAATTGGTAGTTGAAGTTTAATACAGAAAAATGACAAGATCAAAAATGACAACAAGATCTAGAAAAATTAGGCCATCACTGGCCTAATTTTTCTAGATCTTGTTGCAGTAGCATACCCTGATTATTGCTATTAACTACCCTGCCAACCTTTGTATAATCTGAAAACTTAGACATTAAACCTGATATGCTTTCATCAATATTAATAAATGTACACAACAATGGGCCCAGCACTGAGCCAAAGGAAACTCCAGAAATGTTATTTGTGGAGTCCCATTGATAACCACCAACTTCTCCCACTCAGCCATCCCTTTAGCCATAACAGTAACTTGACCCCTACTTCCACACTGTTTCAATTTATACAAGTCTTTTATGTGCAATGGCATCAAAAGCTTTTGCATCACGGTATCCAATCAGAGTGGTCAGACATTGCCCCTTAACTATGCTGTGACAAATATAATGCATTCCTGTCCAAATGGTGCAGCATTACTTTTTTAACTGGCAACTCCTTTATTTTCTCTGGAACAAAAGTAAGGCTTACATGCCTGTAATTATTCACTTCAACTTTTGTGAACTGGGGATACATTCACATTCTCAACCCATAGGGACTTACCCTGAATCCAAGAATACTCTCATAATTATGGCTAAAGGTTTGCAGACCTCTCTTGCTGTGTCTCTCAATATAACTGGATACGACCTATCTGCCTTATTTACATTTAGCTTCAACA
This sequence comes from Mastigoproctus giganteus, assembly GCF_048544385.1. Lineage (NCBI taxonomy): Eukaryota > Metazoa > Arthropoda > Arachnida > Uropygi > Thelyphonidae > Mastigoproctus > Mastigoproctus giganteus. The sequence continues at coordinate 36,672,680 of NC_143580.1, read as the reverse complement.
ATGTCTAACACTTTCCTCTGTTTATTGCAAAATCATTTAGTTCCCTGTAATTTGATATACTTCTGTCATCTCCATTTCTAAAAATTCCTCATGTTTGAATTCTTCTGTAACATTGAAATTGCAGGGTGGCTCTATAGATGGAATCCAATCATTGGCCACACACGCTCAATGGGGAAGAAACCTGTAGACCTGGCTGGCCCAAATGTTCATACCGCAAAGTCACTCAGAGGAAACCCCTGTAGTATGTGCTGGGGCTGTGTTCTGCTGAAAAACAGCATTAAGCACCCCAGTAAGAAAGGGAAGAGCAATGGGTTCCAGAATTTTGGTGACAGCGGTGAGCACTCAGACTGCCACTGATGAACACCAATGACGACCAGCTATCGAAAAGTGATGCAGCATGGCAAGCATAGCGTGGCTCTGGGATCACTATAGTCACCACGTTGTCGCCCCGCATGTATGCAGTAATTATCAGGCCCCAAGCAGAAACAGGATTCATCACTGAAAACCACTTGACACCAATCCATATCCCAGATGGCCTGTGCATGGCACCATTCCAGAGACTGTAGACAATGGCTGGTACGCACTTCTGTCACAGTCAGCATGCAATGGTTTGACAGGTGATGGGGTGACAGCCAGATGTTGTCACAGCTCACTGGATGGTAGACAATGTAGTTGTAATGCAGCATAAACCTGTTGATGGGTAAGATGATCTTCCTGTTCTGCATTCTTCTGTCATACTCCACTGCCCATTCGATGAGCAGCCATATCTTCCCACAGCCATTGTTGCCAACATCTGTGCATGGTGGTACTGTTACAGCCCACATGTTCTGCTGGATGGTTACTTCATGATAATTCACCCTCTTTCAAAAGTCACTGAATTGATAATACTGGTGCTGAACATGATGTTTTGGTATTCTCTAAAATTTCCTTGCACTCTGAAGTCAGCTCCTTTTAGACTGAAGCCTGTTAACTGCATCACACATGCGTGGATTCGAACTCCACAATCTCTACTTTCGTTTTTATATCAGCTGAAGTTCCAGCCTGAATGGTCACACAGTTTAATCATTTGTATACCTCAGTACAAGTCATACACCTGCTTATTTGAATGCATTTCCAATCATTCCTTCTGGGTGCTGCAATTTCAATGTCACAAACTGTATTTATTCAGTTTGTCAGCAAACTGAGCAGGATCATCAACAGTTGTATCATTCATATCTAGTAGGTCAATGTGATTCATCCCTTTCCTTCTTGTGTTTACATAAGCAAAGAAGTCTTTCCATTTCTTGGCAAGAATTTCTCGTAATCTACCTTAGATTATCCTCCAATAATTTATAAGCATCCCATGCACTTTTCTTCTCTGATCTGACATCCACTTAGGTCTCAACCCTGAACAGTACCTACTACAATTCTTCCCACTGAATAGATTTTAAAAACTGTCTGAAGCTGTTGTAGTCACCTTTACAAAAGCCCTTTAATTTGCCTTTGATAGTAGTTATATCTTTAAGTAAATCTCATATCAAAGTACACTGTGGCCACTACTACTTAGTGGTTCTTTTATCTGCAGATTCTTAATGCATGAAGAGTCATTGCCAATAATCAGATCAAGAGTATTTCTTTCTCTCGTTGTCTGTATAACATTGTCCTGGTGTGTGGGAAAAAGATGAATGAGTTGAGTGAAAAAAAAAAATAAAAAATAAAAAATATATATATATATATAAAAAACTTGGAAAAAAATTATAAAATAAGAAAAAAGTATTAAAAAAAATAAACAAACAAAAAAAAGAATGCAAGTAGAGTAAAAATGCAGATTATGAATAAAGTAAATGTGTGTCACTCCCACCCCTTCACTTGGTTTGTTATCTGGTTTTTAGGAGCATTAGCAACTATGGCCATATTGCTCCGGGGATATGCGGTGGTCATTCTCTGACCTTTCTGCATCCTCTGTATTTGGTGGGCACGGGCTCGAACCCCGGTCTAATCAAGAAGCGTGTGCTACGCACTGCTGCTTCTGCCCACCTGGCTACCCTTCACTTCGTGGGTTCCCCAGCCAGCTGACATATCCCACCCCTGGAGTGGGATGGGCAGCTTGACCTTCATACTGGATTCGACACTGCTTGGACATGACACCGACGAAGACATTCTGCGGCTTTGCTGCCAACACACCATTGGCGATCTGAACTGGGTACTCTAACCTGGTTCCCTTTAAAACCCCATCCCCAGGCAGGGGAGGGAGGAGACGGATCGCTGTCTCCTCTCCTCCCTGCCTAACCCCCATACTTTGCCTGGTGGAGCTCGTCTCCACTGACCTCTTTGGGGATGCCTACTCTATCATCCTTATTCTTCTATCTGTTTTCCCCCCAGTCTTCAGTCTCCCCCCTCTCTCACTAAATCGACCGAGTATACCTCTTAATAATGCCACCAAATTCTAATCAACGTCTAAATTCTACCGGTTTCGTGTAAATCTCTAAGACAACTAATACTATTAGCTTTTATCTAGTGTATAGCCTCACATGTCTAAATTTAATAACATCAAAATTTTGCCCGACCTATTAGGAATTTAACACATCTCTTTAGCGTTCAACCCCAACCAGTGATTTCCTAACAGCAATCCCATTAAGCATTAATGTCAAACGCATAATTTTTTTTTTTTTAGGTTTAAGCCACTGAAATCCCAGGAAACTAGGTGGCAGGACCTGCCGGAGCAATTTGTTGTGATACTGGATATACCCAGCTAGCCTCCACATGGCAAGGTATGGGCAATGTCGGGCCCCACTAGGGGCCTGGCGGCCAATAAGCCAGACAAACAATGGGCACAACATATCACGCTGCACAGACACACCCACACACTTTCAAGTCTCTGGCTTGACAGTGTACTGTCCTTGATACAGCGAAACACACAGAGATGGGAGAAATCCCAGGGGCCGTCTGACACGAATATACCTTATGTCCGTATAATATGCGCGTATAGAAAACAATCTTCCAATAAATCCAAAGTCTTGCTACTGTGTGAACACTCAAGTTCCAATCAATATCTGGAAAGTTAAAATCCCCTCATTATAAGACATCCTTGACTTACAGGCCAACTAAATTTGTCTATACAGTTGTTCGTTATACTCATTACAGCCATTAGGTCTATAACACACTCTTACCCTCATTTTTCTTTTCCCAGTGATTATGTCACACCAAAGTGACTCAACATTGCATTGGCCACTCATGTCAAATGGATGCACTGCCTTATATTTTCTTTGTTCTTAACTAAGGGTATAACTCCTTCCTCCTGTCCTTTCTGTACACATTGTAGGTAAAATGCAAAGAAAAAAGGGATGACACCATCATGCCAGGAGAAATAAAAGAAAAGTGAATGATGGATGAGTGGAAGTGCATTCGAACGTTTTGAGTGGAAGAGGGATGAGAAAATGGGATCTACTGAACAGCATAAGTACATTACAATCGCTCAGTGCATTTTCTACATCTCTTATGTCTGAGTGACACCATATCTTCAATACCCCACTGTCCGCATATGATAACCTAACTAGCACTTCAAATTCAGTACACTAAATCTAAGAGTTTACTCTGCTCCTAGCATTAGTGTACACACACCTGTTTTTACTCTTAATAACCCTAATTCAGCTCATGTATTTGCTGGTTCCATATTCTTTCTCCAATTTTACTTAATTATATCCTATCCCTGTAAAAAATCTCTCCTATTAACAAGCAGACCATGCTCAGAAAAATTCTACCCCACAAGCATGGTCACAGTCTCTCAAGGATTGAATTGATTGATAAAGCTCTCATCATATACTCCTATGTTTGGGCAAAATTGCAGACACCTTCATTAGAGTTTACTTTTAATAGGAAGATTTAAGGAAAATTTTGAAGGATGTAAGATGATGATAAATTTCAATAAAACTAAAGTTATGATGGTAGGAAGGGATGAATGGAAATAACTATTAAAATGGGTGATAAGAGAATCTAAGTGAATAAATACAGATATCTTGGCAGTCTGCTAACATGTGATGGGAGAAGTAGTCACAAAATTAAAACTAGAACTACAATGGATAAAATAGCATTTTAGAAGATGAAGCAGTTATTTACAGGCAGAATGGATATCGAGAAAAGGTTAGCTAACTGTTTTGTATGGAGTGTCATGCTTTATGGGACCGACTCATGGGTGCTAAATTTAGGACCATGATATTGGAGCTTTTGCAAGTATGGAAAAGGCTTGAAAGAGTGAAATGAACAGAGAGAGTTAGAAATGAGGAAGTACTAAGGAGAGTAGGAGAAAATTAAAGTATGTCAAAAGCTATAAGGAAAAGAAAGAAAAACCTGACTGGGCATGTACTGATGGGACAAATTTTAAGAGATTCAACATTTGGCAAAACATTTGTTGAATGCTATTATAATTCCTGAACACATAGCAGTAGCTTTGTGTACACATGGCAGTGTTCATTCCTGAACACATAGCAGTAGCTTTGTGTACACATGGCAGTGTTCATTCCTGAACACATAGCAGTAGCTTTGTGTACACATGGCAGTGTTCATTCCTGAACACATAGCAGTAGCTTTGTGTACACATGGCAGTGTTCATTCCTGAACACATAGCAGTAGCTTTGTGTACACATGGCAGTGTTCATTCCTGAACACATAGCAGTAGCTTGTTGCATGCTACAAGACTGGTGTGTAACACCAGTCTTGTAGCATGCAACAAGCTTAAAACTCGTGGTTAACAGGAGAGACTCCTTCTACGGGGATGGGATATACTTAAATAGAAAGGATGCACGGATATTTGCTGATGATATCGAGGCAGTTTTAGGTGGGTCAGAAAACTGATAGCTCGGGGGGGGGGAGATTAATGAACCAATAGACTGACAATAGCCAGAGGAAGAGGTGAAAGTAATTCTTGCACTGTTTCTATTGGAACATGCAGCAGCCTGGAAATCAATGCACAGAGAATTTCAATGCCAGCTGTGAGTCATCAAACTAAATGAGTATTTTGCATTTGCATTCACATGAGGAATTCTTTAAGGAATGGGATGCACAAGTTTCTCAAACTAACAGGAGCTAAATGATTTTGTGATAACTGAGAAGAAAGTGGAAGAGAAAGTGCTGAAATTAAATGTAAGAAAGGCACCTGGGATGGATGGGATCTATCCAATTATATTAAGAGAGGCAGCAAAGGAGGTATGCAAACCTTTAGCCATAATTATGAGAGCATCCTTAGATTCAGGGGAAGTCACTGCAGACTGGAGATATGCAAATGTATCCCTAATTCACAAAGGGAGTTCAAAGAGTGACATGAATAATTACAGATCTGTTAGCTTAACTTCTGTTCTAGGGAAAATAATGGAGCCAATGGTTAAAGAAGAAACGTAGGACCATCTGGCCAGGAGTGCACAGTCACAGCATGGGTTTGTCAAGGGGAAATCTTGTTTGACCAATCTGATCGGATGCTGTGATACAGTAACAAAGGAACTGGATGAAAAAAATAATTTTGATATCATATACTTGAATTTCAGGAAAGCTTTTGATACTGTTGCACATGCAAGACTACTGTACAAATTGGGGCAATGTGGCATTAAGGGCAAGTTACTACTATGGATAAAGGGATGGTTGAGTGAGAGAAGACAGAGTGTGGTTATCAATGGACATTGCTCCCCAGGGTTCTGTGCTGGGCCCATTGTTGTTTTCTGTATTTATTAACAGTATTGATGAAGGTATATTAGGCTTTAATGTCTAAGTTAGCAGATGATACAAAGGTTGGGAGGGTGGTTAATGACAGTACACTACTGCAAAAAGATCTAGAAAAATTAGCAGATGGGTTGAGAAATGGCAACTGAAGTTTAACATTGACAAACACAAAATACTGTATATGGGTAACAGTAATCCCAGATTAACATACCAACTGTGTGTTACTACACTCAAGGTAATGGAAAATGAAAAAGACATGGGGATAACTGTGCAGTCAGATATGAAATTCCCAGAACAGTGTAGACAGGCTGCCAGGGCAGCACATGGGGTTTTGTCAATGATATACAGGAATTTTGCTAGCAGGGATAAGGAGGTGATTACTCCACTGTATAAGGCAATGTTCAGGCTACATTTCGAGTACTGCATACAGGTCTGGAGGCTTCATTTTAGAAAGGATAGAGCTGCTGGAGTGGGTACAGAGAAGGGCAACCAGATTGGTAAGGTGAACAAGGGGGCATCCTTTCCAAGGAAGAGCTTCAGTTCTGTCTGCCTTCACAGTCAGCATCTGAAGACTAGGCACCTGCAAGGCAATCAGATTGAGGTATTTAGGCCTTTGAATGGATTGGGCAAGCTCAATGCTGATGGAATTGTTCCTCTTGCTCAGATTACACACGAGGGGGCATAAATTCAAATTGAGGAAGGATGGCAGCAGAACAGATGTGCGGAAGTTTGCCTTTAGCCAATGGGTGGTTGATTGCTGTAACAATCTACTATATGATGTTGTGGAATTGGATAGGGTGAATAAATTCAAAAGAGAACTAGACAGTGTTGGAGGGGATGGATAGATGAAATGGGATTTTTTTTTTTTTTTTTTTGGCTGAGGCTTGTTTTCTTGCATCATTTGCCACTACTAATGTTTTTGTTAAAGCTGCTGAAAACACCTTTTAGCGAATGCTTATTTCTTTTCTCATTTGTGGAATGTACTGAAAATGATAAAAATTATAAAATTTGGTAATTTGAAAGCAAACCATTTTTAACAAAAATTATAAGAGGTGATGAGTCTTGGATGTGGATATGACCAGAATCTAGACGCCCAATGGAAAATAATGTAATGACCAGGGCTAAAAAAGCCACAGCAATCAAAATCACAAGTGAAGACCATCCAACTACAATTTTTGGTGAGGTTGACGGTGCTGTCGGAGTTTATTCAATGAGGTGTTCCTGTTAAAAACCTACTATCAAGAAGTTTCAAAACAGTTTAGAGATTCAATCTGCATTAATGAGTTTAAAAATGGCAAAATTATTGGCTCTTCACCACCTGGCAATTTTTGACTTATAAAACATTTCGGTCACATGACACCCACCTTAACTTTCATGTGGTAGGGAACTTATGACAGCCGCTTCTATTGATGCAACAATGGCAGCTCAGTTGATCTGACGTATACCTTGGACAGGTGGAGTATAGAATGGTCCAGTGGCAACATGGATGAAAGGGACTAGCCATTAACAGTATGCTGTTGCTAGCTGATGACTTGGGACTCATAATATTGCTTAGATTTCAAAAATTCACAATAAAAGCAGACACAATGAAAGATTTTGCAATCTTTCAAGCATTTTTCCACAGATGGTGGGAAAAATGATATATTGTTATCCTGCGCGCACAGGATCCCAGTGATGCTTATTTTATGGTATCACGGGGATCTTATAGTACATCTTATAGTATCCCATTAACACATACATGTCCATATCAAGGAGGGTTATGTTAGGAACTGATAGATAGGACTGTTTCTAAATGTGTAATCAACGTTTTCACCATAACCAATCCTCTTAAAGTACTAGTACATTTCTCTTAAAGTTCAATACACTCCATATATAGAGAGCATCTCAGTCATGCTCTATCCAATGAGGCCTGAGGATCTGGCTGGCCAATCCATTTGGGCAATACTTCTACAGTTTATATCATTGGGTGAAAGAGATGTTAATAACCATAAATGCTAAATGGAAATGTTCAGTGAAGCAATCAAAGGACCTACAAAACTTTTTTTTTTTTTTTTTATACTAACTCAGAGATTTAAGTCAGGGTTTACACCTTATGGCACCCATTAAAGATATAAACCTTATAAAGTTTATACCTTTAATGGATGTCAGATGAAATGAAAAAGCTGTTGGCATAGAAGAAATAACAACATGATGCAGTTTGCTTCTTTGCATCATATGGCTTAATTAAGGCTAACACCATTTTTCGTTAGGAATTTGGGCACCAGTTATATGCAACAATAAAATACAGTAAGTGCCGGTTATAGTGATCACTGGCTATAAGAATCAGCTGCTTTATAGAATCAAATTTCAAACTGATTCAAATCAATAAAATGCACTACACTTTCATCATTTATTAGAATCTTCAGTTATAAGAATCAATTTTGAATGCTTCTGTGATATTCTAAAGCACATTTCTAGAAGTTTATGGTTTTATTGGTCATAAAACAATAAAAAAAATTTGCAGTTTACAGTTTACTGGACATTTTTGTTTGTACAAGCTGTTATAAACAGGTAGTAAACTCTATCGTATTGCATTTGCAATAATACCGATAGCTAGAATTCTGTGTGTTTTTGTTATTATGGTGAAATGTGTTTCCTCTTCACTGAAATCTGCTCTTCATTGTGATATCTAAACTTCGTAAATTTTTTACTCCATACTCACTTGCACGTGTCGTGTTAGTTCCAATTTGTGCATGCCGTGTGCTTTGTTATTGATTGACACATCTTTTTTACTGTTTTTAAATTTTACCACCCAAAGACAAAATTACAGTGAACAGAAAGGTGAATTTGAGTGTAAAAGATGAGTTACGAATTATAGAAACATACTTGTTTGTTATTTGGTTTTTAGGAGCATTAGCAACTAAGGCCATATTGCAACGGGGATATGCGGTGGTCATTCTCTGACCTTTCCGCACCCTCCATATTTGGTGGTCACGGGCTCGAACCCCAGTCTAATCAAGAAGCGTGTGCTACGCACTGCTGCTCCTGCCCACCTGGCTACGGAGGCACCATAGAAACATACGACAAATAAACTTAAGCAATGGGTCTCAAAAGGGAAGCAGCAGTACAATTAGGAGTGCCTCAGTCATCTTTATCAACATTATTAAAACACATCACACATTAAACACTAATGTGACTAGTGAAACTTAAAAAAAAGTAAGCATGAAGGGAAATGCCAAACAGTAGATAATGTTCTGTTTGTTTGGTTCAAACAGGCCAGCTCATTTAATGCACCAATCAATCATAACATTCTTCTTCAAAAAGCTAATGATGTTGCTGAAAAAGTACACAAGGAGTGCAGTTTTAAAAACTACACAATGGAGGATGGCTAACAAGATGGAAGGAGAGGCACGATATTGTTTACAAAAAACTTCACAGAGAAAAACAGGATCCCGATGGTTCTGCAGCTGACACCTGGTTGAAAACCTCTCAACAAACCTCTCGAAGACAATTAATGTCTTCAGGATTATAAGCAATATGGATTATTGTCTTCAGGATTATAAGTGCTTAACTGTGTTAAGACATTAATCGCAGAAGCCTTTTCACCTTGATAAAAAATTTTGGAATCCTGAAAATTTTTACTGATTATAAATAAAACAAATCAAAAATAATTTATTGAAAATACAAAACAACAGATTAATCATGGTAAGGCAAATATTAATTCAAACTGGTAATTAATGTGAAGGACTAAATATCAATATTCTTTCAAAATTTGGTTTAATTGTGGACAGCTGAATTCTAATATCAGGAAGTGGCATCCAACTTAATTCTGTATTTTGTTTTTGTCGCAGTGTAGAGTGAAAATCTGCTTTCACACAAATCATCATTATCAGCCATTTTCAATCCACGGCAGGATGAACTGACCATCCATTTACTACCCAAAAACTCATGAATTTCATCTATCCATCTCCGCCTTTGCCTTCCAGGTTTTCTTCTAGCTCCTCTTGGGTACCATTCTGTTATTTTCTTAGTCCATCTGTCATCATGTCTTCGAGCTATGTGTCCTGCCCAAGACCATTTTAGTTCTTTAGTTTTGATAAGAATGTCCTTTACTTGAGTTTGATGCCTAATCCATGTGTTTCTCTTCTTATCTAACAGTCTGATTCCCAATATAATTCTTTCCATTCTTCGCTGTGTAGTTCTCAGCTTCTCTTCCATTCTTTTGGTGAGTGCCCAAGTTTCACTTCCATAAGTCATGGTGGGGAGTATACACTGATTCATTATTTTACGTTTCAGACAAACTGGGATATTGCTCTTCAGTATGTGACTATATTTCCTGAATGCTATCCATCCAAAATTTATTCTTCTCTTGACTTCCAGCCATTTATCATTATTACTGCTAATAACTTGTCCCAGATAAGTATATGACTCCACCTTTTCAATTACTGCTCGTTCAATCACTATTTCCCTTTCCGTGGCATACTTGTTCATCATTACTTTTGTTTTAGCCATATTCATCTTTAGTCCGAAATCCTTACTAACTGTGCATAACTGATTAAGATTTTCCTGTAATTCTTTGGGATCGTGGCTTATGACCACAATGTCATCTGCAAATCGTAAATGGTTTAGATACTCTCCGTTCACATTGACTCCTTTCTGCGACCAGTCTAATCGTCTGAAAGCTTCCTCAAGGGCAGCAGTAAACAGCTTCGGAGATATTGTGTCTCCTTGTCGAACTCCTTTCTCAATTTTAAATTTCCTACTGTCTTTGTCTAGTCTAATAAAGGAGGTAGCACTCTCATATATTTTCTTCAAAATCATTATATCAAATATGTGGTACTAAATGGCAACAAACAAAGAATTGCCTTTTTGAATAAATTTGGATTTTCTTCTTTTAAGTCACACCAAAACTCGTTTAATGAAACTTCATTAAATTTAGCTTTAATTTGTCTGTTTGATGTCACGTCGATGAGATTTTCATATTCTGAAGTAGATAGTTCCTCTCGTTTTTCTTTAATATTGAAAGGATTGAAAACCCAATAGTTATTGTCATCTTTTTTTAGTAAGGAAAATATTCATTTAATGCCACAGTTATTGATTTTAGATGAGAAATAATTTATTTTCGAATTTCCTGGTCAATTTTACAGTTCAATTCCTGTAAAAAGTCATTTAAAGTTGGAAATGGATCCATATTCTTTTTTAACAGTCATGGTCCAGTATTGTAACTTTTGTAATAATGATCGTAATTTATCTTTTGTGTAGAAAATATTTACATTTTTTCCTTGAAGGGAGAGAGAAATGTCATTCAATTTTGTGAATATATTCGCCAGATAAGCAATTTGCCTCAACCACGAAGCATTTCTAAAGTGATCTGCTAATAGAAATTTGTCATTGTGTAAGAATATGGCACTCTTCTCGTAATTCAAACAATCTGACAAGAACTCTGCCATGTGACAGCCATCTAATTTCAGTATGTACCAGCAAAGATGTATGTTGGTTACCCATATCTTCACATATAATTTAAAATAATCTTGTTTTTAATGGTTGTGTTTTCACAAAGTTAATAATTTTCACTGCTTCATCTAAAATACGTTTTAAAGATGAAGGGATATTTCGAGCAACCAGTGCATGTCTATGAAGAACACAGTGACTACTCGTACATGTTTTAACAACATTTTTAATTCGTGTTACTGCCCCTTTCACAGGTCCTATCATTGACTTCGCACCACTGCTACATACATCGCCACATTTTTCCCAACTTATTCCGTGAGTCTTCATAAAATCGATGATACGTTAAAATACCATTTCTCCTGTTGTATTGGTTTGTAAATTTTCACAGAGTAACGTCTTCTTCAATAGAATTATTGTAGTAATAATGAACGAAAACTAATAAAACTGATAGGTTTGCAATGTCTGTTGTCTCATCTAATTGTAAAGAGTACTCATCACATGACTGAAGATTTAAAATAAGTTCCTGCTCAATATCCTCAGCCATATCATGAATTCTGCATGAAACTGTATTATTTGAGAAAGAAATTTTATCAACTTGTTGACAGGATTTCTCATCGAACATACACTGAACAACATCTTTGATGCATGGTTTTATGAGAGTTTCAGAAATTGTATGTGCTTCACCTGTGAGCACTATATGATAGCTTACTTTGTAGGAAGCCATCGTTGCCCTTTCATTATCTGACAACATTTTCAACATAAAAGTTTAGTTTTGTCAAGAGACTCAAGTTTTCTTTCCAAAAATTTGACATCTTTATTTTGATATTCTGAATGGTTCGTTTCAAAATGTCTGCGCAATTTAGCTGGTGCTAATGAACTATTTGCTAAGATCTTATTGCATAATATACATAATGCATCAGGGGCCTCGGTATTTCCTGTGGTCGTGAATCCAAGTAATAAATAACTTGTATTTACGTTTTTTATAACTCGTATTTACGTTATGAGTCGTATTTGTTTTTTATGACTTAGCAATGTTTTAGTATTGACAAACAACACTTCCCTTTTGCTCGATTCATTTGCTACACAAGTAATGCTAGTGCCTTTATCTGTATTTTCATCAGTATTCGCTTTACCTAGTCAGTAGAAACATGTGAACTGCTTGCTACTCTTTTTTTTAAAACTCCTCTCAAACAACGATCCATGATATTTTAATTTGGGGTATACACAATTGTAATATTATAAATTAATTCAATGTCCACTTTATTTTTATATGAAAAGTACATAAGACATCACAAAATGATTGCAGTGCAAAACACAACTGATCTATGACTGATACGGCCACCCGTATGCTGTACCGCTGCGTCCCACACCACTACAGATGATTTCGTCAAGGAATATGACTCAACTAGTGGTGGAAGAATCGAATGCAAGTATTTGATTCATTCATCCACCACTAGACTAACAAGATTTTATTTTCCACAAATGCGAGCTGCGGAGTCTGTGTGCAGGTTCCCTCAGAGTTCCCACTCAACCATAATTTTATCCATTGTAGCAACTTGCCCTTAATGCCGTACTGCTTCAATTTGTATAGTAGTCTTCCATGCGCAACAGTGTAAAAAGCTTTTACTGAAATCCAAGTACAGTGGTACCTCGGGTCACAAACACAATTTCCAAACAAATTTTGACTCGACCCACGAACAATGCCTCGGCACATGAACGCACAAACATGGCTTTGGCGCCATGTTTTCGGCTCGCGAACAGCATCAGTTGTACTCAGGTTTGCGCGCTGTGAACATTGTCGTTGCGTTGTTCTTGATACAATTTTTTTTTGCTTTTTGCATTAAATTAACCCTCATTATGGCTCCCAAGAAAGTGAAAAGTGTTAGTGACAGTGGTGTAAAGAAGCCTAAGCGTATTACAGTAGAAACGAAGAAGGAAATAATAACTAAACATGAGAGTGGTGTTCGTGTTTCTGATCTCACCAAGCGCTACGACATGGCTAAATCTACAATCTGTACCATCTTAAAGAACAAAGATGCGCTAAAGACGCTGATGTGGCTAAATGAGTGACTATGTTAACGAAGCAAAGGTCTCAAGTGTTAGAAGAAGTAGAAAAATTGTTAGTTTGGATTAATGAAAAGCAGCTTGCTGGAGATAGTGTTAGCGAGGCCCTAATATGCAAGAAGGCTTTACTTTTGCACGGTGATTTAGTGGCGAAAACGCTGAATACAAGTGATGCTAGCGTTGACGAATTTAAAGCAAGTAGAGGCTGGTTCGAGAAGTTTTGTCTACGAACTGGAATTCATAGTGTTGTTAGGCTTGGAGAGGCAGCTAGTTCAGACAAAAAAGAAGCAGATGCCTATGTGGAGGAATTTGCAAACTTTATCAACTCTGAAGGTTACGTACCGAATCAAGTTTTTAATTGCGATGAAATGGAACTTTTTTTGGAAAAAAATGCCAAGAAGGACCTAGATAACCTAAGAGGAAAAGTCACTGCCTGGCCACAAACCAATGAAGGACAGGCTTACGCTTTTATTGTGCGCTAATGCAAGTGGGGATTGTAAGATTAAGCCTCTTTTAGTTTACCACTCTGAAAATCCGCATGCCTTTAAACGCAATAAAGTGCTAAAGGGTAAACTTCTGGTATTGTGGAGAGTGAATAGCAAGGCTTGGGTAACAAGATTACTTTTTATGAAGTGGTTGACTGAAGTTTTTATGCCAACTGTCAAGAAATACCTTGAGGAAAATAATTTGCCCCTTAAGTGTCTGCTGGTTATGGACAACGCTCTTGCCCATCCTCCACATATGATGTCGAATGCGACTTCATAAAAGTCAGATTTCTGCCTCCTAACACTACTCCTTTCATCCAGCCCATGGACCAGCAAGTAATTTCCAACTTCAAGAAGTTATATACAAAGGCTCTTTTTTCCAGGGGACCAATGACACAGATTTGACCCTGAGTGATTTTTGGAAGGATCACTTCCATATCCTCCACTGCATAAACCTCATTGACATGGCATGGAACAATGTCTCTAACCGCACGTTTCAATCTGCCTGGAGGAGACTTTGGCCAGGTTGTGTGCCTGATAGAGACTTCGAGGAGACAGATGTAACTCTAGTAAACGAGATTGTGACCATTGGCAAGAGTTTGGGCTTGGAGATCAGCGAGGAGGATGTGGTGGAGCTGGTGGAGGACCACAGACAAGAACTCAACACAGAAGAACTTGTTGAGTTGCAATGTGAACAGATGAAAATTATGCAGGAGGAGCACTCAGGAGAGGAGGAGGAAGAAGTGGTACATGTTTCAAGTGCTGAGATCAAAGAAATTTGTAGCAAGTGGAGTGAAGTGCAGGTTTTCGTTGAGAAGCATCACCCTAACAAAACTGTGACCAGCAGAGCAGTGGACATTTTAAACGACAATGTGATGTCCCATTTTCAGAAAATTATCCAACAAAGAAAAAGACAAATGTCTCTGGATTGTTATCTTGTGAAAACACCAGCCACAGAGCCAGCAATCGAACCACTTCCCAGGATATAAACAAGAGAAAAAACACCAGAAATGCCCGACGTTATTATGGAATGGGACTCTCCTTCAAAGGAGTAGTCTTCTTCCTCCTCCTCCTCCTTCATCTACCTATGCCAGCAACTATCAACCACAAAGGTCAAGTTATACTGTATATTTTATATTATATATTTTTGCCACACATAAATCCATAAAAAAGTCAAAAAACAACATGTTTCTGGGGCGGGTGAACGGATTAATTGGATTTGCATTAATTTCAATGGGAAAAATTGTTTCAGTTCGCGAATGAAGTCAAAGAACGAATTAAGTTCGTGACCCGAGGAACCACCATATATGATATCAAAATTATTTTTTGCATCCAGTTCGTTTGGGACCACATCATAGTATCCAATCAAGCTGGTCAGACAAGACTTCCCCTTAACAAACCCATGCTGTGTCTGAACTATAACTGTAGTCTTGTCTAGATGATCCTGCAATGTTTCTTTAACTACTGACTTCATTATTTCTCCCAGAACAGAAGTTAAACCAACAAGTCTGTAATTACTTGTGTCACCCTTTGTGAATTGGGGACACATTTGCACATCTGCAATCTATGGGAATCTCCCAAGTCCAAGGAAGCTTTTATAATTATGGCTAAGGGTTTGCTTACTTCCTTTAATATAACTGGATAGATCCCATCCACTCCAGATACCTTTCTTATGTTCAATTTCAACTCCCCATTTTGCTCTGTTATTACAAATTATTTAACTCCCTGCTAGAGGTTGATAAACTTCTGGCCTTCCCTTCAGACTTTCTCATGTGTGAATGTAGATGCAAAATAATCATACAGTTTGTCAGCTACCTCAGCAGGTTCATCAACAATGGAGCTGTGATTGTCAAGTGGAAAAATCTGATTCATCCCCTTCCTTCTAGAGTTTACATAAGTGAAGTCTTTGCCGTTTTTCTTTGCATCCTATGTCAAAAATATCTCATAATCTGCCTTCACCTGCCTAACCTCCTTTGTGACTTAATTACAGACTAGCTTATATCTACCATAGTCTTCTGTGTCACCTGATAATTTATATGCATCCCATGCATTTTTCTTCTCTGCCACGAGTCTCATTAGTTTACCTGACACCCAATTAAAAGACATTAAGATATTTCACAGTTATTTTGAGTTTTCATTACACTGAAAAGCATATCAAATGTTGCAACTCTAAATTCAAAATTCCAAAGAATCACAATCAAAGAAGGTAAGAAGAGAATTATTTGCTTCCTTTTGATGTTCATGATAAATGCTCATTCAATAATGGCAACAAAGCTGCTTAAAAATTGAGATTTCTTTTCCAACTTTCAATCCAAGTTCTACATGAAAACAATTGCTAGAAATCACTAAACTTCATTATTCACTTTACTGTCTGAATCATTTGGCAAAGTTAAGAATTGCACTCAATCCAAATACTGTTCCCTGAAGAGGGAGAACACAGTAGACGAAAACATATTTCTCAAATGGTGACCCATGTATTTCTGAATCTGATATTCAATTTCAAAATCAATTTTTAATCAGACTAACGAGGTGTGGTGTAAACTAAAATTTATGCCATTAGTGGTGACAGTTCAACCTCATTTATTCAGTATAATGAAGAAAGGTGGTCAAGACTATAAAATGAAAGTGTTTGAATTCAACAGCATCCTGCCAAATTTTACCAAAATTAATTTCAGCAATGGCTTGAATGATGGAAAAATGCTTTTCCACATAATGAAACTATTTTAAATGTCAGAATATAAACAAGTGTTATTTATAATAAAGGTCTTGAAAATTTGAACTGTGCACATATACTGTATTTTATAAGCGCAACAAGTTATCAACAGGCATCACTTTCGGTATATCCCTGACATCTTGCATGTTTTTCTTTCCTTGTTTTTTATATTTCCAATAATATTGAACTTTTATTGGATTATCGTGCTTGCATATTTTATTTTATGGCTATTTTCTATCTTAATTTGCATTGCAGTATTTGTGTGTTTTTTTCATATCTGTCCAAGTCACTTGTTCCTTCAGGAATATTTTCTTTCCTAAAGAAAATTATTATATTCTTTTAGGAATATATTCCTGTGAGGTGTTTATTTGAATTAAAAATAAATCTAACTCATATTGCCATTAAGAATTATTAATAAATTTAATGTTTCTATATTTTGATCAACACCTCACTTCCAGAATAACTTTTATCAGAATCTTTTTTCAGTAATAACAAGTCTTTACTTGGAGCACAATCAACAATTACAAGTATATATAAAACACATATTAGCACACAGCAGCACATTTAATTTCCTCCAAGGGACACAGTGTTCCTAATAAACTTACAACTAAGTGCACACAAAAACAAGAAGGAAGAAGTGATATACACTCTAATATAGCTACTTTGCCTAGATTCAGGCAAAAATCTGCATGTGGCATCATAACGATGCCATATGCAAACGAACAAATGTTTGTGAAACCTTCAGTAGAGATATAAACATTACCAAATGTTTATATCTCTACTGAAAGAAAAGTTAATTGATGGAATGTTAATGTCACAGTTTACCAGAATGTCAAAACAATGTCGACGGCAACCATAATGCCAGATGAATGCTTTTCAGAGGGCAGGTGGTCAACCTGTCAAAGTGCAGGTCATACTGGCTGCAGTGTTGCAACAGTTCATGAATGCTGGACATGGTGATTATGGAAAGGCATGCATTAGTAATATATTGTAAGAAAGTCACAGGCTTTGCTGCACTAGCAAAAAAAAAATAAATAAATAAATAAAAAAATTATGTGCTTTCCCCTTCACATAGTTAACTATCCAGTTGACCTCTGAATTTCTTCAAACTTTCAGCCTCAACTATCTGTGGAGGCAACTTGTTCCAGTAATTAACAAATCACCAGCTAAAAGAAAACTCCCTAAAACCTAGTCTAAACCTTTATGGCCCTTAGTTCTGGAATTCTTTATAATAGTTGTTGTTGTTTGGTTTTTTTAAGAGCATTAGAAACAAAGGCCATATTGCTCCAGGGATATGTGGTGGTCATTCCCTGACTTTTTCACATCCTCTGTATTTAGTGGTCATGGGCTCGAACCCCAGTCTAATCAAGAAGCGCGTACTATGCACTGCTGCTCCTGCCCATCTGCTATGGAGGCGCCTCTTTATAATAGTAAAATTTCGTCCTTCATTCATTCATCTTGCTAACCCCTCTCAGAACCTCATAAACCTCAATCAGGTCCCCACTAAGTGCCTGGTTGCCAAGATCTGTAGCCCACATAATCAAAGTCTTTTCTCATATGTTGCCCTTTTGCCAATTTTGCCATGCAAATTGCCTTTCTTTGGACCCATTCAAGAAGCTCAATGTCTTTTTTCAGAAGAGTATGGCAGGAATAAACTACATAACATGAGGATCATGTGATCAGACAACAGGCTATAACAGAACTGTAACGCTTCAACCACTTGACAACATGTAACGCCAACTATGCATATAGTTGGTGTTACTGAGTAACTGCATAAACCAGTGGAAGATGACGCAGTGGCAGGCCTACATGCATGCAACTCCATTATGCCAGCTGCCTCTGTCCAGCA
Source organism: Mastigoproctus giganteus (assembly GCF_048544385.1). NCBI lineage: Eukaryota > Metazoa > Arthropoda > Arachnida > Uropygi > Thelyphonidae > Mastigoproctus > Mastigoproctus giganteus. Next base: position 36,654,451 of record NC_143580.1, on the reverse strand, counting down.
TCAGTGAGCATGCTTAGAGTGGTGGTGCTTAGAATACTGTTTGTATCTCCAGGCAAGATAAAATTGCATGGAGATACAAATGGTATTCTACCCTGACATTATTCCACTCATGAAGATATGGATGGTGTTTTGTGGTCTTCAGCAACAAGGCTCATTTCACCTTGGGGGCAGATAACCTCAACTGCATATGGCAATGACAGTCAATGGCAGAGGTTCAAAACATCCACCATTTGTGAATGCCATACAGCACAAGCAGTGAGTGTCTTTGTACTGGGTTTGGATTGGATTTTATTGGTGCATTAGCAATTAAGGTTGTAATGCACCAAAACCAGCCTCTGTACTGGGTGTTATAAATAATGATATGCCAGAGGCACATCAACAGCTGCAACCTGTTGTGCTGTCCTTCACTGCATGTGTCCTGGGTAGTATCTTTTGGATAATATCTATCCATATAGTGCATTATCATATGAACATGGCATGTCCCTAGATTTCTCTGATAAAGCATGCTTGGGATATGGTAGGATGGCACTCCATGCTCATCAGTAGCTGGCATAAACTATAGCTATCTTGACCAAACAGTATCTTGTGCAGTGTGGCAGGATGTTTCGAAAGTTACCATCCTTCAACTAAATGATCCTTTGCCTCAATATATAATTGTACTAGATGTCGAAGAGGCCCATGTTGTACTCTTTTCTGAGAGAATAAATTATTTTGCTCTTTAACTATCCTTGCATACCTACCTGCATCTATTACAATTATCATCCAAAATCACCACTTCCTTCTGAATGTTGCAGTTTCTGTCTGAGAGTATAGTTACCCTGAAACTTAACCCTGCAGTGGTGGTGTGGACTTTACAGGCCCATCTGAAAAATAATATCTACTGCATATTAATTGTCAGTTTGAGATTAGCTACTCTTGCTCTGTCTAATTTACTAAATTAGCATTAGTAGAGGCATTTGATGCAAGAAAACAAGCTTATGCAGCATCAACCAAAAAACAAAAAAAAACCCACTTCCACTTCACCCCTCTGTTCGTTCGAGATACCTGTCCAGCTGAGCCGTAAACTTATTTAGGCTATCAACTTCCACGACAAGGGATGGAAGTCTGTTTCACCAACCAACCACCCGCTGGCTAAAGGCAAATTTCCACACGTCTATCCTACATCTGTCTTTCCTCAATTTGAATTTGTGCCCTCTCAGGTGATTATTCTGAGCAAGAGGAAGAATCCCATCAGCATTGAGCATGCTCAAACCATTCAAGACTTTATACACCTCTATCAGATAACCTCGCTGGTGCCTAGTCTCCAGACACTGTAATTTGCAAAACTTAAGCCTTTCTTCGTAAGAGCACCCCTTTCTTCCATTCACTAATCTTGTTGCCTTTCTCTGTACTCGTTCCAGCAGCTCTACATCCTTCTTGAAATGAGGCCTCCAGACCTGTATACAGTACTCTAGGTGTGGCCTGACCATTGCCTTATACAAGGGAATAATCACCTCCTTATCGCTGCTAGAAAAATTCCTATATATCATTGACAATACACCATGAGCTAATCTTGCAGCCCATCTGCACTGATCAAAAAACTTCATATCTGCCTGCACAATCACCCCCAGGTCCCTTTCATTCTCTACCACTATCAGTGTAGTATCACAGAGTTGATACGTTGCTCTGGGGTTGCTGTTTCCCATATGTAGTAACTTTACATTTGTCAATGTTAAACTTCATTTGCCACCTCTCAGCCCATCTTCTCAACCTTTCCAGATCCTGTTGCAGCAGCATAGTGTCAGTAGTGTCCTTGACAACCCTGCCAACCTTCGTATCGTCTGCAAACTTGGACATTAAGCTTGATATTGCATCATCAATATCATTTATAAATACAGAAAACAATAATGGACCCAACGCTGAACCCCGAGGGACTCCACTAATAACATTAGTCCACGATGAGCAGTGTCCATTGATTACCACTCTGTCTTCTCCCCCTCAACCACCCCTTTATCCATAACAGCAATTTGCCTCCAATGCCACACTGTTCCAATTTGTGCAGCAGTCTTCCATGTGCAACAGTATCAAACGCCTTTCTAAGATACAAGTATATAATATCAAAGTTATTCCCTACATCCAGTTCTTTTGTGACTGCATCATAGTATCCGATCAAATTGGTCAGGCAAGACTTTCCCTTAACAAAACCATGCTGTGTCCAAGCTATAACTGAAGTCTTGTCTAAATGATCCTGCAATGCTTCTTTAACCAGTGCCTCCACTAATTTTCCTGGAACAGAAGTTAAACTCACAGGTCTATAATTACTTGTGTCAGCCTTTGATCCTCCTTTGTGAATTGGGATCACATTTGCACATCTTCAGTCTGTGGGTACCTCCCCTGAGTCCAAGGAAGCTCTCATAATTATGGCTAAGGGTTTGTTTACTTCCTTTGCTGCCTCCTTTAATATAACTGGATAGATACCATCCACCCCAGTTGCCTTTCTTGTGTTTATCTTCAACAATTTCTCCTCCTCTTTACTCTCAGTTATTACAAGATTCTCTAGCTTACTGCAAGAGTTGAATACACCTCTGGCATCCCCCTCGCTGAATAACTCCTCATGTGTGAATGTCAATGCAAAATATTCATTTCGTTTGTTAGCTACCTGAGCAGGATCATCATCATCAGTTGACCCATCGATATCAAGTGGACCAATCTGATTCATTCCCTTCCTTCTAGAGTTTACATAAGTAAAGAACTCTTTGCTGTTTTTTTTTTCACATCCCTTGCCAAAGATTTCTCGTAATCTGCCTTCACCTGCCTAACCTCCTTTGTAACTTGGTTACAGATCAATTTGTATCTATCACAGGCTTCTGTGTCACGTGTTAATTTGTATGTATCCCATGCATTTTTCTTCTCTGCCATATGTCTCATTAGTTCATCTGACATCCACTTAGGCCTAAACCTTGAACAATATTTCTTAGTTGGCATGTAAAGCCTAGTAGCTTCGAAGTTCTTGGAATGCTTCCCATTTTGAATTTGCTGTTGGTAACATCATCAGTTGGTGCCACTGTATACAATTTAAATACTGTCTCAGTCCATCATAGTGGCCTTTACAAAAACAATAACCCTTCCCTTTACCCCTAATGGTAGTTACCTCTTTGAGTAAATCCTACTTCAGCACACCGTGGTCACTGCCACCTAGTGGTTCATTTATCTGCAGATTCTTAATGCATGAAGAATCACTACTGATAATCAGATCAAGAGTATTACTCCCTCTAGTTGCCTCCCGAACATGCTGGTGTAGAAAACAATCATCCAATAAATCCACAAAAGCCTTGCTAGTGTGTGAGTGACCAACCCACAAATTCCAGTCAATATCTGGGAAATTAAAATCCCCCATTATAAGACTCTCGGATTTACTGGCCCATTCTATTTCCCTGTACAGTTTCTTATTATACTCATCAGAGTCATTAGGCCTATAGCACACTCCTACTCTCAATTTTGATCTCCCAATGCTTATGTTACACGAAACTGACTCGACACTGCACTGTCCAGCGATGTCGATTGGCTTCACTTTCTTGGATTTTATGTGTTTCTTAACTAATAGCATAACCCCTCCTCCCTTCCTATCCTGTCTATCCTTTTCTGTAGACGTTGTACTCCCCAAATTCCAGTTCTGCATTCCTTATATCTGCGTGACACCAAATCTCTGAAATCCCAACAATCTGCCTTTGACGTTTTGAGCAATAGCTCAAATTCGTCAAATTTATTTACTAAACTCCTAGCATTAGTGTACACGCAAGTATACATGCACTTGTTTCTATTCTTAGCTACCCTAACACAACCCATGTGTTTACTTGTACCGCAATGACTCCCAGCAGTCATATCATGCATCTTGTTTTTCAGGCTTCTGCTCATTCCAATAGAAGCCATGAAAGAATCTCTTTCACCTCTGCCAGTGGCTACTGTTAATCTATTAGTCTTTGTCTCCCCCCAAGCCAACAGTTTTCCGACCCAAATGAAAACAAAGTTTTACTTTCAGCAGTTTTGGAAGTGATACATGTTGTTTCCACAAACTTAAGCAAAATTAGCAAAATATGGTAATACACGAGCATGCATAGTTTGAATTTGTCATACGCTTAGAGGTTTTGTGACATTTAAAATAAAAGCCACTAATAGTTCCACATTTATATTTTACATTTACAGTGATTTATTCTGGATGGAATTAATAAAAGTTTTGAAACCAGCAAATGTAAAAAAAAAAAAATTTTAATTAAAAAAATAATTACATTCATTAAGTAAAGCAGTGACTTTTTCTTAACAAAAAACTTTTTTCTTTTAGATAAAGTAAAATGAGCGATAAATGGCACAAGTTGAGTGGGATTTAAAGCACAGAAGCTGTTAAAATTAAAACTGTTAAGAAAATGTGCAAGTATTACTTGTCTTCAATGAGATAAAAATTCCATTTGCTTTGGACAACAATAAACAGCAACTGTTTTTTTTTTTTTTTGCATCATTATCAGAATCTACACTGAGATAGCATGATAGCCATGCACTAGGATGTCCCATAACTATGACTTCAAGAATGGCATCTGCTGCCATGTAGCACATTGTCTGTATATAAGAGTAGAGCTTAGTACTACAGCATTCAACATACTGAAGTTCCATGTGAAGAACAGGCAAGAGAAATAACCTAACTTTCATTGAGGATGGGTGTTAACTGTGGCTGGATTAGCAGGAACAAGTTTCTCTGAGAGAGATCCTTGCATCATTCCAAAACAGCTGCATCTTCTGTATCAATAGTGGACTAACCGTGAAAGAACCAGCAACCAGAGGTCCCAGGACAATATATCACTGACCAAAGGGGTGAGAGAAGGGGGATCTAATGTGCTGACATGATGGGGGATATTAGCATTAGCATTAGTAGAGGCATATGATGCAAGAAAGCAAGTTTATTCAGCATCAGCCAAAAAAAAAAAAAAAAAACCCTCTCCCATTTCACCCCTCCGTTCGTTCGAAATACCTGTCCAGTTGAGCTTTAAATTTGTTTAGGCTATCAACTTCAAAAACAAGTGATGGAAGTCGGTTCCACCAACCAACCACCCGCTGGCCAAAGGCAAATTTCCGCACATCTATCCGACATCCGTCCTTCCTCAATTTGAATTTATGCCCTCTGAGGTGATTATTCTGAGAAAGATGAAGAATCCCATTGGCATTGAGCATGCTCAAACCATTCAAAGCCTTATACACCTCTATCAGATCACCTCGCCGGTGCCTAGTCTCCAGACTCTGTAATTTGCAAAACTTAAGCCTTTCTTCGTAAGAGCAACCCTTTGTTCCATTTACTAATCTTGTTGCCCTTCTCTGTACCCGTTCCAGCAGCTCTACATCCTTCCTGAAATGAGGCCTCCAGACCTGTATACAGTACTCAAGATGTGGCCTAACCATTGCCTTATACAAGGGAATAATCACCTCCTTATCCCTGCTAGAAAAATTCCTGTATATCATTGACAAGACACCATGAGCTACTCTTGCAGCTCGTCTGCACTGCTCAGAGAACTTCATATCTGCCTGCACAATTACCCCCAGGTCCTTTTCATTCTCCACCACTGTCAGTGTAGTACCGCAGAGTTGATACATTGCTCTGGGGTTACTGTTACCCATATGTAGTACTTTACATTTGTCAATGTTAAACTTCATTTGCCACCTCTCAGCCCATCTGTTCAACCTTTCCAGATCCTGTTGCAGCAGCATAGCGTCAGTAGTGTCCTTAACGACCCTGCCAACCTTTGTATCATCTGCAAACTTAGACATTAAACTTGATATCCCATCATCAATATCATTCATAAACACCGAAAACAACAATGGACCCAACACTGAACCTTGAGGAACTCCACTAATAACATTAGTCCACGTTGAGCAGTGTCCATTGATTACCACTCTCTGTCTTCTGCCACTCAACCATCCCCTTATCCATAGCAGCAATTTGCCTCCAATGCCACACTGCTCCAATTTGTGCAGCAGTCTTCCATATGCAACAGTATCAAAAGCCTTTCTAAGATCCAAATATATAATATCAAAGTTATTCCCTGCATCCAGTTCTTTTGTGACTACATCATAGTATCCAATCAAATTGGTCAGGCAAGACCTGCCCTTAACAAAACCATGCTGCGTCTGAGCTATAACTGAATTCTTGTCTAGATGATCCTGCAGTGCTTCTTTAACCAGTGCCTCCATTAATTTACCTGGAACAGAAGTTAAACTAACAGGTCTATAATTACTTGTGTCAGCCTTTGATCCTCCTTTGTGAATTGGGGTTACATTTGCACATCTCCAGTCTATGGGTACCTCCCCTGAGTCCAAAGAAGCTCTCATAATTATGGCTAGGGGTTTGCATACTTCCTTTGCTGCCTCCTTTAATATAACTGGATAGATCCCATCCACCCCAGGTGCCTTTTTTATGTTTATCCTCAACAATCTCTCCTCCACTTTCCTCTCAGTTATTACAAAATCATCCAGCTCACTGCCAATGTTTACTGACATGACATGTCCAGTAGAACATGTCATGTCATGTGACATGTTGAGCAACTGACTATGCAGTAAAATATGGTGGTGGCATGACCTATTTCAACATGGGCTATGCATTAGACCAGGGGTTCCCAACTCATTTTTACCTGCCAACCTCTTTAAAAAAAGACATTTTTCCCTCATCAACCCCCTCATCCAAAAATTACACATTTTAATTTTTACTGGATGGATTATAAGAAAATTCTATTAATAAGGAATTATTTATTAAAAAAAATATAAAATAATTATAAGTTCATGATTACTTACCTATTACTTTAGTAATATAAAAAAACAGTAAATTGAGATACATCACACTCAACCAGTTGTGTGCAATAGCAAATCGTCATCTGAAATTGTATCTTTCTCCATAATTGACAGACACGACCAATTAGCAAAGTAGCAAAAATCTCTTTGATTTAAAGTGGATATACATAAATAGGTCTATTTTGGATCAAAACCCAAGAATAATTGCCCAGACTTGACTTATATTCAAATCTCTGCCTCGTAGTCTTGTTTCAATATCATTAAACTTCAAATATACATCAGTCAAGTAAAACACATGCTTTTTTGATTCAATTAATTTTTGCTAGTGGTTTTTTTATTTCAAGAATAAATTCTATTACAGAATCAAAAAGTTCAATCAAATGTTTTAAAGTTATTTTAATAGCCAACATACCTGTGTATGTTTATTTATTTCAAGAATAAATTCTATTACAGAATCAAAAAGTTCAATCAAATGTTTTACAGAAGTTCCTTTTAATAGCCAACGTACCTGTGTATGTAAGAGCAGCTGGTTGTCGATTTCATCATTTTGATCACATAACTGACCAAAAATATGATTATTCAAGGAATTGGCCCTTATTTCATTTATTGATTTAATATATGGAACATAATGAAGTTTTTCACTTATGTATTTTGCAACCAAAATGCTGCCTGTGCAGTACACAATGTACAGTTCTAACAGGAATCTTTTTCTTCAAAAATGCTAAAAAATTCTCTATATTTGTTGCCCATTGCTGGTGCTCCATCAGAAGCAGTTGCTACAATATTAGTAACAGGAATATTATTTTACTGTAAGTATTTTTCAAACACAAAAAAACATTTCCCCTGTTGTATACATCTTTAATTCCTCAGCAAAAAGAAATTCTTCTGTTATTGCCTTTTTTCTTAGGCTGTAACAATGCATTTTTTTTTTTTTTTATGAAAATGCCAAAACACAAAGTATTAGAACCTATAGTACTTAGTAGCATGCGTGGGTTGGAGGTTAAGAAGATGAAAGAACATATTTGTTGACATTAAACTTGAATTTCCATGGATTGTAATTTTCAGGAAATATGTATGAAGGAAGGTTTTTCCAGGGAACAGAAGTTGAATGAAGAAAAGTTGGCTGTGAATTTGTTGGACAGTAAAAGAATGTTGACTAGTTGCAGCACATGTTTGCACTGCTTTGAAGGAGAGAGCAGGAATTATAGAAGCCAATTCAGAAGAACAGTGCCCATGGAAGTATCTAGAATAGACATGCAGCAGAAACAATGTCTATGAGATGGGGAGAGACTGTTAGAGATGAGTCATTAATTAACCTAACTGCCCTCTTTTGAATGGAATCTAGAAGTCTGAGAGAGGTTTTAGGGAAACCACCCCAAATTTGCGATTTGTACAGAGTGAACAGCTTTTTGGAAGAAAAGTAGTACCGAGAGTGAAAGAGAAAACCAAATTTTTTAGATGCAGAGGAAGCAATATTTGTAATGTGCTTATGCCAAGAGACAATAGAAGTCAGTGTAATCCCCAATAGAGATTTTGCCTAGAAATCTAAGTGTCATCGAATATAAGCATAAGAGCAGAAGAATCTTTTTTGTGAGAAGACAGGACTAAGTTTTAGAAGAAATGAAATAAATTAAGTTTTCTTTGCCCCACTTTAAAATTACCCGTAAATCAACATTTAAGGAATTCATAGTGGATATTCAAGAGGTTGAAGCTGTTTGAGCATGGCAAGGTTTCTCAAACCGGAAGGGGGAATGCAACATGCTTTCATTAGCAAAACTGGATAGTTTTGATGATGTTCAAAACTATTCATGATGTTATTGTCAATGGAAGAAGATCATTCATATATAAAAGGGAAAGAGTGGGAGAAAGAACTGAACTTTGGGGAACACCAGCATTAGTGGAGAAGTTAGAAGACAGAGAGCCACCTACTATCACCTGCAGTGAATGGTCAGAGAGAAAACTGGATAACCAATAACAAAAAACAGTTGGCAAACTATAAGATGCAAGCTTATTTAGAAGACCTTTATGACAAACACGATCAGAAGCCTTTAAAATGTGAAGAGCAACTGCTTGAGTTTCATTAAACTTTTACATTGAATTTTTCCATAGATGGGTAACATAAGCCAGAAAATCACCAGTGGATTGATACTGACAGAATCCATACTGGCAATCATTGATGAGATGGAAGGTTTCTAGATAGTTTAAGAGCAGTAATTAATCGATTTCTCCATTACTTTAGAAAGAGTAGAAGTAATTGCAGTGGGACGATAATTGGATGGGAGGGATTTGTCACCCTTTTTAGGAACTGGCTGGATATTAGCAAATTTCCAAGCAGAAGGAAAAACACCTTTGGAATAAGAAAGTGAAAAAAAGGCGACACAGAACAGGATGATAGCATCAAGATTCATCAAAATCTTTCTGACATCCTTTTGATGGAAGACCACAGGAGGCACTGAATGGAGTGTACTGGGAATGGTGGGAGGTGGTTTACCAAGATCATTAATACATGAGTTTGAAGAAAAATATGATGATAGCAGGTCAGCTTTATCCTTGCTAAAGTGGAAATAGAACCATCTGGTTTTGACAGAAAGTTCCGACATCCAATTGTACAGCAAATTTAGTTGTTTGCAATTCAGAAACCACAGTTTTTTGGATGTCTTCAGCCATTCCATCAATACGATATTGAATTGTATTGTTACTCAGCAGAATGTTTTTTTAATAAATAAATATGATCTTTATTGTAAGGTGCAAAAGTACATACAGTTACCCAGACAGGATAAATAAATAACAGAGCATATTATATTTCCTTAAAAATTAATATAATATAATAAAATAAAAATACATCAAATTAAAATAATAAAATACATAAAAATATTACACAGAATAGTTTTCTTGAATTCGGTTTCCCGCCAATTTCTTGCCAAGCTGGGGTGATCTCATATCAGTTGATGGTTGTGGAACACGTACAGATCTAGAATGAGCTGTCTATACTTTTTGCCATCTATGATTTTGCGCAGGTCAGCATCCAAGGAATGAGCTAGATGGAGCGGAGAGCTGGTTGGGGGATCTGCCAGCACACAATGTCCCAAATGTTGGGTGCTGAAATTCTTCCAGTGATCATTTTAATGGTGAAGATTAGTCTTCTTTCATGCATTAAGGCTGAAAATCTGGTTAAGTTCAGTGCTGGGAGATTACACTTCCAGGTCAAGCACTTTATGAGCCAGTATTCTGCGGCTTTTAATGGTTTAATTGTTATGTTTGTAGCCGAGCTCCACAACTCTACTCCTTACAGTATGCCTTCGAAAATGATCATTATCATATACATTTTTATCAGATTTGTGTTCTGAATATGTAACAAGTGCTGCTTGGCAATCCACCATTTTCTATTGAATTTCGTGCAGATCTCTTCTACATGAAGATGGAATTTTAATTTTCTGTCAAAGATTACATCTAGATCTCTTTGACTTCCAACGCGGGGGATCAAGACTCTGTTTAATCCCTGGCTGAATTATGGTTGGTGTGGGTTTCAGTGAGAAGACCATGATGGTGGATTTTTCAGGGTTAACTTTCAAGTCAAATCTCGAGAGGTGCCGCTGCATTTCTGATAAAGTATTGTTGATGCGTACTGTAGTGTCTATTGCTTCATTAGCCAATTTTATTTTTGTTATGCTTTTTTTCAAGTCATCGGCATATGATAACATATCTGTTCTGTTCTGTTGTGTATTAGCAGGTTAATTATAGCTGTATAAAGAATGCCAGACAGGACTCCCCCATGTGGCACACCTGCTTGTATTTGCCTAGTATACGTCTGCTTTCCTATGGACAGTTGGATGGTTCTATTCTGAAGAAGGGATGTCAGAAACTTCAATACTTGGCCTGTAATGTAATAGTAATTTTGAAATAGCTTAAGCAAAGCTGAGATGTTAACACTATCAAACACAGCTTTTAGGTCTAGATAAGTGATTGCAATTATTTCTTTCTTTTCAAATGATTCAAGGATGGCATTGGTAGCCATAAGTAGATTACTAATCGTTGATCTATCCTGCAGAGCATAATTAATTTGCTGACGCCTGTGAGGGAGGATGTGCATGGTGTTTTCAGCAATGTTTTCTCAAGCAACTTCAATAAACACTAGGAGTGTGAAACGGATTTAAAGTGCTTGGTGGGAGGGTGGGGGGAAGTGTAGATAACTGCAATATCAATGCGGGCTGATTTAAATTGGCATGATGCAATTAGGCCTTCAAACTTAGAATGCCTTTTGTAATTCTTAGTTACAAGCATGTGTGGTGTTTTATAGAAGAGTCCCATCCACCCTCTCTTTTGTCCTGTTGGGAGCAAGGAATCGCATTATAACCAGCTGACACTGCAAAGCACATCATAGCTGTGTGAGAGTAAAAGCTCTTCTACAGTTTTGAGCTTATTATGGATGCTACGGGCATTCTGATAAAAGATAGACAGGCTATTATTGTCTGGGGACCTTCCTTAGTACCTTCTGCCTCTGTGGTCTGTTTCTGTCTATTCTGGAGATGTCACTTTGAGATATCCTCACAGGAATTGTGTATTGTCTTTCTTCCACCAATGTCTGTGCTGAGACAGCTAGTAGGGTTACCTGGACCTTTAATGTGACCGTGCAGTATTTGGCTGTGCTGCTGAAGGTCTTGAGGCAGAGGATTGAAAATAGTGTCTGATGAGGAGACCTCAAGGCCAGGCAGATGGCTGAATCGGGATTTTGTATTGGGTTATGTTGCAATCTAATCTGAAAGATGAAGAGGAAGGCCATTTTGTGGGCAATTGGTATACATCAACAAATAGGTTCAGGTTATCTTTCATGCCACTTTTAACCTGCTCTGAGGGCATGTGTGGAGCTAATTGCGAAATACACAGGCTTCTGCGAGTGGGTTGTTGGTCAACGTGCTACTTTCCCACTAGACTGGAGCCAGGTAGTAGGGACTGTCCCAGTTATATGTGATTGTCTTGATCTCTTGTTTATTCATGGTTGCGGTACTGTTCTTGTCTCTTGGATTTTGCAATTTTTCTTAGTTGTTTTCTCTCTGGATAAGTGAGGGAATGGCCTAGCACCAACCTCAGTCCAAGAGTGGGGGCCAGAGTCAGAACGACGATGAGCTTCCGTATGGATTTCCTGATAGTTTTTAATCACATAATTGGAATGACTAGGAGGTGTCATCATGGTTTCAGTGTGTCATTGGAGAGAAGTGAGTGTTAGACCTGTTGCAGAAAAAGCAGGGAGATTTTCACTCGCAACATTAATTTTTAACCATTGGTTCTTCGTTAGTTTCTCTGATTGCAATGGTGTTCAGGTACATCACCTTCCTGAAGTGTCATCCCATCGTTATTGACTGGGGTTATTATTGAGCTGCTGCTGCTGCGTGGCAAGGTATTGTTCATTTCATGAACAATACCTTGTTCATGAAATGTAAATTGAAAATGAAATTGAAAAATGAAAGCAATCCTACATCTTGGCCAGGCTTCAAAGGGATACAGTTCACAGTCATGTTCTTAAAATCTTCAAGTCGACTTTCAGTTGGGATACTTCTTGCAAGATCTCTACGTTTTGCGCCTGTAGGAGCTGGTTTTCTGTGAAGAGTTCAGTGACGCATTCAGAAATTCTTTCCATCTTGCCTAACATGATCCATGTATTATCTGTTCGTAGGGCAGTGATAGTTCTTGTATGCTCAGTGATGATGTCTGTAAGGCTTCTAGATATTAAATCATTAATGATTACTTGGTTTATGTTGACCATCTGACTTTTGAGCATACTGGTTTGTGTTCTGGATTCATTAGACGCAATCTCAGTTCCATTTTCGTTAGTAACAGAGTCATGAGGAGGTTGAGCAGGCAGTAATGATGTCAGTGGCTAGGATGCTGCATCTACTTTCTGTGGATTTACAGATTTACATTATCTACATTTATTATGCTCTTTCTGTTACAAAGATTGCATGTCCACATTTTCTGCCATTCTTTAACTGGTTTCATATCCCTTTTCATGACAGAGCTTATAATTTCTCGTAATGATGGCAGTATCAATTGCTCCCCAACTGTGTGCAGTTGGGGAGCAATTGATACTGCTTTTGCAATTAAGAGTGATAAGAGGCTTTCATTCTCCTTCAGCATTTATTAAAACCAAAGGTTTCATAAATGATTTTAAACCTGTTGTAGGACATTTCATAAATTCATTCATTTCATACATTCAAATTCCTAGCCTTTTTCACCAGGATGCATCCTTTCCTGGTGGTCTTTTATCTTTGATGGTTTCATAGCATTGTTTTGAAAGGTTTTCTCGCACAAGAGGGCTAGCAGTATTAATTCATTGCCAGGCAAAGAAATAAATCCTAATGCTAAAGTGGCATTCTTGTTTGGTGTGAATGGTATAAGGATCGTCAATAACTTACAATAGTGTTTAAATACATAATATCTTTGCACAAACTGTTCAGACGGTAATACTCTGAGTTAATTAGTAAGTAGACATTACCTTCGTTAATTGAACACGCTACTGCATTTGTTTGAATCTCCTGTGTGTGCGCACTGCTCGCTTACCATGGCGAATCATATTACAGCAAGCAGTGGGTGTCAGTCATAGCTTTGTTTGCTACATAAGGCAAACTGCTTTATCAGTTAAAAAAAAAAAAAAAAACCTCCAACAACAACTAACTGTTTCTTGGTATGAGAAACATAACCCAAAGAATTGCAATGAATTGTTTTTGATAAACAAAAAGCCTTTACTTCCTTTCTTCAATGCATCTACAAACAAAAATTCAAGGAAATTCATCTATTGGAAGCCACATTGAACATTTGATAAAAAAAAAGTTTATATTATAGTAATGTTTTTGGGAAACAATATTGGTACAGCATGTTTTCTGGATGTATTAATCATCTAATGAAATTTCAAGAAAATGTTTCTATTTATAGCAACTTTATGAACTTTGAAAACTGGTGTCGATCAACATTCACACCCATCTTATGTTCTGTACAAAAGATTTAAAAAAAGCATGCACTATGAATAACAGATTGTTTTTGTATTGTTACAAAATATTTCAATATTTCCTTGATATGCTTTGAGGTAATCACAAAATTTCAAGGGAAAAATTCATTTTCAGTTATCACACAAGCCAGAAAAGTTCCCCATCAAGTGTCATATACTGCTATGATTGTTACAAAGTCCATATTTCCCATTCTGATCTGCAATAAAAAGAAATATAGATGCAGTATACATGCTGATGAAAGAAAATCAAATTTTTTTCCCCCAGAAAAACAATATGCCATGAGCAGAGCACATTTTTCATCTCCTTGGATAAGAGGAAAACCACCTGGTATACTCAAGTTATAGTTGCCATGTAAAAAAAAAAAAAAAAAAAATAATAATAATATTTTTCAATAGGATATATCTTTTCGTTACAGCTCAGAACATGAAATACAGATTTCCTAACAGCTGTAGCAGCATAGGACACTTGATTTTCCAGATTGTGTGATAACTAAAGAAATTTTCCCTTGAAATTTTGTAATTACATCAAATGCATATCAAAGAAATATTGAAATATTTTGGAATACAAATTCAAAAAAGACAAAAAAAAAAAAAAAAACCCACAAAAACAACAAGCCATTATTCAACACGTTTTTTTCCCTTCTTTTGCACAGAACATAAGATGAGTGCGAAGTTTGTTCAACACCAGTTTTCAAAGTTTATAAAACCAATACCAGTTTTCAGTTTATTGCAGCTATCAATAGAAACATTTTCTTGAAATTTCACTAGATCAAATACAGATCTAGAAAATGTGCTGTAGCAATATTTCTTCCAAAAACCAATTAAAATAATGTGAAGATCAAATATACATCTAGAAAATGTGCTGTAACAATATTGCTTCCAAAAACCAATTAAAATAATGTGAGCTTCTTTCTTTTTTTTATTCCAGTGTACCAAGTGGTTTTCCTATTATCCAAAGAAAAAAAAAATTGTGCTCTTGTAATTTTGGAAAAAAAAATTATGCTTTGTGAAATCAGTATGTACTGCATCTATCAACAAAATTTCAAGACATATATCCATTAAAAGCTGCACTATAAATTTCAAACACCACTGTTTGAAATTTTTGTCCTTGAATGCAAATGATCACAGTCGTTCTTGGCTGATCAGCTTTTTTCCCCCCTTGCACAGATGTTTTATTCTGGAAAGTTCCTTATGGTAAAATCAAACAGTAGTAAAGGAGTGGAGAATGTTTTCTGCTTCTAATAGATGGTGAGTACTTGCCAATAATCCCTCTGGAAATACTGGGAAGTGATCTGAAGACAGTGACAACAAGTGTTTTTTTCTGGAAAGTTCCTTGCAGGTAAAACAAGCAATAGCAACCCAGTTTTGTAGGGAAAGTAATTTGTTATGGTATGAAGGATGTTTTCTGCTTCTAATACATGGTAAGTACTTGCCAGTATTCCTAAAGGGAACATTGGCAAGTGATCTAATGACAGTGCAACTTAGAAGATAATAAAGTGATAATTAGACCATCTGGACTGCATTCATTGTGTGAAAACACCCTTTCTTAAGTTATAGTTCCCACAGTAAAAAAAAAAAAAAAAAAATCAAATTTTTATTGTAGCTCAGAACATGAAATGCAGATTTCCTAACAGTTGTAGCAGTATATGACACTTAATGGTGAATTTTTCCAGCTTGTGTGATAAAAAAAAAAAAGAATTTTCACACATGCGGGAGATTCAAACAAATGCGGACAATCAATCAGCAAACAACAATCAATCAATTAGCAAGGGCAATGCCTACTTATTTTTTTTTTCGAGAAAGATTAAAAATGGCTTAAAAATATTCCTACTTGAGCATATATTTTTGCTATTTGCATGATAGTTAATAGAGATTTCTTAAATTTGAAGTGGGGAAATTAAAGAAAACACTTCAGGTGGCAGCTATTGCAAGTTTCAGCTTTGGATAGAATAGAACTTATAGAATTAGTTGTAATTTTAACCAGGTAAAATTTACCACAGAGGACTGATTACGGGTTGTAACAGGTCTGTCAGTCAACTGCCGGCAGCTGTTAATCGTTGTTACTAGTAGCATGACACACGTGTATCACGAGAAATGGCCATTCGCTGGATTAGATCTACCACTTAGCAGTAAAATTCACATACAAAATTGCTAAAATTGAACAAGGACAATGTTCATAGTTATATTTATTATTATTATATAACTTTCCATTCGACCCCTTGGTATGTATCGACCTTTCTTCCAAGATGATTGATCCCAAGGTTTCAATATTGAACTCCATTGGGAATCCCTGCTTTAGACAATAGTATGGTTGGGCTATTGCAGCCATTGCGCAGTAGGGTAGCAGAATGACCTGACATTTGGAAGGGTGACTTTTCAGCCCCCCTAGTACCTATCAATCAGAGTATCACTGGAAAGTTATATAGCATCATTTCTGACCACGTGCACCTGTTCATGGTAAACAACAAGCCATCTTTTGACAAAATAAACTGTGATTTGGGGGATCTGGTATTGGCAGGTCTTCATTATGTGGAATAGGTCTTATTGCAGATGTTATGGTAAGATATTTGATTTTACGAGTCCTTTTTTTGGATATTTCTGGTTTTTTTGTTGTGTAGAAGTAACAACTGTCAATGCAGTTGCACATTTCTCAACACACTATAGGAACAGCAAAAGGCACACTTTTAATTCAAGGAAAAACTAGAGGGTACTGGCTTGAGGTCAAAGGATTCTGAGCTTGTGGGAACAGATAAGTTATTTGGAAATTTTTACAATAATTTTGATTAATTAACTTGTGTTTGAAAAATAGTTCCTTAGGCATGTTCATTAGCTTATTTTTAAATTTAGCTAGTGATTTTGAAAATTACGATTTATATTATTCATAAGGCTATTGTATTGTTGTTTTGACGTGAATATCAGGAATAGTAGGGTCTAATTGTGATAATAAGTAGCTCAAATGTTCTAATCACTTGTTAGCAATATATTTTATTTATTTATTTTATTTGTTTTTAGCTAAGAAATTTTACATTTTAGTAAGATATAGCTAATTTAAAACTATGATTGCAACGGTATAGTGTAATGTGTATCTTGAACTTGATAGCGCAAGGTACAACATAAACATGATAGCATAGCATACAACACTGCATTTAGGAATCTATTAGTGTAGCATAGTACAGTCACTTAATTAATTAATTCTATTAATTTTCATTGTTGATCAATTAAATTGTATTTAAACAGAAAGCATGCTCCAGACTAGAGTAGCAAAGCAACAAGCACAAAGTAGTGGGAAAGCTGTAGGTCATGGGAGAACTGAAGGGGACGAGTCTCCTACGAATCACAGTCTAACAAAATGTGCAACTTGTGCAATGTTTGCTGGTCTTTCTGGAACAGAACATGATACAGCCAGGGGAGGGATGTATTTGTGTATTTGGTGCAGAGAGTGTGAAGAAATTAGGCACCATCTCAGCATTCTGATGGGTGTTTATGACAGTTTGAAGAGTAGGGTAGGCCTATCAAGCTCTCAGTTGTCCAACTCAACACCAGAATGCATATATTTGTACATCAGGCAACGCAGCAGCAATCTCCAAGGCAGAATGTGCTGGTCCCAAAGGAGGTGATTTTTGTCAGTGACTCTATTGTCAGGGAAATATGTTGTGCAAGAAGGATAGGTGGAATAGGACCAGGGCATGTCTGCCAGGGGAAAAAGTAGATGATGCAGAGCAGATATCTTTTAAGGACACCAATGTGATATTTTTGTATGCAGTGACACTAATGATATTAAGAGGATATCTCAGGATTTAATTAACAAGTACAGGGCAATGTTGAGAAAAAAGTTACAGGTTATGATTGAACTTGAAAGTGTCTGCAATTCTGCCCATACATTATTATCATTACTAGCTATATGGTGCAAGGAAGCCTGAGCTGAGACTTCTGCTGCACTAGACAAAAAAAAAAAAAAAAAAAAAAAAAAAAAAAATTCTGGAGCCACCCTGAGAGAGAGAGAGAGAGAGAGAGAGAGAGAGAGAGAGAGAGAGAGAGAGAGAGAGAGAGAGAGAGAGAGAGAGAGAGAGAGTCAAAAGTAGAAGGGAATTACCAAGAAAGAGAAGAATGATGATATCCAGCACAGGAATCTAAGCTGTGAGCCCCTGGGGTTACAGGAAGGACTACATGGTGAGAGCCTTATCAATCAATTTGGCACTGGAGAGAATGTACAAGGCTCATGGGGTAGAATTTTTTGCAGCATGATCTGTGCTTGTTAACAGGAGAAACTGCTTCTACAGGGTTGAGATACACTTAAATAGAAAGGGTGCAAGAATATCTGCTGATGCTATCAAGGCAAGTCAGAAAACTGCTAGCTTGGGGGGGGGGAGAATATACAGACTAATAGATTAACCAGAGCTGCAGGCAAAGGTGAAGGTGATTCTTGCACTGCTTCTATTGGAAAATGCAGCAGCCTGAAAAACAAGGTGTCAGGGATTTCAGGTCCTGCTGTGGGTTATCATGAAAAAAGTGAATACATGGGCTGTGTAAAGGTAACTAAGAGTACAAACATGTGCATGTAGACTTGCATGTACACTAATGTTAGGAGCATTGTAAATAAATTTAATGTACTTGAAGTACTAATTAATTCATCAAATGCAGAGACACTGCAGGGATAGCAGACACATACATGGTGTCACTGAAACATAAGTGATGCTGAATTTGAATATGAGGAGTACAATGTATAGAGGAAGGATAGACAGGATGGGAGCAGTGGAGGGGTAACCCTTCCACTCTTGCTCTTAGTTAAGAAGTATGTTAAATCTAAGGCAGTGCATCCAGTCAACATGTTGAAAGTGCAATGCTGAGTCAGTCTGATGTGACATTAACGCTGAGAAAACGAAATTGAGAGTAGGAGTGTGTTATAGGCCTAATGACTGTGATGAACATACCACACAACTATACAGAGAAATAGATAGGCCAGTAAATCAGAATGCCTTACAATGGGAGACTAACTTTCCAGATGTTGATTGGAATTTGTGGTTTGGTCACTCACACACTAGCAAGACTTTTTTAGATTTCCTGGATGACTATTCTATAGCAACATGTTAGAGAGCCATCAAGTGGAAGCAATATTCTTGATTTGGTTATCAGCAGTGATTCTACATTAAGAATATGCAAGTAAAAGCCTTACTGAGTGGCAGCAATCACAGTCTACTAATGTGGAATTTAATTAAAGACATAACTACTGTCAAGGGTAGAGGGAAAGGCTTTTGCAAGTGTGACTAGAGCGGTCTCAGACAGTTTTTAAATTCTATGCAGTGGGACCAACTGATGATGGTACCAACAGCAAATTATAAATGGGAAGCATTCAAGGAAGTAAACAAGAAGGTACTAGGCTTTTCATACCAATGAAGAAATACTGTTCAAGGCTTAGACTTAAATGGACGTCAGATGAACTATTTAGACATGAGGCAGAGAAAAAGTGCATGGGATGCATATATAAATTATCAGGTGATACAGAAGCCCATGGCAGATATAAATTAGTCTGTAATCAAGTCACAAAGGAGGTTTCGAATCTAAATCAGATTATGAGATGTCTCTGACAAAGAATATCAAGAAAAGCAGCAAAGATCTCTAAGCATTAGCAGAAGGAAGGGGTTGAATCACATTGGGCCACTTGATATCAATGGGTTAACTGTTGATGACTGCTCTGGTTGCTGACAAATTGAATAGATATCTTGCATCTACATTTACACGAGGAATTCTTTTCAGGAGGGGATGTCAAAAGTTTATCAGTCTGCAATGGGAAGCTAAACGACTTTGTGATAATTGAAAGGAAAATGGAAGAGAAATTGTTAAAGATGAATATAAAGAAGGCACTTGGGGTGGACGGGATCTATTCAATCATAGTAAGGGAGGCAGCAAAGTCTTACTATAATTATGAGAGCATCCCTGGATTTGCACATCACCAATCCCCATGGACTAGAGATGTGCGAATATATCACCAATTCATAAAAGGAATCAAAAGGTGACACGAATACCCACAGACCTATCAGCTTAACAACTGTTCCAGGGAAAATAATGGAATCACTGGTTAAAGAAGTAATGCACCATCTGGGTAGGGATGCAATTATAATGCAGTCGTAGCATGGATTTGTTAAGGGATGGTCTTGTGTAACCAATCGGATAGGTTACTATGATGCAGTGACCAAGAAACTGGATGCAAAAAATAAATTTGATATCATATACTTGGATTTCAGGAAGGCTTTTGACACTGTTGCACTTAAAAGTCTGTTGTATAAATTGGAACAATGTAGCATTAAGGGCAAGTTACTGCTATGGATAAAGGAATGGTTAAGTGGAAGATGACAGATAGTGGTTATCAATGGGCACTTCTCTTTGTGGACTAATGTTATCAGTGGATTTCCCCAGGTTTCAATGCTGGGCTCATTGTTGTTTTCAAATTTATTAATGATACTGATGAATGTAAATCAGGCTTAATGTCAAACTTTGCAGCTGATACAAAGGTTGGCAGGGTGGTTGACAATAGCAATGATGCTATGCTACTGCAACAAGATTTAGAAATTTTAGGTCGATGGGCTGAGAAATGGCAGTTGAAGTTTAACACTGACAAATGCATAGTACTGCATATGGGTAGCAGTAATTTCAGAATAACTTATCAACTGTGTGGAACTACACTCAGTGTAGTGGAGAATGAAAAAGACCTGAGGAACTGTGCAGTCAGACATGAAATTCTCCAAGCAGTGCAGACATGCTGCCAGGACAGTTCACAGGGTTTTGTCAATGATATACAGAAACTTTGTACCAGGGATAAGGAGGTGATTATCCCTTTGTACAAAGCCATGGGTAGGCCGCATCTAGAGTATTGTATACAAGTCTCGAGGCCGCACTTTAGGAATGATGTAGATCTACTGGAACAGGTGCAAAAAAGGGTAACTAGGTTAGTGAAGGGAACAAAAGGGTGCTCTTACATAGAAAGGTTTAAGTTCTGCAAATTGCAGTGCCTGGAGACTAAGCACGTGTGGGGTGAGCTGATTGAAGTGTTTAAGGCCTTGAATGGATTGAGTAAGTTGAATGTCAATGCAATTCTTCCTCATCCAGAGACTACACACACAAGGGTTCATAAATTTAAGTTGCTTGAGGAAGGATAGTTGCAGGATAAATGTGCAGAAGTTTGCCTTCAGCTAGCGAGTGGTTGGTCATTGGAATAGACTTTCATCTGTTGTCATGGAAGTGGATGGTTTGAATAAATTCAACAAAGAACTAGACACATTACTAAAGGGTAAGGATGTGCAAAATATGTATTTTTTTTTTTTTTTTGCTGATGCTGTATAAGCTTGCTTTCTTGTATCACTTGCCACAACCAATACTTATCCAGTTGGCCACATCCTCAGATTTATAGTGAAGGTAATACATCACATATGCAAAATCCCAAGTTTTGTTCTGATTACCAATCTTGTAACCAAAGTACAATGATTGTTATTTGGATTTTAGGAGCATTAGCAACTAAGGCCATATTGTTCCGGGGATATGTGGTGGTCATTCCCTGACCTTTCCGCATCCTCCATATTTGGTGGGTACGGGCTCGAACCCTGGTCTAATCAAGAAGCGTGTGCTACGCACTGTGGCCGCCTTCGTAGCCAGGTGGGAAGGAGCAGCAGTGCATAACACACGCTTCTCGATTAGACCGGGGTTCGATCCCGTCACCACCAAATACAGAGGATGCGGAAAGGTCAGGGAATGACCACTGCATATTCCCAGAGCAATATGGCCTTAGTTGCTAATGCTCCTAAAAACCAAATAACAAACAAACAGCTACACACTGCTGCTCCTGCCCACCTGGCTACGGAGGTGCCAAAGTACAATGAATATGCATATTTAGTAACACTATAGTTTTCCTTTGAATTTTTTGTGGAAACTGTCCACACACACAGCTGAAATTGTCAGGGTGATTCAGACACCTCCTTTGTTTTTGCTTAAACATTTTACCAATACAATGATAAGCAAAACACAGAAGAAACAAATAGTATGAAATAGATACAGATTATATATATATACATATATAAAACTGTCTCTGAAACTGTCTTTCTATTACTAGAGAGGTGGGAGGTAGACAGACAAGGCTGAACTATTAACCTACCCCCAACATTACTGCCATCTATTAGAACATGGAAGGCAATATTATTTGCAGTTAATACAACAGATCAGTTTTATATTTGCTTCCCTAAATTGTAGTAAGATATAGATATTATGGGTAAACACAAAAACCTGTATATGTAGAAACTGTGAAGTGACATAAAATTTTAAGAATTATTTTTGAAATCTATGCATAAAAATTGAATGCCAACAGCTGCTTATTAGTCAAGGTAAAAATCATGTTGGTCATTGTAACTACTCAGAGAAGAAATTATGCTAGAAATTATGTTTCACATAAATTTAAGAATTTTTGAAGCAAAACAGAAAACAGCTTTCTGGACGAAGAGGAAAAACATTACTTATAATATGCTCACACCAAGAGATGTTGGAAAAATAATTAATCAGATCTTTCATTTTTACATGGTTATGTGATACAAGAAATTGTTGGTAAGAGCTCTTAGTGATTGGAGCACTGATTTCAAAGCCTTCATATGCTAAAGTGTAAAGAGGGGACAGCAATCTTTTCTAGACAATAGCATGAAGACAAATTACAGTTGCAATAGTTATCATAAAAACACAAATGATAGCCTCATTGATATAAAAACATTCAATCAGGTAGGATATTTTTATGTTATGTCAAAGTAAACCAGCCCTCAGCTTTTGAGGTGGAAAAATTTGAGGGAGGGATGATAGCCTTTTCTTCAGATGTTGTCTTCACATATATAGTGTATTTAAGATTTGTTTGTTATTTGGTTTTTAAGCAACTAAGGCCATGTCGATACGGGGATATGCGGTGGTCATTCCCTGACCTTTCCGCATCCTAGTATTTAGGAAGGATAGGGTAGATAGAAGGGGGTGGTGGGGTAATACTTCTTATCAGAAGCAGCCTGAGTGTGACGATAGCTTTCCCGGATTCAGACGTTTCACATGCTAGTATAGAATCTGTATGGTGTGAGATAGTTGGAAACAAAGGTATAAAGCGAGTAGGAGTAATCTACAGACCAGGTGATTGTGAAGATTATGACTAAGGCCTCTACATGCAAATGGAATGGGCAAGTAAGCATCAATGTCTTATTATGGGTGACTTCAATTTGCCTCTAATTGATTGAAGTAAATGGGAAGGAATCTCTACATGGGGAACAAAATTTTTAAATCAACTAGATGACTGTTATTTGTATTAATATATCAGGGATTTTAAAAACAACATTTTGGAATTCAAAAGTACATCACCAAGAGTGTCAAGACTAATACTCAAGATTTCTAAGAGATACAAGCTAAAGATTATAATGATTTATGCACCAACATCGAGCCATGATGATGAAGAGGTTGAAGAAATGTATACAGAAATGGAGAGTCTTCTAGATGAGCAGAAAACCCACTACACTATTATTATGGGAGACTTCAATGCTAAGGTTGGAAAAAGACAAAACAGCGCAGAAAGGAGAACAATAGGAAATTTTGGAATTGGTGAAAGAAATGAAAGAGGTGAAAGACTTGTGGAATTTGCAGAATCCCAAGGATTGTCAGTAATGAACACTTTTTTCAAGAAAAGGGTGAACAGAAAGTGGACATGGAAGAGTCCAAATGGATTAACTACTAATGAAATCGACTTCATCCTCACTAACAGAAGATATATTGTGAATGATGTTACTGTCCTGAATAAGGTAAATGTTGGAAGTGATCACAGAATGGTAAGATGTACACTTGATATAGATGTAGGAAAGGAAAGGAAAAAACTGACCCGAGTAAATAATACAAAGGTCTTTGAGATAACAGAAGAGGAGAAAAAGCAGTATGTACTGGAACTTAAGAACAAGTATGAGCTTCTGCAGACTGCTGAGGACCAAGATATCGACGAGGAATATTACAACTTTTTGAAAGTGATAAAGCCCAAGAAACCTATAGGGAAAAAGAAATCCAAAGAAGAAAAAATTAGTCAAGAAACACTTGTCATGATGAACCGAAGACGACAAATGAAAAGCAAGAAAAACACTGACAGGGAGAAAATTGAGTATACTGAGTTATGCAAAGCCATTAGAAAGAGACTCAGAGAGGACATAAGAAGATTTAACGCAAGAAAAGTAGAACAAGCATTAAGGGAAAACAAAGGAATTAAATCAGCAGCCATGAGCAGTAATACAGAAAGACAAATGATACTGAAAGTGAAGAATAGCGATGGTGTACTTATAAACAGCAGAGAAGGCATAATTCAAATAGCAGAAGACTACTATAGAGAATTATACAAGGAGCAGGGGAATGATGCCAGCAGTGGGGAAGATGGATTGCAAAGTAGCAACACCTACGACATACCCAATATTCTTCCTGATGAGGTAGAACATGCATTGAAGAAAATGGAGAATCAGAAAGCCCCGGGGGAAGATGAAGTTACTGTAGAGTTGTTAAAATTGGGAGGAAGAGACATAACACAAAAACTGGCAAGGCTCTTCACAAAGTGCATTAGAAAAGATGTGACACCTAAGCAGTGGAATAATGCAATCATAGTTTTGCTGCATAAGAAAGGAGATAAATCAGAAATTGGAAATTATAGACCAATTAGCTTGCTATCCCACATCTACAAGTTGTTCACAAGGGTCATTACTAACAAATTAGACAGAATACTTGATGAGAATCAACCGAAAGAGCAAGCTGGCTTTAGGACAGGATTCTCAACTATGGATCACCTTCATGTAATATCACAGCTAATGGAGAAAGCAAATGAATATAAAACACCATTATGCCTGGCATTTGTGGATTATGAAAAGGCATTTGACTCCATACAGCATAAGGCAATGTTTCGGGCACTGGAAAGACAAGGCATTGATACCCCATATATTATGATTTTGAAGAAAATATATGAGAGTGCTACCTCCTTTATTAGACTAGATAAAGACAGTAGGAAATTTAAAATTGAGAAAGGAGTTCGACAAGGAGACACAATATCTCCGAAGCTGTTTACTGCTGCCCTTGAGGAAGCTTTCAGAAGATTAGACTGGTCGCAGAAAGGAGTCAATGTGAATGGAGAGTACCTAAACCATTTACGATTTGCAGATGACATTGTGGTCATTAGCCACGATCCCAACGAATTAGAGGAAAATCTTAATCAGTTATGCACAGCTAGTAAGGATTTTGGACTAAAGATGAATATGGCTAAAACAAAAGTAATGATGAACAAGTATGCCACAGAAAGGGAAATAAAGATTGAAGGAGCAGTAATTGAAAAGGTGGAGTCATATACTTATCTGGGACAAGTTATTAGTTGTAATAATGATAAATGGCTGGAAGTCAAGAGAAGAATAAATTTTGGATGGATAGCATTCAGGAAATATAGTCACATACTGAAGAGCAATATCCCAGTTTGTCTGAAACGTAAAATAATGAACCAATGTATACTCCCCACCACGACTTATGGAAGTGAAACTTGGGCACTCACCAAAAGAATGGAAGAGAAGCTGAGAACTACACAGCGAAGAATGGAACGAATCATATTGGGAATCAGACTGTTAGATAAGAAGAGAAACACATGGATTAGGCAACAAACTCAAGTAAAGGACATTCTTATCAAAACTAAAGAACTAAAATGGGCCTGGGCAGGACACATAGCTCGAAGACATGATGACAGATGGACTAAGAAAATAACAGAATGGTATCCAAGAGGAGCTAGAAGAAAACCTGGAAGACAAAGGCGGAGATGGATAGATGAAATTCATGAGTTTGTGGGTAGTAAATGGATGGCCAGTGCTCAAAACAGAAGGAACTGGAAAGTGGCTGGAGAGGCCTTCATCCTGCAGTGGATTGAAAATGGCTGATGATGATGATGATGATCAGGGAAAGTACTAGAGAAAAGAATATTCCAGACCTCATCATCACCCATGAATCAGATGACATAACAGGGCTGACAGTAGAGGAACCAGTAGCAGGAAGTGATCACGGAGTTCTACGATGGATGATGATGAGAGAGGTAACAGTAGTAAAAGGCAAAGGAATGGGTTTTAATTTCAGAAAAGGAAATTACGATGCCTTAAGGTACTAACACAGCCTCTAATAACTAGGTAGATATCGCACAGAGAATGAATACAATTGAACTGTGCCTTTAAAACATTAATCACAGATGCCTTGAATGTGTATTTACCATTAAAAAAATACTCCACGAGGAGGTTCCAAGTTGGATGAATAGTGAAGTTGCCACATTACTTGAGCAGAAAAAGGTGGCATGGAAAGGTTACAGAGCAATAAAAAGTAATGAAGCCTATAACAGCTACAAGATGATCTGTAATAGAGCCACAGAAAAAGTTTGACAGGCAAAGGCAGTTTATCAGAAAGCACTAGCAAACAGAGCAAAGAGGGGGGGGGGGATAAGGAATTCTTCACATATATAAATGCCAAGAAGAGCAGGACAAACCAGATCGGACCTTTACATAAGGGAAATGGGATAGTATTAAATACACCAGCTGCCGTTGCAGATGAACTCAACAGTTATTTTGCATCGACATTTACAAATGAAAAACCTTTTGTGGCAATGGGCTATTGTGAGAGTGAAGTTGAAAAATATGTAATTAATGATATTGAAATTTTGCAAGATTATTTAATGAAAAAACTTTCGAACCTATAGGCCAGTAAGGCTCCTGGAGTTGATGAAATACACCCTATAATCTTAAGGGAGGCGGCAAGTGAGTGCATTGAACCATTGAAGCTAATTATGCAAGCATCACTAGACTCTGGGGAGATTCCCTTGGATTGGAAAAGTGTCAATGTATCTCCCATACATAAGGGTGGCTCTAAGAGTGAAGTGGGAAATTATTGACCTGTCAGCCTGACTTCAGTGGTAGGGAAAATTATGGAGGCAATGATCAAGGGTGGAATTCAGGATCTTTTGGATCGAATTGAAATTCTCAAGGATACTCAGCATGGTTTTGTAAAGAGAAAATCATGCTTAACAAATCTGGTTCGCAATTTTGAAAGGGTCACTCACGAGCTGGATTTAGGGAATAATTTCGACATTGTTTATTTAGATTTCAGCAAAGCTTTTGACTCAGTCCCACATGAGCAGTTGCTTTATAAGCTGGAACAGGTTGGAATCACTGGGAAAATCCTTAGATGGATAGCAGGATGGCTTCAGGGCAGGAGGCAGAGGGTTGTGATAAATGGCTATTCCTCAGATTGGGTTGATGTAAGAAGTGGGGTTCCCCAAGGATCAGTATTAGAACCACTGGTGTTTTTAATTTTCATAAACAACATCGATGAAGGGATAGAGGTCCTGATGTCTAAATTTGCAGATGATGTTAAAATTGGTAGAGTAGTTAATGATCACTGTTAAGCTGAGCTTCTTCAGAGAGACCTAGATAGACTTCAGGAATGGTCAGAAAAATGGCAGCTATGCTTTAATCCAGTGCTTCTCAAACTTTTTTGGATCACCATCCCTTAAAAAAAAGCCTCCGCCAGTGCTTTTCTTTTTTAGCCCACCAATATAAAGTGAAGCTAAATAACCGAAATGAATATTTGTCTGTTTGCCTCCAAAAACGTAAATGCAGCCCTGCACGTATGTGTGAATTATAAAGAAAACTATTTACTGCACTTGATTCCTTCTTCGTAAAAAATTACAACTACATAAATAAAGTCAATAGTCACTTAAATTAAGTTATAAAAATTAAAGTTAATTACATAAATAAGTCATGATATTAATGGAAATAGTTAAATTATATTTTAATATTTAATGTGATGGATGAGCTTGGTGGAGATTTATTAGCTTATCAATATTAGGTTTAATATCTGTAAGTAGAAGTCGTAAATCGCCACGTTTAACAACATCCAGACAATTTCTTTGTTTTGTCAGCAATTGAGATACAACACTGAAACCGGTTTCAACTAGATATGATGTTGGAAAAGAAAAGTAATTTTTTTACACTTCCCCACAATGCAGGATAATGGTCGGGGATTTTCTTTTGTAACAAAAATTCCTGATATGAATTTTGAAATTTTGGGCTTCAGTTCAACTTCATTTTGTAACTCAATCAATTCTTCTTCTACAAAACGTTCACCATCGTCATTATTTAAAAAAAGGATTTATAACCCAATCTGGAATTTTCAAATTAAGGAGATCTTTGTACCTTGCCTGCATATCTCCGTGCAACATTTCTAGATGATTACAAAAAGTTAGTAGAGTTTCATCAGCTATTTTTTTTCTTTTTTCTCTATTTCCAACAGATTTGGAAATTGATACAATTTACGTCGTCCTATGTTGGCATAAAAAGCTTTAATTTGAAATAAATGCTGAAATTTGAGTTTTCGCCTTAATAAGAGTTGCATCTTGTCCTTGTAAATTCATTGAGTTGAATCTAGTAAATAAATCTGCAAGATAAGCAATATCAGTGTTCATTTTCTTGAGGTCATTACTAAGGTTGTTGTTCCTATCTTCAAAACACTCGACAACAGTATCAAAGAGTTCATAAAATCTGTTGAGACAGTTGCCTTTTGACAGCCACCGAACCTCGGAGTGAAGTAGAAATCGTTCAAAATCTTAACTGTTTTGATCCCAAAGCTTTCGAAATATAAGATCATTCAAAGAATGTGCTTTAATTTTGTTTATAGCAGTAATAACAGTTTGTAGAGAATTGTGCAGTTGATCACCAAGTTTTTTCACAACTAAATGCTGATGGTGGTGAATGACACAATGAACAGTAATAATATTTGACACAGCATTTTTTAAATAAGTCACAAAAGTCACAAAACCCTTGTAACGGCCAATCATTGATGGTGCTCCATCTGCCCACTGTTGCCCCCCTTTCATGCCTAACGCCCCCATGGATAATTCAAATCCCCCAGGGGGCTTTGAATATCGCCCACTTTGAGAAGCACTGTTTTAATCCAACAAAGTGTAAGGTATTACACATGGGAAACAGTAATCCCAAAATAACTTATTCACTTGGTGGAGTTTAACTAAACCCAGTACTGGAGGAAAGGGACTTGGGTGTTATGATATGGTCAGACATGAAATTCTCTGAGCATTGTAAACAGGTTGCAAAGAAGGCCCATGGTGTCCTATCGATGATCTATCGAACTTTTGCAAGTAGAGATAGGGACGTGATAATCCCATTATATAAGGCTTTTGTTAGACCACACTTGGAATATTGTGTACAAGTATGGAGACCGCGCCTAAAGAAAGACATAGAGCTTCTTGAAAGGGTGCAAAGATGGGTAACTCGCCTGGTGAGATCGGCAAAAGAGCGTCCTTATGAAGAAAGACTTCGAATATGTGGGTTGCAGAGTTTGGAAACTAGACACCTTAGAGGAGATTTGATTGAGGTGTTTAAGGCTCTGAGAGGCATCAGTAAAATGAATGAGGACGAAATTTTCAAGATTATAAATGATGCTAGAACTAGGGGACATAAATTCGAGTTACGGGGGGGAATGTTTAGACTGGACTGTAGGAAGTTTTATTTTAGCCAGCGAGTTATAAATTACTGGAATAAGTTGCCTACATGGGTGGTAGAGGCTGACAGTTTGGGGAAATTCAAAGGTCATCTGGATAGTACCTTCCGGCGAGGGAAGTGCATAGGATGATAGGTTTAATTTCCTTTTTTTTTATTAATTATTATTTTTTAAAAATTTTTTATCATTGTTTTATTCGGGTTTTTTTTTGGCTGGTGCAGCATAAGCCATAGGCTTTCTTGCACCATGCAGCTAATACTAATATCTTGTAAATAATAATCTACAGATTTGCATGCATGTAAAAAAAAAAAAAAAAAAAATATATATATATATATATTTTTTTTTATGAGGGCAAAAAAAAAAAAAAAAACCCACCCACAAAATAGTGCACACATATCATAGCTGTTATAATTTATATCAACAGTGTTGGAGAAATGGTAAAATCTAATTATAGTTCATATGTACTAATTAACAGGCAAAATAAAGTTCTTTCAGAGAAAATATTTCATAAATAAATAAAACCACCACACTGTGTCAATTCTGACATGCTGCACTAATGCTGGGTTTGCACAAAGATTCAGATACATAGGGAGAGAGAAAAAATTATGGGAATTATATAACATTGTAAACTACAAAATATGGAATGGCAAAAATCTATTTGAAAGTGAAAGATGAGATATTTAAAATATCTCATCTTTCCTCTGGAATTCTCTGGCATTAAAAAATTATTGAAAAGAGTAGAAATTTTGAAAGTAAAGTAGTTCATGAGAATGTGATATGCATGAGATTTAAACTAAAAAAAAAAAAAATTTTTTTTTTGTATCACTCCATATAAGGAACAATCATAAAAATTAAAACACCTCTAAATAACACAAGATGTGCCTTTCATAAGCACACTCATCTGACTAGTGTATTAGTTTAAATTTCCAATAATAGACACAACTCATTTTTAATTTTGATAATTTTATGAAAAACACCACATGGTTCAACAACTTTTATTCCCATGACTTGTCACTTGCCCTGCAGGCATAAAACAACATTTCTTTAAATACCTAAGCCTATGTGTATTTGAAAACAGAAATTAACAAATAAGGTCCGGTGCTTTCATCATTACAATATGACTTGATTTATCTTCATTTCAGTTATATTATTTTGTGCTCAGATGGAATTTTTGAAGAATTCAGTAATTTCCAAAACAATTTTCTCATACATGAAAAAGATAACTATTAACTTGGAGATACTTTAGTATAACCTATTAAGCAGTGAATTTGCTTAAAAAATGACAATTTCACAATATAAAATTTTAATGTGAAAGTAAATTTAAGTTTTGCCTTATGTTTATTGATAATAAAATGTATTCATACATTTTAATTATCAATAAAAATTAATATTATTCTGTGTATACATTTAAAACAGTAACATTTTTATACGACATTATGTGAAAGTTTTCCAAAACTTTATTAAATATTACAAGGAAAACGATTTTCTTTTATTATGAAAAACACCATAAGGTTCAACAATTTTTATTCCTTGGACTTGCCACTTGCTCTGCAGGTGTATTACAACATGTTCATGAAATGATTTTTTATACATAACTTAAAGGCAGCAAGTCCTCCTGCTGCACAAAGGTAGATAGGAAAGAGGCCAATTTGATTACACCCAAAGGGATGCACTGTCATCAGGCTTCTCTCAGTAAAAAAAATTACCTTGCTGTAGCATCAAGTATCTCATTAAAGGGAACAAGTAGCCACTAGACAGCTATGGGAAACAGTCTTCAAGCAAAGAAAAAAAAATAAAATAATAATAACTTCAAGCTGAGGATAAAAACAAATTAGGACTTTTAATGGACTATTTTTATGTGATACTACAACATGAGATCTTTTTATTTTTTTATTTTTTTTAATCTACCTGTACATGGGAGGCATAGTTCCCATAAGGCAGCAGCAGCATGTCCTCTAGGTAGAGATCCCTGCACTAATAACAGGGAGACCGGCTTGAAGAGATTGTAGCATCATCAAACTTGATTAGACTTTTCTGAGTACAGCACAAATTACACATGCTCACACACTTCAGGTATGAATGTAGTTCTTGGAATCATCAGTGTGTGTGTGTGTGTGTGTCTGTGTATGTACTGTGCATACATGCACACGTGTGCACACCTTCAGTTTACTAGGTAACACACAACACAATGCAGATAGCAATGATGTGCCACTTTCCAGCTTTGTCCATTTATCTATTTTTTTTTTTTATTTTTTATTTTTTTTTTTGGCTTTATCTTCAGGCTACATACGTGTATATTTTCCTGAAATAAAAAAAAAATAATAAATAAATAAATATATATATATATATATATATAAGCACAACCATACAATGACAGATAATTCTTCTAAATAAAATATTCAATATGTAAATTAAAATTTTCTTATACAAGGGGTATTTGAAAAATTTCTGGCCTACCATAAAAAGAATGAAGCAATGTGGAAGTGAATCAGCATTTTTTCAACATATTCACTTCTAAGGGCTATAACACCTGATGCATCCTTTCTAGATTCTTCACATAGAATCCACTGTTTCGGTCCTCTAACCACTCCTTGAATGCACAAATAACATCATTATTTGTTCCTTTCAAATGTTTTTTCCAAGTGCAGGAAATTGGTAGTAATCCAAGACCATATCTCAAGAATAAGTTTTATAATTTATAACTTAAATTGTTGATTATTTTCATGAATACCAGATTCTTGTTCCTGGGAGATTTTCATAAAGGAATTTTCCAGGATCTTTTGAAAAATATCCCCACAACATTTGGTTTTTAATTGATCATGAAATTTCAGTAGCAAGAATAATATTGATCCATGAAGAATTTACCCTTTTGAATGTATTGTCCCTTCTTTGAGCTAAAAAACTAATGCAATCATCTTGGTAGCTGATGATGCCCTTCAAAATTTCTTGCGGCAAGGAGGTTCTTAACAACAACACTTCATGGATTGCTGCTGGTTCTTTGAATCATAGTAACAAATCCAAGCCTTCACTCATGGTCACCAAGTGGCTGGCATACTTGTTTAAATACTGAACAAATTTTGCAAGAATTGTCATTGCACAATTCAGTCCCTTTCCTGGTCTGCATAAAAATGTATGGTACCAAAACACTTGGAGATTTTGTTGAAATTTTTTCATGCTCAATTCTTTATAGACAATATGAACTTTTGGATACATCTAAGGATCAGCCACATTGTTAGAGGAACATAAAGACAAGGTTTTTTTTTTTTTTTTTTTTTCCCTGATATCATATAAGTTTACTTCATTTGCCACTACAAATTCTAAAGTTCAAGGGATATGTTTAGTGTGTTTTCTAGGTATTGTAACTAAATTTGATGATGTTTCATAAACCAGGTCACAAACAGTATCAATATTTTCTGTGGTTGACATAGTCATGAGTCATACACAAATGAGTTCATCTTTGGAGACACCAAGATCCCTTCTGAATTCAGAAACTCAGCTGCTAAAAGTCCTGTCTGATGCACAACAATTGAATAATGTCTCAATCATACCTTTGTGGACTTGCTTTCCAGTAATGAAATCATCATCAACAGCCATTTTCAATTCACTGCAGAATGAAGGCCTCTTCAGCAACTTTCCAGTTTCTTCTGTTTTGCACAATGACCATCCATTTACTGCCCACAAGCCCTTGAATTTCATCTGTCTATCTCCGTTGTTGCCTTCCAGGTTTTATTTTAGCACCTCTTGGGTAGCATTCTGTTATTTTCTTAGTCCATCTGTCATCATACTTCGAGCTATGTGTCCTGCCCAAGTCCATTTCAGTTCTTTAGTTTTGATAAGAATGTCCTTTACTTGTGTTTGTTGCCTAATCCATGTGTTTCTCTTTTTATCCAATAGTCTGATTACTAATATAATTCGTTCCATTCTTCGCTTAGTTTCGTAAGGCCTTCGTAATATTTATTCTATTCAGTTTTTTTACTTTCTTTTCTTACATCTATATCAAGTGTGCATCTTACCATTCTGTGATCACGTCCAATGTTTACCTTGTTCAGGACGGTAACATCATATCTTCTGTTAGTGAGGATGAAATCGATTTCATTAGTTGTTAATCCATGTCCACTTTCTGTTCACTCTTTTCTTGAAAAAAGGGTTCATTGAATTCATGAATTTTTTGTTCATCTAGAAGTCTATCAATTTCGGTGTACATTTCTTCAACTTCATCATCATCATGGCTTGATGTTGGTGTATAAATCATTATAACCTTTAGTTTGTACCTCTTAGAAATCCTGTGAAGCAGTATTGACACACTTGGTGATGTAGTTTTGAATTCCAAAATTTTGTTTTTTTATACCTTTATGGACCAGAAAGCCAAATCCAGAGTCTCTCTTTTCACTGTTTCCATTGATGTACAGCAGATTTCCACTTGATAAACTTATAAGTGATTCATTTCTTCTTCTTGTTTCAACTAAACCAAATGATATTCCAATTCACATTTTCTAATTCCTTTTCCAGCTCTAAAATCCTATCTTCATTGATGAATGATCTTACGTTGCAACAGGCTAAGTTCAGTTTCTGTGCATGGCAGCCTGGTCATACCCAGAGATTTTTAGCACCCTCTGCTTCCATTCTGATCCTCTCGCCGTGTTGTCATGTGCTGGAGGGTTTGGTCTTTTCTTCTTCATGCTGACCAGGCGTCTTGAAGAGAATCACTCTACATGTTCATTTGCCACCAAAATGACAAAACAGGGCTTACCATTGAGAAGGGGTGCATGAGTGGATTTTAGGAAGGCAGGCCAACCGGACTTCTCCTAAATCTTCTAAAATAGAAATATATTGGATCCATTGGTTATTACAAATAATAGGTTATTACAAAAAACTGAATTACATGCATGTATTAACTCCTCTGACCGTTTGGTCGTCCCGGAGTATAAACAGAAAATTTATTTATTTATTTATTTTCAAATAATGAAATATACAGCAGGCCAGACTCAAATTATAAAAAACAACGTCAAGGCTTGACAAATACCGTATTTCCCCATGTATAAGACGCACCTTAATTTTGGGGCCCGAAATTTGAAAAAAAAAAAAAAAATGTATTACATAAAGTAATTGAACTCAAGTTTCATTCATCATAAAATTCATACAACTCCTCATAACTTGAATTCAGCACAGTACGAAAATCTTTTCTGAGCCATTTCTGGGCAGAACGTGGCAAAACGTAACCTAATATACCGGTAACAAGTGCGAAACAATGAGCGCAAAGACAACAGGCGCAAAAAAGTGGGAAATGCAAGTAAAAAAATCTACAACCACTGTATAAGACGCACCCAGTTTTTTGACCCCAAATTTTTCGAAAAAAGGTGCATCTTATACATGAGAAAATACAGTATATCACCAAACTAAGAAATCCAACTTGGAAAATCAAAGACATTATTTTCCGGAACAAATCTTATTGGTTTAAGGAATGTGACAAAGAACAACAGCCCAATTACTCATATCTAATTTTCATTAGGATAACATGAAAAATTAAAGCAACCTGGAGAGCATTTCAAAATTAGCTTCTTATTCAACATCAAACTTGATCCTTTTTATAACTGATGAGGGGGGAAAATAAATAAACATTTCATGGTTGTTCAATCATGGAAACTTTATCTTTGTTCACATTCCAGATTACTTACATGACTGTAAGCCAAACAGTAAGTTTGGGTTGAGTGGGTACTGTTTGTTTGTTTGTTATTTGGTTTTTAGAGCATTAGCAACTAAGGCCATATTGCTCCGGGATATGCAGTGGTCATTCCCTGACCTTTCCGCATTCTCCGTATTTGTGGCGACAGGCTTGAACCCGGGTCTAATCAAGAAGCGTGTGCTACGCACTGCTGCTCCTTCCCACCTGGCTACGGAGGTGCCGAGTGGGTACTAAAAAGCTTTTTGCACTAGCCATTACACAGTGAGCTTCAATGATATGGTGAGGTGAAAATATCGGCATTTATCCAGCTTGTTATCATTAAATTTTCATAATGCTCCATAATTTAACATCTGTTGTGCTTTTTCAATTTATGTTGCTTTGGGATACCAATAACAGTTAATATTTAAAGGGCAATCTTGTCTGGCCAATCTGATTGGTATGATGATGCAGTAATGAAGGAATTATATGAGGGGAAAAAAAACCCAATTCTGAAGGAACTATATGAAAAAAAAAAAAAAACAATTATGAAAAAACAACAGATACCTAGATAATACCTAGGCAATTCGTTGTGAAGGTATTCACAATATGAGATATAATAAAATGATGCATGCATACTACCTGAGTAGTAGAAATTATAGAGTTGCTGTTGTTGTTGTTTAAGGGTTTTAAGACATAAGAGCATCAATGCCAAGATGTGTCTTTCCAAGTTTTTAATGTAAATCTATAGAGTTGCATTACCCATGCTTAAACAGCCATTTCATACTCTAACATTTAGTCAAGAAATATATTTACATTAAACCATGCACACCATCAAGCATCTCTCATATTGTGGAGTTATACTTTATAACTGGGTTGTCACTATAGCATTTATGAAACTGAACAACTGGTATGAATATGTTTGTTGCTCTGAGATTTAATCCTTTAATCCTAAGATACAGTAATCGTTCCAATTTATTGGGCCTAAGAAACAACCTATTCTATTATAGTCCTCTCTCCTGAAAATGAAGCCCTCACCTTTATTTTCCTTTGGACTAATGTGTTATTAGTGAAGTTCCAGGGTTCGGTGTTGGCCCACTGTTGTTTTGTATAAGTATAAACGATATTGATGAAGGTATATTAGACTTAATATCCAAGTTTGCAGGGTTGTTAATGACAGAAATGGCAGCGTGCTACTGCAATAGGATCTAGAAAAGTTGGGCAGATGGGCTGAGACGTGGCAAATGAAGTTTAACATTCACAAATGCAAAGTACTGCATATGGGTAGAAGTAACCCCAAAGAAACGTACCACCTGTGTGATACTACACTTAGGGTGATAGAAAATGAAAGAGACCTGGAAGTAATTGTGCAGTCAGCTAAGAAGTTTTCTGAGCAGAGCAGACAGGCTGCCATAGCAGGTCATGGGGATTTAATTAGCATTAGCAGAGGCATATGATGCAAGAAAACAAGCTTATTCAGCATCAGCCAAAAAAAAAAAAAAAACACCACTCCCACTTCACCCCTCCGTTCGTTTGAAATACCTGTCCAGCTGAGCCTTAAATTTATTTAGGCTATCAACTTCCACAACAAGGGATGGAAGTCTGTTCCACCAAACAACTGCCCGCTGGCTAAAAGCAAATCCCCACACATCTATCCTACATCTGTCTTTCCTCAATTTGAATTTATGCCCTCTCAGGTGATTATTCTGAGCAAGAGGAAGAATCCCATCGGCACTGAGCATGCTCAAACCATTCAAGGCCTTATACACCTCTATCAGATCACCTCGCCAGTGCCTAGTCTCCACACTCTGTAATTTTCAAAACTTAATCCTTTCTTCGTAAGAGCACCCCTTTGTTCCATTCACTAATCTTGTTGCCCTTCTCTGTACTCGTTCCAGCAGCTCTACATCCTTCTTGAAATGAGGCCTCCAGAGCTGTATACAGTACTCAAGGTGAGGCCTGACCATTGCCTTATACAAGGGAATAATCACCTCCCTAAACCTGCTAGAAAAATTCCCATACATCATTGACAATACACCATGAGCTACTCTTGCAGCTCGTCTGCACTGCTCAGAGAACTTCATATCTGCCTGCACAATTACCCCCAGGTCCTTTTCATTCTCTACCACTGTCAGTGTGTAGTACCACAGAGTTAATACGTTTCTCGGGGTTACTATTTCCCATATGTAGTACTTTACATTTGTCAAGGTTAAACTTCATTTGCCACCTATCAGCCCACCTGCTCAACCTTTCCAGATCCTGTTGCAGCAGGATAGCATCCGTAGTGTCCTTAACAACCCTGCCAACTTTTGTATCATCTGCAAACTTGGACATTAAGCTTGATATACCATCACCAATATCATTTTTAAATACAGAAAGCAACAATGGACTCAACACTGAACCCCAAGGAACTCTACTAATAACATTAGTCCACGTTGAGCAGTGTCCATTGATTACCACTCTCTGTCTTCTGCCACTCAAACATCCCTTTACCCAGAGCAGCAATTTGCCACCAATGCCACACTGTCCCAATTTGTGCAGCAGTTTTCCATGTTCAACAGTATCAAACGCCTTTTTAAGATCCAAATATATAATATCAAAGTTATTCCCTGCATCCAGTTCTTTTTGACTACATCATAGTATCCAATCAAATTGGTCAGCAAAGATCTTCCCTTAACAAAACCACGCTGTGTCTGATCTATAACTGAATTCTTGTCTAGATGATCCTGCAGTGCTCCTTTAACCAGTCGCTCCATTAATTTTCCTGGAACAGAAGTTAAACTAACAGGTCTATAATTACTTGTGTCAGCCTTTGATCCTCTTTTGTGAATTGGGGTTACATCTGCACATTTCCAGTCTATGGGTACCTCTCCTGAGTTCAAAGAAGCTCTCATAATTATGGCTAGGGCTTTGTTTACTTCCTTTGTTGCCTCCTTTAATATAACTGGATAGATCCCTTCCACCCCAGGTGCCTCTTTTATGTTTAACCTCAACAATTTCTCCTCCACTTTCCTCTCAGTTATTACAAAATCATCTAGCTCACTGCCAGTGTTTACTTCACATAGGGCATTCCCCTTCCTGAATAACTCCTCATGTGTGAATGTAGATGCAAAATACTCGTTTAGTTTGTTAGCCACCTGAGCAGGATCCTCAACTGTTGAACCATCAATATCCAGTCGACCAATCTGATTCATGCCTTAGGTAAAGAACTCTTTTCTGTTTTTCTTTGCATCCTTTCTTTCACCAAGGATTTCTCATAATCTGCCTTTGCCTGCCAAATCTCCTTTGTGACTTGGTTACAGACCAGCTTATATCTATCATAGGCTTCCAATGTCACCCATTAATTTGTAAGTATCCTAACCATTTTTCTTCTCTGCCATATGTCTCATTAGTTCATCTGACATCCATTTAGGCCTGAACCCTGAACAATATTTCTTAGTTGTTATGTAAAGCCCGGTAGCTTCCAAGATAAGTTCTTTGAATGCTTCCCATTTCGATTTGCTGTTGGTAACATCATCAGTTGGTCCCACTGTATAGAATTTAAATACTGTCTCAGACCATCGTAGTCGCCTTTACGAAAGCAAAAACCCTTCCCTTTACTTCTGATGGTAGTTACCTCTTTGAGTAAATCCCACTTCAGCACACTGTGATCAGCCACCTAGTGATTCCTTTATCTGCAGATTCTTAATGCATGAAGAATCACTACTGATAATCAGATCAAGAGTATTGCTCCCTCTAGTTGCCTCCCGAACATGCTGATGTAGAAAACAATCATCCAAAAAATCCACAAAAGCCTTGCTAGTGTGTGAGTGACCAACCCACAAATTCCAGTCAATATCTGGGAAATTAAAATCCCCCATTATAAAACTCTCCGATTTACTGGCCTCCTCTATTTCCCTGTACAGTATCTTATTATACTCATCAGAGTCATTAGGTCTATAGCACACTCCTACTCTCAATTTTGATTTCCCTATACTTATGTCACACCAAACTGACTCGACACTGCCCTGTCCATTGATGTCGACTGGCTTCACTTCCTTGGATTTATGTGTTTCTTAACTAATAGCATAACCCCTCCTCCCCTCCTGTCCTGTCTATCCTTTCTATATACATTGTATTCCCCAAATTCCAGTTCTGCATTCCTTATTTCTGTATGACACCACGTCTCTGATATCCCAACAATATCTGCCTTTGATGTTTTGAGCAATACCTCAAATTCATTAAATTTATTTACTAAACTCCTAGCATTGGTGTACATGCAAGTATACATGCACCTGTTCTTAATCTTAGCTGCCCTAACACAACCCATGTGTTTACTTGTTCCGTGACGACTCCCAGCAGTCTCTGAAATATCCTGTATCTTGTTTTCCAGGCTGCTGCTCATTTCAATAGAAGCAGTGCAAGAATCACTTTCACCTCTGCCAGTGGCTACTGTTAATCTATTAGTCCTTGTATCCCCCAAACTAGCAGTTTTCCGACCCACCTAATGCTGCCTCGACAGCATCAGCAAATATTCTTATCACCTTTTAACAATATCACCTTTTGTGCCCTTAAAAGATGATATCCGCTCTACAACATCACCAACCTTTGCCCCTGGCAGACATGCCCTGGTCTTGTTCCACCTATCTTTTTTACATACCATGTTCCCCGTATCCCCGACAACAGAGTCACCAACAACTACTAGTTCCTGTGGAACCAGCGCATTCTGTCTTGGGAGTTGCTGCTGTGTTGCGTAATGATCAAGTGCAAGCTCTGGCATTGATGTGGGCAGCTGAGAAATTAATGGGCCCTTCAATTTAGATCCTTCAAGGGCATCCACCATGTCCTTCAAGCTCTCATATAGGCCCATAACAATGCTGAGTTGTCTCCTAATTTCCTCACACTCCTTACATCGCGCACACACAAAGACATCCCCCCCCTGGCAATATCATGTCTCATACCTGATTGCTCCACAAATATCAAGAAAGCAATGCATTTTAAATGGCTGTGATTCAGAGGGCAACTGCCACGCTCAGTCACTGTACTCCATTTAGCTTGAGCCTTTTGCTTTGCTGCTCTGATCTGAGTCATGATTTCGATTCAATTTCAGTACAAAATTATAACCCTAAACTTGTATCCCAACGCAGTTATTACACTATATATATTTAAAATGCACAGCTTGCATGATGTTTGTGGAGCATTCAGGTACGGGACATGATATTGCCATGTGGGATGTCTTCGTGTGTGCGTGATGCAAGGAGTGTATCGAAATCAGGCAACAACTCAGCATTCTTATGGGCCTATATGAGAGCTTGAAGGACAGGTTGGATGCCGTCGAAGGAACTAAATTGAGGGGCCCATAAATCTCAGCTGCCCACATCAACGCCAGAGTTTGCACTTGGTCCCAAGCAACACTGCGGCAACCCCCAAGGCAGAATGTGCTGGTCCCAAAGGAACTAGTAGTTGTTGGTGACGCTATTGTCAGGGAAACAGGAAACATGCTTTGTAAAAAGGATAGGTGGAACAGGACCAGGGTATGTCTGCCAGGGGCAAAGGTTGATGACGTTGTAGAGCAGATATCATCTTTTAAGGGCACA
Organism: Mastigoproctus giganteus; assembly: GCF_048544385.1. Taxonomy (NCBI): domain Eukaryota; kingdom Metazoa; phylum Arthropoda; class Arachnida; order Uropygi; family Thelyphonidae; genus Mastigoproctus; species Mastigoproctus giganteus. The sequence goes on along the minus strand of NC_143580.1, from coordinate 36,613,845 downwards.
AAAGGTGATATAGTTGTACAGGTTGGCACTAATGATATCAAGAGTAGGAGACCGGCTGAATTGCTTAACAAGTACAGGTCACTGTTGAAAAAAAGGCGTGAAATAGGGTTGAATTTGAAAGTGTCTGCAATTCTGCCCAGACACGATAGGAGGGAGTATATCATGAGAGCCTTGTCGATCAATTTGGCCCTGGAAAGATTGTGCAAGGCTCAAGGGGTAGAATTTTTTTCAGCCTGGACTGTACTTGTTAACAGGAGAGATTGCTTCTACAGGGATGGGATACACTTAAATAGAAAGGGTGCAGGAATATTTGCTGATGCTATCGAGGCAGTGTTAGGTGGGTTGGAAAACTGCTAGCTTGGGGGGAGACAAAGACGAATAGATTAACAGTAGCCACTGGCAGAGGTGAAAGAGATTCTTGCACTGCTTCTATTGGAATGAGCAGAAGCCTGAAAAACAAGATGCAGGATATTCCAGAGATTGCTGGGAGTCATTGCAGTACAAGTAAACACATGGGTTGTGTTAGGGTAGCTAAGAATAGAAATAGGTGAATGTATACTTGCGTGTACACCAATGCTAGGAGTTTAATAAATAAATTTGATGAATTTGAGGTATTGCTCAAAACATCAAAGGCAGATATTGTTCCGATATCAGAGACGTGGTGTCATACAGAAATAAGGAATGCAGAACTGGAATTAGGGGAATACAATGTGTATAGAAGGATAGACTGGATAGGAAGGGAGGAGGGGTTATGCTATTAGTTAAGAAATACATAAAATCCAAGGAAGTGAAGCCAGTGGACATCGCTGGACAGTGCAGAGTCGAGTCAGTTTGGTGTGACATAAGCATTGGAGATCAAAATTGAGAGTAGGAGTGTGCTATAGGCCTAATGACTCTGATGAGTATAATAAGAAACTGTACAGGGAAATAGAGTGGGCCAGTAAATCAGAGAGTCTTATAATGGGAGATTTTAATTTCCCAGATATTGACTGGAATTTGGGGGCTGGTCACTCACACACCAGAAAGGCTTTTGTGGATTTATTGGATGATTGTTTTCTACATCAGCATGTTCGGGAGGCAACTAGAGGGAGGAATACTCTTGATTTGATTATCAGCAGTGATTCTTCATGCATTAAGAATCTGCAGATAAATGAACCACTAGGTAGCAGTGATCACAGTGTGCTGAAGTGGGATTTACTCAAAGAGGTAACTACCATTAGGGGTAAAGGGAAGGGTTATTGCTTTCGTAAAGGCGACTACGATGGACTGAGACAGTATTTAAATTCTATACAGTGGGACCAACTGATGATACCAACAGGAAATGCAAAATGGGAAGCATTCAAAGAACTTATCTTGGAAGCTACTAGGTTTTACATACCACCTAAGAAATACTGTTCAAGGTTTAGGCCTAAATGGATGTCAGATGAACTAATGAGGCAAATGGCAGAGAAAAAACATGCATGGGATACATACAAATTAACACATGACACAGAAGCCTATGATAGATACAAGTTGATCTGTAACCAAGTTACAAAGGAGGTTAGGCAGGCGAAGGCAGATTACGAGAAATCTTTGGCAAGGGATGCAAAGAAAAACAGCAAAGAGTTCTTTACTTATGTAAACTCTAGAAGGAAGGGGATGAATCAGATTGGTCCACTTGATATCGATGGGTCAACTGTTGATGATCCTGCTCAGGTAGCTAACGAACTAAATGAATATTTTGCATCGACATTCAAACATGAGGAGTTATTTAGCGAGGGGAATGCCAGAGGTGTATTCAACTCTAGCAGTAAGCTAGAGAATCTTGTAATAACTGAGAGTAAAGTGGAGGAGAAATTGTTGAAGATAAACACAAGAAAGGTTGGATGGGATCTATCCAGTTATATTAAGTTGGATGGGATCTATCCAGTTATATTAAAGGAGGCAGCAGAGGAAGTAAGCAAACCCTTAGCCATAATTATGAGAGCTTCCTTGGACTCAGGGGAGGTACCCACAGACTGAAGATGTGCAAATGTGACCCCAATTCACAAAGGAGGATCAAAGGCTGACACAAGTAATTATAGATCTGTGAGCTTAACTTCTGTTCCAGGAAAATTAATGGAGGCACTGGTTAAAGAAGCACTGGAAGATCATTTAGACAAGACTTCAGTTATAGCTTGGACACAGCATGGTTTTGTTAAGGGGAAGTCTTGCCTGACCAATTTGATTGGATACTATGATGCAGTCACAAAGGAACTGGATGCAGGGAATAACTTTGATATTATATACTTGGATCTTTGAAAGGCTTTTGATACTGTTGCACATGGAAGACTGCTGCCCAAATTGGAGCAGTGTGACATTGGAGGTAAATTGCTGCTGTGGATAAAGGGGTCGCTGAGGGGGAGAAGACAGAGAGTAGTAATCAATTGACACTGCTCATCGTGGACTAATGTTATCAGTGGAGTCCCTCAGGGCTCAGTGTTGGGTCCATTATTGTTTTCTGTATTTATAAATGGTATTGATGATGGTATATCAAGCTTAATGTCGAAGTTTGCAGACGATACAAAGGTAGGCAGGGTTGTCAAGGACACTACTGACACTATGCTGCTGCAACAGGATCTGGAAAGGTTGAGCAGATGGGCTGAGAGGTGGCAAATGAAGTTTAACATTGACAAGTGTAAAGTACTACACATGGGAAACAGCAACCCCAGAGCAACGTATCAACACTGTGGTACTACACTGACAGTGGTAGAGAATGAAAGGGATCTGGGGGTGGTTGTGCAGGCAGATATGAAGTTCTCTGAGCAGTACAGACGGGCTGCAAGAGTAGCTCATGGTGTATTGTCAATGATATATAGGAATTTTTCTAGCAGGGATAAGGAGGTGATTATTCCCTTGTATAAGGCAATGTTCAGGCCACACCTAGAGTACTGTATACAGGTCTGGAGGCCTCATTTCAAGAAGGATGTAGAGCTGCTGGAATGAGTACAGAGAAGGGCAACAAGATTAGTGAATGGAACAAAGGGGTGCTCTTACGAAGAAAGGCTTAAGTTTTGCAAATTACAGTGTCTGGAGACTAGGCACCAGTGAGGTGATCTGATAGAGGTGTATAAAGCCTGGAATGGTTCGAGCATGCTCAATGCTGATGGGATTCTTCCTCTCGCTCAGAATAATCACCTGAGAGGGCATAAATTCAAATTGAGGAAAGACAGATGTAGGATAGACGTGCGGAAATTTGCCTTTAGCCAGCGAGTGGTTGATTGGTGGAACAGACTTCCATCCTTTGTCGTGGAAGTTGATGGCCTAAATAAGTTTAAGGCTCAGCTGGACAGGTATTTCGAACGAACAGAGGGGTGAAGTGGAAGTGGTTGTTTTTTTTTTTTTTTTTTTTTTTTTGGCTGATGGCTGATGCTGCATAAGCTTGCTTTCTTGCATCAAATGCCTCTACTAATGCTAATGCATATTTTTCAGTATCGAGTATTATTATGTTCGACTTCCGTTATATAACTTCCGTATCAAGTTATGTATTAATTAATTATGTTATGTTTGTAAAATCTAAGTTGCACACACAAAGACATCCCCTATGGCAGTATATGTCCCGTACCCGATTGCTCCACAAACATCAAGCAAGCAGTGCATTTTAAAAGGCTGTGATTCAGAGGGCAACTGCCCCCCCCCTCCTAGTTCTCCCTTGAGCCACAGCACTCCCATTAGCTTGAGCCTTTTGCTTTGCTGCTCTTGTCTGAGTCATGATTTTGATTTAATTTCAATAAAATTTCAATTTCAGTACAAAATTAAAACCCTAAACTTGTATCCCAACACAGTTATAATCTATATTTATTTTTCAGTATCAAGTGTTATCTACGAGTTCCCTTTATATTACTTCCGTATCAAGTTATGTATTAATTATTTATGTTACGTTTGTAATCTAAGTCATTATATGTATATAGTTAAAAGTACAATTTAATTGACAATGAAGTTTAACAAGATGAATAGATTTACTGATTAATTGACAATATTATGTTATGCAATATACTGTACTAAGCTTATGCTATCTAGTTCGGGATATGTTGTATCATGTAACAATGGCGGTAATTTAGGAACTGTAAATCTAAGGACACTTAGGTATTAAAAAAATAAATAAATAAAGGCACATTCTTTCCATCCTTAGGCAGTTTTGATTAGGAGCATCACCCTCCATTCCTCCCCATCTTTCCCAAACACAATATTCACCAAAATGGAATTATTCATCTCCCACATTGGAGTGGTGCTATTTCTCAATAAGTTCTACTGCATCAGCTCACTTCATCAAAAGCTCAAATTTATTTAATTTGTTTACAATACTCCTAGCATTACTATACAGACAAATTAAGTTTTGTACTTTACTGCTTTTGATACACTCCCTGATACACTTATCGTTTTTTTCCCTCCGAAAAAAAAAACGATAAGTGTTTGCTTTTTATTTATATAATTGTTATTTTATATTGTACTTAATACGTATTCTTATAGTTCTAATTACGCTGGTTATTTTTATTTTAATTTATATAAACAATTTTTGTAGATATACGTAATACTTTATAAAACCGTTATTTCGTTCGAATCTTGCAGGCATTGTTTTTGTATATAGTGATAGGGAATTCAACTTTTTAATTGAGGTAGTTAGGTAGCTCTAACGTATAATTATAGAAACAGTAATACGCTTCACTGTTTCTATCAGATAGCATAGTATTGACATTTAATTTAATTTATTGTTCTTATTAATCTAAAATATCATGCCCCAAACTAGAGCAGCAAAGAAACGGGCACAAAGTGGCAGGAGTGCTTTGACTCGGAGGAGAACTGAGGGGGGCGATTCTCCAACGCATCACAGCCTAAAAAAATGTCCAACTTGTGAAATGTTTGCCGAACTATCTGGAACGGAACATGATATTGCCATGGGGGATGTCTTTATGTGTGCGCGATGTAAGGAAATCAGGCGACACCTCAGCGTTGTTATGGGCCTATATGAGAGTTTGAAGGACAGGGTGGATGCCCTCGAAAGATCTAAATTGAGGGGCTCATCAGGCTCTTAGCTGCCCACATCAACGCCAGAGCTTGCACTGGTCCCACAGGAACTAGTAGTTGTTGGTGACTCTATTGTCAGGGAGACGGGAAATATATTGTGTAAAAAGGATAGGTGGAACAGGACCAGGGTATGTCTGCCAGGGGCAAAGGTTGATGACGTTGTAGAGCAGATATCATCTTTTAGGGGCACAAAAGGTGATATGGTTGTACACGTTGGCACTAATGATATTAAGAGTAGGAGACTGGCAGAATTACTTAACAAGTACAGGTCGCTGATGAAAAAAAGCCGTGAATTAGGGTTGAATTTGAAAGTGTCTGCAATTCTGCCCAGACACGATAGGAGGGAGTATATGATGAGAGCCTTGTCGATCAATTCGGCCCTGGAAAGATTGTGCAAGGCTCAAGGGATAGAATTTTTTTCAGCCTGGACTGTACTTGTTAACAGGAGAGACTGCTTCTACAGGGATGGGATACACTTAAATAGAAAGGGTGCAAGAATATTTGCTGATGCTATCGAGGCAGTGTTAGGTGGGTCAGAAAACTAATAGCTTGGGGGGATACAAGGACTAATAGTTTAACAGTAGCCGTAGGAAGAGGTGAAGGTGATTCTTGCACAACTTCTATTAGAATAAGTAGCAACCTGGAGCGTGGGATGTTTGGGGTTTCAGGGATGGATGGCAGTCATCGTGAAACAGGTGGGTATATGGGATGTGTTAGAGTAACTAAGAATAGGTGCATGTATACCAATGCTAGAAGTATAGTAAATAAATTTGATGAATTTGAAGTGTTGGTCAAGACATCAAAGGCGGATATTGTTGGGATTTCAGAGACGTGGTGTCACACAGATATAAGGAATGCCGAACTGGAATTTGGGGAGTACAATGTGTACAGAAAGGATAGACAGGATAGGAAGGGAGGAGGTGTTATGCTGTTAATAAAGAAAAACATAAAATCAAAAGAAGTGCATCCAGTTGATATAGATGAACAGTGCACTGTTGAGTCAGTTTGGTGTGACATAAGCACTGCGAAAGCAAAAATAAGGGTAGGAGTGTGTTATAGGCCTAATGATTTGAATGAGTACAATGAACAATTGTACAGAGAAATGGAGTGGGCTAGTAAATCGGAATGTCTTATAATGGGGGATTTTAACTTCCCAGATATTGACTGGAACTTGTGGGTTGGGCACTCACACACTAGTCAGACTTTTGTGGATTTATTGGATGATTGTTTTCTGCAGCAGCATGTTCGAGAGGCAACCAGAGAAAGTAATACTCTTGATCTGGTTATCAGCAGTGATCATTCATGTATTAGGAATTTGCAGGTAAAAGAACCACTGGGTTGCAGTGATCACAGTGTACTGACGTGGGATTTACTTAAAGATTTAATTACCATCAGGGGTAAAGGAAAGGGTTTTTGCTTCCATAAAGGTGAGTACAGTGGGATCAACTGACGATGTTACCAACAGTAAATTCTAAGTGGGAGGCATTCAAGGAATTAATTGTGGAAGCTACTAAAAGTTTCATACCTATTAAGAAATATTGTTCAAGGTTTAGGCCTAAATGTTTGTCAAATGAACTAATGAGACTCTTAACAGAGAAGAAAAATGCATGGGATGCATATAAATTATCAAGCGACTCAGAAGCCTATGGCAGATATAAGTTAATCTGTAATCAGGTGACAAAGGAGGTTCGGCAGGCGAAGGCAGATTACGAGAAATCCTTGGCAAAAGATGCTAAGAAAAACAGCAAGGATTTCTTTACTTATATAAACTCTAAAAGGAAGGGGATGAATCTGATTGGTCCACTTGACATCGATGGTTCGACTGTTGATGATCCTGCTCAGATAGCAAACAAACTGAATGAGTATTTTGCATCTACATTCACACATGAGGAATTATTAAGGTTTGAAAATGGCAGAAGGTTATCAAATTGTAGCAGGATACTTAATGATTTTGTAATAACTGAAAGCAAAGTGGAGGAGAAATTGTTGAAGTTAAACATAAGAAAAGCACCTGGGGTGGATGGGATCTATCCAGTTATATTAAAGGAGGCGGCAAAGCAACTAAGCAAACCGTTAGCCATAATTATGAGAGCATCCTTGGACTCAGGGGAGGTTCCCACGGACTGGAGATGTGCAAATGTATCCCCAATTCACAAAGGGGGATCGAAGGGTGACACGAGTAATTACAGACCAGTTAGTTTAACCTCTGTTCCAGGTAAAATAATGGAGTCGCTGGTTAAAGATGCATTGCAAGATCATCTAGACAAGACTGCAGCAATAATTCAAGCACAGCATGGGTTTGTTAACCCGAGCCTGGTCCGCCCTGTTTTTGTCTAATTTTTAACCCTAACTCAAAAGTTGCTCCCCCCGAAGAAAACTAATAATTTTCATAATTTCTACTCAATTTTCCAAACTGAAACTCTCAATATACATAAACAGAAGTATATTCTTTGATTTCCTACCTTTAGCGCTCAGCAAAAACTATTAATTCACTCTAAAAACTATTCTACAATATGGTACGATCACATTTCAATTTATTAAATTTTGATGTCGGCAAAACAAGATCCAAGCTTTGAAAATAAAACGCGTTACTTCATTAGTTCAAAATTCGTGCGTCAGCTCGGCGCCTCTGGCTAAAACGAATCAACGCACGCAGAGAGATAATTGACTGGTCAAGCTTATGTCATTAGCGTTACCAAGGTGATCCAAGGAGAAAATGAAACTGTAAACAACTTTCGTGGAAAACAAACAGTTGAGCATCATTACTTGCGAACACTAATTTGCATGGCTCACTCACAACAATAGCTTTATTGCTTTCGTAATTGTTGTACGAAAGAATTGCAACGAATTGGTTTTGAAAAACTAAAATATTGCATTTCCTTTCTTCAATATGTATTATCTACTAAAAAAAAAAAATCAAGGAAATTCATCTACTGGAAGCAGAAAGAAAAAAACTGTCGTAAAACTGATCACTACAATGCGCATTTCATAAAAAAAAAAAAAGTTCGCTTTATTGTAATTGTTTCTAGAGGACTAAATCGGAACAGCAGTTTCATGGATGTATATTTGATCTTCTTACGAAATTTCAAGAAAGTATTTCTATTCGTAGCTGCATTATAAACTTCGAAAACTGATATCGAAGGAACTTTGCATGCATCTCACTGGTGTACAAACGAAAAAAAAAAAAAAAAAATGCGCAGCTAGTAACAGATTGTGAGAACAATCCGTTACTCGTAGTGAGGGATTGGGAAATTGTAAGTAATTGTTATTGAATACTTCAATATTTCCTTGACATGCATTTGATATCATCAAAAAATTTCCAGAGAAAAACTGAATTTTCATTATCACACAACGCCCGAAAAATTCAACATAAAATGTCATGTGTTTAAATGTTTGAATTCCATTCTGAGCTGCAAATGTAATTTCACTTCTCTTGCGCTGACAGAGTAGCCGTTCACCGAATGAAGAAAAACAGGGTTCATTTTCATGAAATTTCCAATTCCCTTCTTTCACTTGAGGGGAAAAAACTCCTTAGGGGAGGGAGTCCACCCTTTCTAGTCCGACCCTGGAGAGAAAGAGAGAGAGAGAGAGAGAGAGAGAGAGAAATAAAAAATACCCTTTTGGTGGGCAGAAGGCCAAGAGATTGTCAAAGGTCTAGAGGGCTAACTTTCATTTATTTTATTTATTATTATTTATTTATTTTATTTTATTATATTATTATTATTTTTTTTTTCTTGTGTTATTCTAGCAATCCATCCTGGATTGGGGCTTCCCTGGGCCGGGATAGTGCTTCTCCTCTTTTCTCCTTCCCTCTCTTTATCTTATACAAGTTTTTCTTTCCTCCCTGGGAACTTTTTTTTTGGCTGATGCTGCATAAGCTCATACACTTGCTTTCTTGCATCACATGCCACTACTACTACTACTAGTAGTAGTTCCCCAGGGAGGAGGGCGTGCAGTTAGTAGGGGAGATCTTGCCCTCCTGCTAGGGATGAGTACCTGGAGGCAGTCGTCCAGGTGATCGCTGCTTCCAGGTAGCCAGAATGCCCAAATACAACATCACAATACATCACATCACATCACAAACAGTTTTTCTTTCCTGTCACTTTCTCCAGTGCGGGATGAAAAATTTTTTTCTCTCTCTCTTGCCTTCCTTTTCATCTGTCTTCATCCAACATGGGATATTCCTAAGCGGGATGATTTTTTTTTTTTTTCACGACACACACTGGCCTTACCCTGACAATGCGTAAAAACTGAACAGAGTAACGAGGCCGAGATGAACTTTTGTTCTAGGAGCCGCCCATACAAAAACAAAAAATAAATAAAGAAAATAAATAATAATAAAAAAAACAGCATTGCAGCTCTAAGTCAGCTTCATCCTAGGATGCCGAAACTGCAATTGTTTTAGAGAACAATATTTCGCATTTTTACTTTCTAACATTATGACATCAAAGCGTAACAAGCAAATATCTTCTAACGATACTTTTTGAGCAGCCATTAGTTGTAATCTGTTAGCTTTGTATTGTTACAAATATTGCAGTTCACAAATATGAACAATACACATTTCAAGAAAGAAAGAAATTCATAGCGGATGATTTTGTTTTTCTTTCTTTTGATGCACCAGTTTCGAAGTTTAGAAGTTTATAACGCAGCTATGGGTGGAAATATTTTCTCGAAATTTGGTTAGAAGATGGAAACTGCTGTTCTGATATTGTTTACTAAAAACAATTACAATAAAGCGAACTTTTTTTTTTTTTATCAAATGCGCATTGCAGTGTTATCTGTGATGTATCAGTATAATGCAGTGAAATATCAGTTTTACACCAGTTTTTCCAGTTTCCAACAGATGAATTTCCTTGATCTTCTGTTTGTAGGAGCAATACACGTTGAAGATAGGATATACGATCTGTTCACCTTCCATAAACTGTTATTGGTACTGTATGGCTTTATTGCTTCTTATGTCAAAAACAGTAGCTCCTGTTCGTCTTTTGTTTATTTACACTTCTCCCTTACCGTCTCGATGTATTTGTACTGGTAACGTGATATATACCTCCCACGCTTCGCTCGTATTCACGCGGAGTTGTTTATCAGAACTGCTCCTCTCCATAAAAAGAAATTCGCACGCTTTACACCAAGAAACGAATCAAGTGTCGGGTTTCATAAGCTCTAGGCTGGTTAGGGCGGGGGTAAAAAAATTAATTGAAAAGGCCTAAAAAATTGCATACTTGATGTCACATTTTTGTCATTTGCGTGAAATTCAATAGAAGGTTTTGAAAATTTAAGTGGGAAAATTCAAGAAAACAGTTCTGGCTCAAACTATAGCGAGTTTCAGCTCTGTAATTAGAGTAAAAATTATAGAATTAACTTGATGAACCCAGTTGGGGCTGGTACGTACCCCAGCGGACGGGGATATGGTTAAGGGAAAGTCTTGTCTGACAAATTTGATAGGATATTATGATGTGGTTACAAAGGAACTGGATGCAAAAAATAATTTTGATATCATATATTTGGATTTCAGGAAAGCTTTTGACACTGTTGCGCATGGAAGACTATTGTACAAATTGGAGCAGAATGGTATTAAGGGTAAGTTGCTCAATGGGAGCTGCTCTTCTTGGACTAATGTTATTAGTGGTGTCCCACAGGGTTCGGTGTTAGGTCCACTGTTGTTTTGTATATTTATCAATGATACTGATGAAGGTATATCAGGCTTAATGTCGAAGTTTGCAGATGATACAAAGGTTGGCAGGGTTGTTAATGACAGAAATGGCAGTGTGCTACTGCAACAGGATCTAGATAATTTGGGCAGATGGGCTAAGAAGTGGCAACTGAAGTTTAACCTTGACAAAAGCAAAGTACTGCATATGGGTAGAAGTAACCCCAGAGAAACGTACCAACTGTGTGGTACTACACTTAAGGTGGTAGAAAATGAAAAAGACCTGGGAGTAATTGTGCAATCAGATATGAAGTTTTCTAAGCAATGCAGACAGACTGCCAGGGCAGGTCATGGGGTTTTGTCAATGATATATAGGAATTTTGCTAGCAGGGAAAAGGAGGTGATTATCCCTCTGTATAAGGCAATGGTCAGGCCACGCCTTGAGTACTGCATACAGGTCTGGAGGTCTCATTTTAGGAAGGATGTAGATTTACTTGAGCGTGTACAGAGAAGGGCAACAAGATTGGTGAGGGGAATGAAGGGATCCTCTTACCAAGAGAGGCTTAAGTTCTGCAAATTGCAGTGGCTGGAGACTAGGCACCTGCGCGGTGATCTGATTGAGGTATATAAGGCCTTGAATGGGTTGAGCACGCTGAATTCTGATGGGATCCTTCCACTTGTTCAGATTACGAACCTAAGGGGGCATAAATTCAAATTAAGAAAAGACAGATGTAGAATAGATGTGCGGAAATTTGCCTTTAGCCAGCGGGTGGTTAATTGCTGGAGCAAACTTCCATCTGTCGTTGTGGAAGTTGATAGGTTGAATAAATTTAAGGAGGAACTGGACAGGCATTTGGAGAGAATGGGGTGATTTTTTTTTTTTTTTTTTTTTGTTGGGTGATGCTGCATAAGCTCATACATTTGCTTTCTTGCATCACATGCCACTACTACTACTACTACTACCTTTCATTGTTTAGAGTAAGTAATTTTGTCCCAGTGAACTAGCTGCTAATGTGCCACCTTCCCTAATTCCCCCCAAACTAGCAGTGTCCCTGAACTCTCAATGCTTCCTCAATGGAATATGAAAAAAATCCTTGCACTACCACTGTTTAAAGGAATACCATCTACCAACTAAGGCAGACCATACTGAAAAAAATTTCCGTTCATATGCCTTGAAAGGTCCTTCAAGCCTATGGTCAATCCACAAGGCTTTCAACATGAAATCCCTCCTGTCACATGTAGACAGAACTGCTGACACAAGAACATTTTATCCTATCTCACAACACTTTTTCAACATGACCTTACATTTCATTACCTATTGTAAGAGGGGCAGGAAACATATTCTGTAAGAAAGACCATATTATAGTCTTTCTTACAGAATATGTTTCCTGTCTCTCTTATAATTGAGCACCCAATTAGACTACTTCCTACGGAACAAAAGCATTCCATACCGGATGATCCATTTCTGGGGGCCAGATTTGAAAGTACATCACCTAACATGGCATCAGACACTTGAATATCTCCAGGGCTTCGAGTTGCTTCCACAGAGATATGTTAATGAATTCAACTGAATTCAGTTTACCACACTCTCAACACCTTGCACTAAGAAATGACTTGTCCATCAGCTAGTGAAACCTCAGCTGTTGTTTGTTTGTTTTTGGTTTTTAGGAGCATTAGCAACTAAGGCCATATTGCTCCGGTAATATGCGGTGGTCATTCCCTTGACCTTTCCGCATCCTCCATATTTGGTGGTGACGGGCTCGAACCACGGTCTAATCAAGAAGTGTGTGCTACACACTGCTGCTCCTTCCCACCTGGCTATGGAGGTGCCTCGAAACCTCAGCATATGTGCAAAATGTGCAAACCAAAAGGCTGTAACTCAGAAGAATCACCACTAGTAATTCTGCCATTAGTCACAACATCATTTGGAAAAAACACTGTTATGGAGTAACCTAGAAAAGTTAGTCATATTATGACTAACTTTTCTAGGTGACTCCATAATCTCTTAAATAAAATATAAAATTACCCCCCCCCACACAATTGTCCTTGATTATTATTATAGTAAATTATATTATGATTATACCGTTACTTTAGCTTCCAATATAGTTTTTATTCTTACTTATCTATCCCAAACGTAAAATATTAAGTCAGCCCTAGTGCATTAACAAAATGATTAATGATTTTAAAATGCATTTATGTTAATAATGCTATAATATGATATATTAAAAATCAATTAAAGAGAATTGGACACACACAGGGTGAATTTTTATTCGTTGCACAATTTTATTCATCCGAAGAACATAAAATACTGTTCAGAAACAGAACACTTAACTATATTTAGCAGTGCTGGGAAATTCATGCCACAACATGCTCATGTCCAACACATTTATCAATAATGAGTTGCAGTTGGAGTGTGAAGTTTGAAGACTATACTCCAATGGTTCCTCTGAAATAGTGTCTTTGAAATAACACCAGAGATAAAAATCACATTGGTTTAAATCAGATGACATCAAAGGTCAGCCATATCAGTCCTTTGTGATACAGCTAAGGGTAGTGGTTAAAAACCATCCTGTTGTCAACAATTTTATTTAGCAACTTTAGGACAACTCCTGGGTGTATGGGGCATTGCATCATCCTACTGAAACCAGTTGTCAACCTCATTAAAGACTTAGCTAGCCATTAAAAATAAAAAAAATAATAAAAAAAGGCAAGATATTATTTCTAATGGCACTGAGGTAGATGTCATTTGTAATGTTTCCATTGACAAACCCTGGCCCAAATCCATGTTTATCAATGCTGTATGTCACCATTTTCTTCACATCAGCTGGAGAATATTCAAGGTTTCCAACCAATATCACTGATCTGCAGTGATTCTACATGCATTAAGAATCTGCAGGTAACAGACCCACTGAGTGGCAGCAATCACAGTCTACTAATGTGGAATTTAATTAAAGGCATAACTACTGTCAAGGGTAAAGAGAAAGGCTTTTGCAATGGCGACTATAGTGGTCTCAGACAGTTTTAAATTCTATTCTATGGGACCAACTGATATCAACTATGTGGGAACAATAGCAAATTCTAAATGGGAAGCATTCAGAAAAATAATCATAGAAGCTACTAAGCTTTTCATATCAACAAAGAAATACATTTCAAGGTTTAGACCTAAATGAATGTCAGATGAACTAATGAGACTTGTGGCAGAGAAGAAAAATGCATGGGATGTATATAAATCATCAGGTGATTCAGAAACCTGTGGTAGATATAAATTAGTCTGTACATAAAGGCACCTTTGGCTGGATGGGATCTATCCAATAATATTAAGAGAGGCAACAAAGGAGGTAAGCAAGCCATTAGCCATAATCATGAGAGTACCTTCAGATTCAGAAGAGGTCCCCACGAATTGGAGATTGCAAATGTATCCCCAATTCAGAAAAGGAGACCAAAAGGTGATATGGGTAATTACAGACATGTTATCCTAACATCTATTCCGGGGAAAATAATGGAGTCATAGGTTGAAGAAGTGATGCAAGACCACCTGGACAGAATGCTATTATACTGCAGTCAGAGTGTGGATTTGTTAAGGGGAGGTCTTGTCTAACCAATCTGATAGGTTACTATGAGGCAGTGACCAAGGAACTGGATGCAAAAAATAATTTTGATATCATATACAAAGGGTACTATGAAAGTTTTGCAATATGATGCAACAATGAATCACAGGAAGCTGCTTGTTGCTGCATGTTGAGACATGTTCATACGTGCATAGTAGCTGCCGCGCCAAGTCGATGGGCTCAGTTATTCATTAGTAGTGAGAGTGTAAAGTGCTTGCGATGGCATCGTGGTCACGAAATGAGATAAGGACAGTTTTGCGGTAAAATTTCGTGCGTGGTTTAACCATAGACCAGTGCTTAGAAGAAATGACTCTTGCACTAGATGATGATTGTCCACATCGTACAACGATATTCAGGTGGTACAGAGAATTCCAAAGGGGAAATTTCACTCTGGAGGATTCTGAGAGGCCGGGAAGGCCACGAACGTCAGTTACGGAGGAAAACGTTACTGCTGTGAGGAAAATGCTTGACGAAAACAGGCGAGTGACGAAAACAGGCGAGTGACCTACCAACAGATAGAGGATACTTTGGGCCTAAATGCACCAGCAATTCGTTCGATTCTGGAAGATCATGTGCACGTGAAGAAACTTTGTTCTCTCTGGGTGCCGAATCAACTGACTAAAGAGCAGATGACACGACGTGTGACTTGGTGCCGGGAGATGTTAAAAAAGTTTGATAAGGGACAATCTCGGTATGTGAACAACATCGTGACAGGTGACGAGACTTGGCTGTACTATTAGGATCTGCCGACCAAGGCTCAAAACAAAGTTTGGGTCTTTGATGATGACGACACACCCGTAATTGTCAGAAAATCCCGATCTGTAAAGAAGAAAATGATAGCTGTATTTTTCAAATCGAGTGGAATTGTGGAACGTGTCGTTTTGGACACGCAGAAGACAGTCACAGCTAAGTGGTATACTGAACAATGCCTGCCTAAAATCATTGGATCTATGAAGAACCTGCGGCCAAAGTCAAGAATGGACACCTGGTACCTCCATCACGATAATGCTCCAGCTCACCGCGCCAAAGCCTGCACCGAATATTTGACCACGACAGGACTGAAACTTCTCGAGCACCCTCCCTACAGTCCAGACCTTGCTCCCTGCGACTTTGCACTATTCCCGCATGTGAAAATGAAGCTAAAAGGGAGGCGGTTTTCCAGTGATGAGGACCTTCAAGGGGCTTGGGACAACGAGTGTGCTTTACTCCCTAGTGAAACTTGGCAGAACTGGTTTAAAGATTGGTTTCGGAGGATGGAGAGGTGTATTGAATATAGAGGAAATTACTTTGAAAAAATTAAATAAACAAAGCTGTATTGCAAAACTTTCCTAGTACCCTTTGTACTTGGATTTCAAGAAGGCTTTTGATACTGTTGCACTTAAAAGACTGCTGTATAAACTGGAGCAGTGTGGCATTAAGGGAAAGTTACTGCTATGGATAAAGGGATGGTTAAGTGGAAGAAGACAGATACTGATTATCAATGGGCACTGCTCTTTGTGGACTAATGTTACCAGTGGAAACCCCCAGGATTCAGTGCTGGGCTCAATGTTGTTTTCAATATTTATTAATGATATAGATGAAGGTATATCTGACTTAGTCAAAGTTTGCTTAATGTCAAGGTTAACAACAGTAATCAGGGCAAGCCACTGCAACAAGATCTAGGAAAATTGGGTCAATAGGCCAAGAAATGGCAGCTGAACTTTGACACCACTGACAAAGGGAAGGTACTGCACATGGGCAGTAATCCCAGAGTAACTTATCAACTGTGTGGTTCTACACTCAGGTTAAAGATATTTAAAAAGACCTGGAGTAATTGTGCAGTCAGATATAAAATTCACTGAGCAGTGGAGACAGGCTGACATAAGATCAAAGGATTTTATTAATGATATAAAGAAACTTCGTTAGCAGGGTTAAGCAAGTCAGCAGTTGTGTTGAATTCGACGATATGAGTGATTGAACAGACGCGGCTTTCAACTGCTTCTTTATATGCTAGTAACAGATATTTATCTAATCAAGTTCCAGTCAATACAGCTATAACCACTATAAACAAATCATATTCCATACTTGCAGTAATTATACTTAAAAAAAAAAAAAAAAGGGTTAATAATAGCACATTAACACCAAAGGTTAATTTTTACAACTCGCACAGAAGTGTTGCACGCTGATTTTCAAGTCTCAACCATTTATAAGCCTACAATGCTGCAGTGTATAAACATACAAGGTAGTTATAGAGAAATAGTCACTTCAACTGCTGTATGCTTCTACAATGGCCATGTATTTGAGAGTTTCAGACTTGTGCAACCATTGGTGCCACTGTCACCATTACCATATTTCACGTAGACCAAGGTAGGGAAAGTAGGGTATAAATATCTCACTGCTGATTTTTAAAGAGCATAATCACACTGCTAGAACAGACAAGCAAAGAATGGAGATATTAAAATTGCACTTTACTCGCAAAAATACCATGGCAATACTCTGAATACTGATTACATTTTGATGAATCCCATTCAAAATGGGATTCATCAAAATGTAATCTGCAAGTGATTTCACAAGGAAATTAAGCAACACATTTCATTAACAGCGGATGGAATGGGAGACCAAGTACAGAGATCCTTGCTGAGAGTCATCATTCTCCTAAGTGAAGAAGCAACTGAAGATATAAGAGGAATTGCTAATCTAGCAGCAGATTCCAGGCATCCACTGTCAAGACAGTGTGTAAAGTGCTCAGCACCATTCAGGGATCCCTTTTGAGCAGAATCAGTGAATATCCCCTCATCTCCTTCTGGTCTTAAACTAAGAATTACTGCCTTAAAGATTCCAATCTTCAAGCCACAGGGATTCACGAAAAATGTGTTCATTTGGTGCTATAGTTCCTTGTATGACTGGAAGCTGAAACCCAGTCTGTCAATATCTAGAAGTGTCAATTCAGTATTACTGGGATATCAATATATACAGTCTGAAAAAATAGAGACAAAATAACATTCAATTTTTGAGAAACCACACAAAACTAAAGACACAGTATGGTGTGGCTTCAAAGTGCACTATTACTGGACCACTCAGCTTTGAAGAGAATATCAGTAAAGCAACCTGCTGAACTAAGAATATACTTTGTGCCAAACCAAACTATTATATTATGGTCACCCAGTAATTTCTTACATATACCCGTATTTGTATTCTGTGATAACTGAATGTGACATCATAAACCTGTCTTTATGAAGTCATGGTAGCACTAAGAGAGGAGGAATTATATATCAAGAAAGAGGGGAAATGCCACTCTAAGAGAGCATTTCGAGGATAGAGAAATGCCTTAACACTGATCCAGACCTCATCCCAGCAGAATTCTGGATTTGGGCACCTCCTGCACAATTGACACTAATATTAAAAACATACCAGATAAAATGTTTGTTACTGCTGCAATATCCACCAACCAAAAAAATGCAATGCTACCAGGATAATGAACAAATGGGAAAATAACCTTAGAACACATTATATCCCATTATGTCCAAATGTGATTGTGACAATGGGTGAAACTCAAGCAGTTGCTCTTGACATTTCTAAGGCATAAAGGAATTTCTAATGGATTGTATTTAGCATAAAGATCTTCTTAACAAGCTTCCAACTGCAAAAAAAAAAAAAAAACAAAAAAAAAAAAAACACAGTTGGCGATCCAAATGTTTTTTTTTGCAATTGGGTTTCCAGTTTTCTCTCTGATTGCTCTCTGCAAATGATGGTAGCTGTCTTCTAACTTCTCCACTAGTGCTGGTATTCGACAAGGTTTAGTTCTTTTTTCTACTCTTTTCCTCTTGTATATTAATGACCTTCTTCCACTGAATAGAAATCCTATCCACAGTTTTGCTGATGATAGAATATTGCATTCCACCTTCCAGTTTGAGAAACCTTGCCCTGCCCAAATAGCTTCAACTTCTCAATTATCCACTACCAATTACTTAAATGCCGATTTCTGGGTAATTCTTCAATGGTGTAAAGGTAACTTAGTTGATTTCAAATCTTCTAAAACTCAGTCCTGTCTTATATCTCACAAGTTGATGTCTAAAGCTCCAATGCTTATCTTTAATGAAACTCAGATTACTAAACAAGATCACATATCTCTATTAGGGATTACCCTGACTTCTAATCTCTCTTGGCATATGCATATCACTAATATTGCTTCTTCTGCAGTTAAAAAACTTTAGCCGCAGAAGAATATTTTCTTCCAAACAACTACTCACACTGTACAAATCTCAAATCTGCCCCATTATAGAATACTGTTTCAACATCTGGGGCAGTGCCCCCAAAAAAATGCATTAATTAATGACCTGTAACAGATAGGTCATTAATTAATGACATCTCTCACGAAATCTCTCCACTCTGCTGCATGGCTTTTCTATAGATGCTTCCATGGGCACTATTCTTCTGAATTGGTTTTTGTAATCCTCCCCAACTCTCTCTCTCCCAAACCAGTTCAACCACATGCCATAACCAGACTTCAAACTCACAGAACCAACTTTTCTTCTTCCTCACCTATCCCTTTGAACTTTAGCTTTATGGAACAACCTTCCTTCATCTATTTCTTGAAAATTACAATCTACAGAAATTCAAGTCTAACGTCACCAGTCTCTTCTGTCTTCACAACCTTCAACCTGCACTTGGCACTAAGTATTATAGGTTCTAATACCTTTTGTGTTTGGCTTATTAAAAAAAAAAGGAGGGGGCTATTAAGTTTGGCCATCAAGGCCACAAAGGAAACCAGGTGGCAATTCATATGTGCATGGCTTCAGATTGCCTTAAACAGCAGTAATCTAAAGGGACAAGATCTGAGCTTGTTTGTTTGTTATTTGGTTTTTAGGAGCATTAGCAACTAAGGCCATATTGCTCCGGGAATATGCGGTGGTCATTCCCTGACCTTTCCGCATCCTCCGTATTTGGTGGTGATGGGCTGGAACCCCAGTCTAATCAAGAAGCGTGTGCTACGCACTGCTGCTCCTTCCCACCTGGCTATGGAGGCACCAAGAGAGATCTGAGCTGAATGGCAGATGGGACAGCACAGCAAGCCATAGTTTTGTGACTGTTTCACTTGTTCCCAGACTTGACCTCCTGGCATAATTTACTTTTGCTTCTCTAGTTTCCTGACTCGTCCTTCTGGCATAATTTACTCATGCTTCTCTAGTTCTCAGACTTGTCCTGTCCGCAGCATAGTCATCACAGAAAGTTTTCAGCCATTTGTGAATGCTGCTCTGAATCATTTTTCCACTATCATAAACCTCATTACAGCTTTTTATTTGAGATATACATTGCTACCTACCATCAGTTAATGGCTAATTGTTTCTCAACTATCTGAAGGAATGTTTCATAATTTTTGCTCGTAGAAGATGGAAAAGTTAAGATTCACAAGACAGGTATCTTTTTATTGCAGTAATTTAAAAAAAAAAATGGTGCACTATTTTTTTTGGATGATCCTAATATATAATAACATTATTATTTCATCATTTATTTAATAATACAACATTATTAATTAGAAAAATTTTGTTACATCATAAACTAATTAAGGATTTTAAAATCCTTATAAACAAGTTATTTTCATCCAACTGACCAACCAAGTTAATTATAAAACCAATCCAAGAGAGAGAGCACAGTGATCGGCCTGGAGACCTTAGAACAGAGACCATTAGAGCTTTTATGTATGAGAAAAAGCAACAAAAGTGAGTTTAAATTAATAATTTGAATTTAATATTTATATTTTAAGATTTTAATGATCAAAGATATATAAATATCTCCAAGTGAAAGCAGTTCAACCCAATTTACTGAGAACAATTAATTTTTCAAACCTGTCTTCAGCTGTCCTAGTAAGATATTCTCTTTCAATAAGACCCTCTATACGCTTCTTGATAACAACTGGACTGGGAATAAACCTTGATTTTAACTGCTCTGTAACCTATCAAAAATTAATAAATAAAATTTGCATGCATTATTTATTATTATTCACTCTAGTTATTTCATTTTCAAACAATTTACAATAAGAATTAAAATAATTAAAACATTTCTCTAAATACAGCCATCCAGAAAAATACATTATAACAAATTAACAGATACATCTCAACAGAATTACTTTAAACAGTCATAATAGAAACTAAAAAAATTCAAAAAGGACATTGTCTCATCTGAGTTGCTCTTTATGATTCCTTTCACTTCAAAGGTGGTACAACTTGTGTCTGTTCTGATATTCCTTGCCAGAGATTTCCTAATGTGGAATCTCCTCTAGCTTAAAATTTCTCTATCCCATTCTATCAAATTCACATATTGCCTCTATCATTCTCCCAATTCTACAAGTCACTCAAAAATTTTTTGACCTTTCTTTGAATCTTGGATTTTCTCTAGTCTAACTTTCCCAAAAGTGAAGTAATTTTCCTTGGTGATTTCAATGTTCACAACTCCAGCTGGCTTCAGTTTTCTATTTACATGGATTCAGATGGTCAAGATGCTGCAGCTTTTGAAATTACTAATGACCTCAAAACCTGTGTTGCTGAGTTTGCTCCTATTTTGCATTGACAGGTTATCCTACACACAAAAAAAACGTCCACTTTCAATTATTCTGGAAACATCAAAATCTACTGCATAGATTTTGGTGTTTCCAAAATTCATGATGTTTATTGGGTGTACTTTTAGTGCTAATTCTAAAAATTCAAACAATTTTACTTATCACTAAAAACAAAATGGAATTTTGTTTTAATATAAACATATTCATAAAATTTTCTTTTTCTTTTCATCATATTTGTATTTCAATACCATCTAAATGAACTGGATTCTGCTGGATTATGTAAAAATTTTTTTTATTTTTAATTTATTACAATTTGAAAATATTTTTAATTAAATTCTATATTTTATTTAATGTAATTTCACTAAAGTAACATACACGCAATTTAAAAACATGAAACTTTCTTTTTCTGATGAAATTTGTCAACTTAGTTCTTGGAATTTTTTTTGTTTTAACCAGATTTGTATCTGCTTAAAACAAAAAATTTAAGTAGAATTGCAGCTGAAAAAAAAAAAAAACTGCAGAAAGAGGAATATTAATGTCTTCCAAAAATACTAAAAAGTCTAGAGCAATCAATAATAAATAATCAATAGAAGCAGAATGTACTTTTCACAAAATTAAGTACACTCCTAGAGCGGTTGGCAGTTGGAAAATGCTTTATCAACAAAAATTTAATATACAGTATTTTTACACTGTATTGGCACAAAGTGCAACCAAATGAGAATAAGGTTAAACAAGTTAAAAAAAAAAAAAAACCTCTTATCAGATAGGACTCTGTAGCCCAATTTTACTGTATATGTCATGCATTAAAGAGTGAATGGACTAGCAAAATATAAATAAAATAAACAAATAAATATTTTATAAATTTGACATACCTCTGCAACTAGAACATTATGTTGCATTCTTTTCCTGGCTTTCATTATCCTCACAATAGCAGCTTCAATTGTAAGAATAAAGTTAAGGGCAAACTATTAACATTTTTTCTGTTTGAGTGCAATTTATAATACACTATACTTGTTTAATTCTATCTAGAATATATAGTACAGTAGAATACAGGTTACCTAAAAACAACAAGGACCGAGAGGCTTTTGGTCGGCAATTTTTTCAGCTAATTGACTTAAATGCAGTCTAGCAAGAGAAAATCACAGTAATTTGCAGATGAAAATAAATACAAACAAAACTGAAAGTTAATGAGCAGTAGACTTTTGCTAGATTTATCTGCAAAGAAAGCAAAGCAGTTACAAAAATAATATGCATCTAACATGGTGTTTGAGCTTAATTTCTCCAATTCTGTGCATTAGTGTTAAAACATCCAAAGAATTTATAAACAGGGGTTTTCTCTGTCGAGTTCAAACTATACGGGGGAACTCCTTGTTTATGGAAAGTTAAATCGAGAGAATATATAAAAAAATTTAAAGAACAAGGTACAGTCGATTCCAGTTAATTGGGACACATCGGGACTAGTGCATTATGGCCCGATTAAGCAGCTGCCCAATTATTCGAAGTTTCACGTAAAAAAAAAGTTAAAAATACAATGGATCCCCGCTTTACAATTGGTTCACTATACAATCAAATCACGTTACAATGGAGTCACCTAAGTAAAGTACTGTTCTCTATACGATGTGTAGTAAGCGCTGTTCATTGTGATCACGTTTGTGAATTGAATTTTAGTTCTATTAAACAGCGATTATAATTAGCGAAAATAGGAGGAATTTTATCCACAGGCTATAAAAGTAAAGATATATTCCACAAATTTACCCTTTATTACCTTACCAATTAAAAAAATTAAATTATACGTGAAAATCGGAATAATTAATAAGTACTGTAATATGTACATACTAACTAGTTGACATTTCTGTTCACTGACATTTGTGGGTGGGGGTTAAAATTTAAAACAATAAAAAGATAAGCAATCAATAACAAAGAACAAGGGAAAAAAAAATTGCAAGTAACACGATACGCACAAGTGAGAACGGAATAACAAGTTATGAATCTTTAAAAATAGGAATGAAGAGAAGATTATGAAAATTAATTTTTTTATATGATTGAAGATTTCATGGAAGTGTAAACACATTTTACCATAATAACCCACAGAATTCCAGCTGTCTGTATTATCAAATTCAATAAGATCGAGTTTACTATCCGTTTATGATAGATTGCACTAACAGAAAAGCCCAATAAACAGGTGACTGCTAATTGTTTTTATTATTTTATGATTGTGACCTCCAAAAATGGGACCGAACCACATGGTACGGTCAGAGATAATCGTAAGGTGATCTCCAGTGCTGCGGTCTCCTGCCCCGATTAAACGGCACGTTGTCCCAATTAAGCAAAGTAAACCCTGGCTATTTTCTCGATTGGGTTCTGTTTTTTAAGATTTGCCCCAAATAAACGGCTGCCCCGAGTAACCGGAGGCCCAAATAACCGGAATCCACTGTACAGTAATACCCCGACTTACGCGAACTCGGAGTTACGCGGTTCTTGATTTTTTCGTTTGGCAACGCTGCCACCCACTATCTTCAAGGTCGTTTTTCATATGTTATCGATATACGGTGCGACGGCGGAGAATGAGAGCGAAAGATGAACAAAATTCAACTTTGCTGCTTTTATGTTTTTTATATCAGTGAAGGGGAAACACATTTCACCATAATAACGTAAAAACCAACACAATTCCAGCTATCGGTATAATCGCAAATGCAATTAGATCGAGTTTACTACCAGTTTATAACAGATTTCACTAGCAGAAACGCAACTGGATTTTTATTGTTTTATGGTAGTAACCCCTAGAAATGTGAGGTGTTAATAGCGTATCTCTGCCTTTATGGTGTTGTTTATTCAGTTGCTACATGCGCGCAGCTTTGTTTATGCGTATCAAGCGTGCCTCCTCGTTTTGTAATTGTGCTTTATTCCCTAAAAATGAGTAAAATACTTAATTAAAAGGTGTGAAAAGGAAGCGTCCTGGTGAAGACACTGCAGATTCAGAGAGAAAAAGAAAAGCAATTATCGATAAACAGAGGCGGACTGGGTCAAAAATTCTTACCCAGGAAAATTTATAGTGGCCTCATACTATGGTTTATGGCCAAAATCACACTGGCCCACTGGGGTTTCCCCGGTAAGGCTTATGGCCAGTCCGCCTCTGTCGATAGAGAAAAAATATGAAATTGTGAAACGCTTTGAGCGAAATGAAAGACCATGTGATACTGCACGTGCTACAGGCCTAAATGAAGCAACGGCGAAAAGCACATGGAACGAAGAACGCGTTATAGCTACAAAGCAAGGAATAAAAAAAATTATTAGCTTGCTACGAAGAAATTCTGCGTGAAAAAAAGAACGCGCTGTGTCGTCAGACGAATTTGTTAGATTTTATGAAGCCATCGACATCGAAATAACTTTTTAACGTAAGTCATTTGTTTTTTTAATACATATTTTGTATTAATATGTATAAAGAACTGCAATTTTATTAATATTTTTCTTCTAAACTAGTGTTTTTGTTAGTCCTTGGTCCCAATTAAGCAAAATTTATATGTATTTATATGCAAAGTTGTACCCCGACTTGCGCGATTTTCGTCGGACCCACCTATCGCGTAACTTCGGGGTATTACTGTATAACAAAAAACTAGGTTTTGTGTGTCTGTGAAAAATGCAAATAATCATCCAGCTTGATGGATTGTTCATCCACTGTACTGATCTGATGCAAAAAAAAAAAAAAAGTCTGTGCAGTTTTTATGCATTACACATCAGGGTAGCTGATATTATATAGAAGTTACATGAATGAGATTTACTTTCTTTTTGCTTCATTCATAATAGCCAAAAAAGCAGCATCTGGAAACTAGGCACCTGCAAGATCTGACTGAGGTGTTTAAGGGTCTGAATGGATTGAGCAAGCTTAATGTTAATGGCATCCTTCCTCTTGCTCAGACTGTACACAAGGGGAATAAATTCAAATTGCCTTCAGCCAGAGAGTAGTTGATTGCTGGAACAAACTATTTTAAGTTACATTTATTTTGGTAATTAAATTTTATTCTCATTTTTATTTATGTTTATGTTTTTACCCTTTGTCTTGTGGTTTACATCAGAAACGAAGACACAAGCTGCTATTTTGCTTGCAATTCTGGCCATTGGCACTGGATGAGAGGCCAGGTTTGTACGTTGTGTGGCAACATCCTTATTTTATCGATTTTGTAATGATATATTTCTTATTATGGATATTATCTTCTCTCTCTGTCTCCCTCACTTTTTTTTTGTTATTGCTTTAAATATATATATATATATATATATATATATATATATATATGTGTGTGTGTGTGTGTCTTGCTGAAAAGGTTAATGATATGTAATACAGTACTGGGTATTTTAATAACATCACTCTGCATGGTTTTTGATGTTTGTAAACTAATAGCTATTTTTAAATCAGTTTTTTTATGCTAATTCCAGGATGTATTCATTTTTTTTTTTTATCACGTACCATTTTTTCACAAATCACTTAAGTTGATGTCAGGAGTTGTATTATTGAATGTATTAAGACTAAAATGGTTTTAGGGCTTAAGCCTCAGTCTGCGTGAAAGTTTAACAATGTACAGTGTGTGCAACAGCATCATGTTAGCCCCAGTCTGTGTGAAAGTTTAAAATGTACATGATGCTATTGCACAATGTTAGTATGCAGCAAACTCAAAAATAGCTGAAAACGGCATCATTTTAGGTGTATCTCATATTGTGAATACCTTCACAACAAGTTGCCATGATAATGCACTACTTCGAATAAGTAATGCATTACCAATGGAGAAAGCTATTGTTACTTATTCTCAGAGGATACCACCACCACCACCACCCAGACGGCACTGATTCTAGGCTATTTGGCCTATCTTCAGTAGGTGGGTAGGACCCTGGTGATGAAATGATGGCAATTCAGTTATGAAGTATAACTCCATAATATGGAGATGCCTGATGGTGTATGAAGTGAATCAGACTAAAATGCTTTTAAGGTTTAAGCCTCAGGCTGAATGAAAGTTTAACAACATACAAGCTTGTGCAATAGCATCATGTTAGTACACAGCAAACTGAAACAGCTGAAAATGGCATCATTTTAGGTCTCATATTGTGAATACCTTCAATATTTGCCATGATATTGTTGTTGTTATTTGTTATTTGGTTTTTAGGAGCATTAGCAACTAAGGCCATATTGCTCCGGGAATATGCGGTGGTCATTCCCTGATCTTTCCGCATCCTCCGTATTTGGTGGTGACAGACTCAAACCCCAATCTAATCAAGAAGCGTGTGCTACGCTCTGCTGCTCCTTCCCACCTGGCTACGGAGACCAGGTGGGAAGGAGCAGCCTACCATGATATTGCACTTATGCAATTTAAATAAGTAACACTTCACCAATGAAGAAGTGTGCCACAATATGAGATACAACTAAAACGATGCCATTTTCAGCTATTTTTGAGTTTGCTGAATGTATTAAGTTAGGAGTAATTGCTAGGAATTTGTAAACAAAATGTTCACATGTTGGCAACAATGACTTCAGTCATTTGTTTCTTGACCTGAGAACTCCATCAAGCAGTGTGAGCTCAGTTTATTTTTGATGTTACTGTGTCAAACTCATGCTGAAAAGTGAGTAAAATGGCTTCATGAAAGCTTGAACAATCCAAACTTACTTTGTTATATCTTTGGAAGTTATGAAGTCCTCAAGCAAAGACAAAATATTACAAAATCTGTAAAAAATATATATTGTGCTTATGTCGGAGCAAAACTTGATGACCAACATAAACAACAGGCTCCACATAAAGTTTGCCGAACTCATGTTGAAGCATTGAGATTGTGAAAAAATAATAAAAAGAAGGCTATGCCAGTTGCAATTTCCATGATTGGCAGGAGCCTACAAACTACTGATGATGATCACTGTTATTTTTGTTTAATTAATGTAGAGGGATATAATACAAACAGTAAGACGCGCACTGTGTATCCTAATATTCCGTCTAACATTCCGTCATTCTCCAATACAAATAGAGGGCATGCTGATTGCATGCCTTCTATTTGTATTGGAGAATGTAGCAGCAGGAATGCCGAAAGTGAAGCTTCTGAAGATGACCCTGAAGTCTACATGCCTGGAGATTGAGTAAAGCCCTTAACTGTTTTCACAGCATGACCTCAATGATCTGGTAAGAGATTTAAATTTACCAAAGGAATCTGAAGAACTTGGTTCTACACTTAAGTCAAAAAATCTTCTTAGCACATGGGATGTTTTTCTCATAGTACAAGAAAAGAGAACAAGAACCAGTCCCCTATTTTTCTGAGTATGATTCTATGTTTTTTTGCAATAATATAAACAACTTAATGAACTATTTAGGAATTAGAGTTGAAGCTCTTTATAGCACCCTCTTTTTAACATCCCAACAGATTATAATGCCCCATGTGGTTGGTCCCAACCAATTTCTTATTAACCTAATGCTATTTTAATGCAATAATAAAAAACTTAAAAATAAAAGGATTTTTCTATAACACCATAAATTTCTACCTCTAAATCTGAATTTCCACTTTCTTATTACAATATTTGCATTTTTAAATAACAGAACATTTCCAATATATTGAGTAATTGCAGCCTGAGCATGAGAAATCATTTTTTAAGATTTCCCACACTCTTTTCTCATGGTGCGGTAATCAAATGAACATTGGCTAGAAGTCAGTTACAGTGTATGTTTATCGCTATGGCTCCAAGAAAGCAGCTACCTTTGCCAATCACAGAAAATTAAGATTTTGTAAGCTGTAGTAGTAGTAGTAGTGGCACATGATGCAAGAAAGCAAGTGTAGGAGCTTATGCAGCATCAGCCAAAAAAAAAAAAAAAATCACACCATTCCCTCCAAATGCCTGTCCAGTTCCTCCTTAAATTTATTTAAGGTATCAACTTCCACGACAGATGGAAGTTTGTTCCACCAATTAACCACCCGCTGGCTAAAGGCAAATTTCTGCACATCTATTCTACATCTGTCCTTTCTTAATTTGAACTTATGTCCCCGTAGGTTGATAATCTGAACAAGTGGAAGGATCCCATCAGAATTCAGCGTGCTCAACCCATTCAAGGCCTTATAGACCTCAATCAGATCACCGCGCAGGTGCCTAGTCTCCAGCCACTGCAATTTGCAGAACTTAAGCCTCTCTTGGTAAGAGAATCCCTTCATTCCCCTCACCAATCGTGTTGCTCTTCTCTGTACACGCTCAAGAAAATCTACATCCTTCCTAAAATGAGGCCTCCAGACCTGTACGCAGTACTCAAGGCGTGGCCTGACCATTGCCTTATACAGAGGGACAATCATCTTTTCCCTGCTAGCAAAATTCCTATATATCATTGACAAAACCCCATGACCCGCCCTAGCAGCCTGTCTGCACTGCTCAGAAAACTTCATATCTGACTGCACAATTACTCCCAGCTCTTTTTCATTTTCTACCACCTTAAGTGTAGTACCACACAGTTGGTACGTTTCTCTGGGGTTACTTCTACCCATATACAGTACTTTGCATTTGTCAAGGTTGAACTTCAGTTGCCACTTCTTAGCCAATCTACCCAAATTATCTAGATCCTGTTGCAGTAGCACACTGCCATTACTGTCATTAACAACCCTGTCAACCTTTGTGTCATCTGCAAACTTCGACATTAAGCCTGATATACCTTCATCAATATCATTGATAAATACACAAAACAACAGTGGACCCAACACCGAACCCTGTGGGACTCCACTAATAACATTAGTCCACGAAGAGCAGCACCCATTGATTACCACCCTCTGTCTTCTCCCACTTAACCATCCTTTTATCCATTGTAGCAACTTACCCTTAATACCATTCTGCTCCAATTTGTACAGTAGTCTTCCATGCGCAACAGTGTCAAAAGTTTTCCCGAAATCCAAGTATATGATATCAAAATTATTTTTTGCATCCAGTTCCTTTGTGACCACATCATAATAACCAATCAAATTTGTCAGACAAGACTTTCCCTTAACAAACCCATGCTGTGTTTGAATTATTGCTGCAGTCTTGTCTAGATGATCCTGCAATGCATCTTTAACCAGCGACTCCATTATTTTACCCGGAACAGAAGTTAAACTAACTGGTCTGTAATTACTCGTGTCACCCTTCGATCCACCTTTGTGAATTGGGGACACATTTGCACATCTCCAGTCCGTGGGAACCTCCCCTGAGTCCAAGGATGCTCTCATAATTATGGCTAAGGGTTTGCTTAGTTGCTTTGCCGCCTCCTTTAAAATAACTGGATAGATCCCATCCACCCCAGGTGCCTTTCTTGTGTTTAACTTCAACAATTTCTCCTCCACTTTGCTCTCAGTTATTACAAAATCATTAAGCACACTGCTACAATTTGATAACCTTCTTCCATTTTCAAATTGTAATAATTCCTCACGTGTGAATGTAGATGCAAAATACTCATTCAGTTTGTTTGCTATCTGAGCAGGATCATCAACAGTCGAACCATCGATGTCAAGTGGACCAATCAGATTCATCCCCTTCCTTTTAGAGTTTATATAAGTAAAGAAATCCTTGCTGTTTTTCTTAGCATCTTTTGCCAAAGATTTCTCGTAATCCGCCTTCGCCTGCCGAACCTCCTTTGTGACCTGATTACAGACTAGCTTATATCTGCCACAGGCTTCTGCGTCACCTGATAATTTATATGCATCCCATGCATTTTTCTTCTCTATCACGAGTCTCATTAGTTCATTTGATAACCATTTATAGATAATGGTATGCTTCTAAGACTGACATCAGCAAACAGTTCTGCATTCCTAAGAGTACTCTGTTCACTATTCTGAAAGATCGGAAAAGATCGAAAATTTAGAGAAATCTGCTGCATCCAGTAGGATAAGAGCACAAAAGGCAAGGTATCCAGATCTTGAAAGTGTCCTTTAGTAATGGATAATAATGATGCATGCAGAAACCTTGTGAATGGTAATCTTTTAAAAGCTAATGTTCAATCATTTGTGCATCAAATGGATTTTGAAGAACTTAAAAAGTTCAAATGATGGTTCCAGAAATTTAAGACTTGTCATAGTCTGTCTTTCAAAAAAGTGTGCAGAAATTGCAGCCATGGACATTGGCGCTACAAATGAATGGAAGGAAAATCATTTAAAGAAAAACTATCAAAGAATGCTATTAAACAAAATTGTGCTCTGTCTTGAAAGCAAAAACCAATGCTGAGAAATCGACATCTTGCAGGCAAATGTATTTATGTGTTTCAGCATGGGATGAAGTTGATGAAAATGTGATTGCCAACTGAATGATGAAATGTGTGAAGTTTCACATTGTGTCATCATCTAAACTTACAGGAAAACTTAAGGGGATGTGGACATTGAATGTTTCAGGATATGCACGAATGAAGAGGAACTCACTATAGACATAAAGGAATCTTTTGAAATTTGTAGTTATGAAGATGAGGAACCTACTGTGGTTGAAACAAGTTCAGTAAAAGGTGCTCATCAAGGATTAGAATTTGTATGGCGATTTTTTTCATGCGCAGCCTAACTGCAAAAGTGAAATAACTGCTAATGCGAACCTTCATAATTCTCTTTTAAAGTGTGAAACAATTCTCTTGTTATGTCTTAATAGGTATGTAGCCAAAGTAGTGAACTTGACAATTTAATTGTAACCTTACTGCGCTCTACAATCAATGCAAAATTTAAAATCACAATTTTCTTGTTTAATACATAAATTTTAATTTATGTTTAATATATAAATAAGATTATACTATATTGTATTAGTAGCATTACATTAAATTTTCAAGCATTTACTTGCTTTGTCATTGATTTTATGAACGACTGATATAATGTCCTTCTGATATAAAGACCGGGTCGTTATATAGAGCTTCGACTATAGTTACAATCCTACACAGTGAGACTTTTTACTGACTCATCAAAGAGGATTCTCAAAGGTGTGCTTCTCCACAATGGAAATAAAAATGCCTTGCTTTTTGTGCGAATGGGGCAGTTTGTTGCTTGGATCAAAGAACATAGTTCATAAACCACTGATAGACCCTAAAACTGTCCTGTCCTTTTTCCCACCCTTGCACATCACTGGATTTGATGAAACAGTTTGTGAAAGCTTTACTTCAGGACGGTCTCTGCTTCAACTACCTTTGTATTAAATTCCTATCAATCGCCCAAGAGAAGATAAAACAAGGTATATTTGTTAGACCTCAAATTTGCAAACTGATGAGGGACCAAGATTTTGAGAGAATATGAATAAAAGAGAAAAACAGGCATGGATTTACTAATCCATGCCTGTTTTCTTTGAATCTCTATGAAAATCTAAGAAGTGTTGGGGAAGAACAGGGTGAGGAGTTTCACTAGTACATTAAAGACATAGAGATGAGGTATCAGAGAAGGCAGAATGTCAGCATGATGGCTGACTACTATTGCTGGATGCTGAAGAACTGTAAAGTAGAAGGATCTGCAAGAAAAAAAAATTGACCCATTGTAGATCCATTTTAAAAATGAGAGGTGAATGTTTAGTGGAGTTTTTACCACACTGCCCTTTTAATAGTGTTTTCAACACAAATACAGGGTGTCTCAAAAATACACGGCATAACTTCAGGAATGAGTTCCTCATATGTAGACAATAAAAATATTTTATATCAACATAGTTCCGGAAATGTTTGGTTTCCATGTTTTGAAGGTCTGTCTATGACACTTAACTGTTCACATCACCTTATAGTAATTGTTCAAAATGTCCACCTTCTGCCTGAATACAGGCCTCACATCGATGTCTCATGGACTCGCGAAGACAATGCCAAATCCCTGGCATGTTTTGTATTGTCTCACAACCTGCCACAATTCGATTGTGGAGAGTTTCCACATCAGCTACCGGAGTTAAATACACCAATGACTTTAAATGGCCCCACAAGAAGAAATCTAGTGGGTTTAAATCAGTGAGTGTGGAGGCCAGCAGCAGAGTGTGGAGGCCTCTACCTATCCACCGACCAGGAAACCTTCGATTCAGGTAATTGCGGGCTAGGTGGCTGAAATGTGCGGGAGTATCATCGTACATGAAGTGTACTTGTTGACGAATGATCAGTGGTGTCATCCAAGAAATCAGGCATGTTGTTTTCCAGAAAGTTTCTGTATGCCTGCCCTGTGAGTTTGTTTGGAAGTACATGGGGCCCAAATAACTTATCACCAAAAACACCCGCCAAGATGTTGAACCGCGGTTGGTGATGTGATGGAAGAAGTGCATGTGGGTTTTCCTCAGCCCATACATGCTGATTGTGAAAGTTTTGGATTCCGTCTCGTGCGAACTGTGCTTCACCTGTGAATATCACTGAAGCAGGAAAGTGAGGAGTTGTATCACACTGCTGCAAGAACCACTGACAGAACATTACTCGTGCAGGGTGATCTGCTGGTGACAAGGCCTGTACCTGTTGCAGATGGTAAGGATACAGTTGGTGTTCTCGCAACACTCTCCAAATCGTTGAACAGCCAGTTGCATTGCTATTCTGCGTGTGCTGATTCCAGGAGTGGCATGCACAACATCCAAAATCTCCTCCTCTACTTCAGGAGTCGTAGATCTTGGTCATCCTCTGTCGGCAGCACGAGGTGTTAAGGTCCCATGTTCACAAAGGCGGCGATGGATACCTTCAAATGCTTTTCTGTCTGGATATCTTCGTTCTGGGAACCTTTCGTGGTACAAACGACGGGCCTCCAGAGAAGGCCTGGCAAAGTTTTGCCGTTCGCCAAACCATACATAAAGTCCATATCTGCTTGCTCCTGATTTGAGTACATGGTCAGAATGGAAAACCACCAAATTCTGTCAATACCTTGTGATGAAGGAAACCACCTGCGGGAGATGAGACATTCTAGTTAATAACTCGAAAACCAAGCATTTCCAGAACTATGTTGATATAAAATATTTTTATTGTCTACATATGAGGAACTCGTTCCTGAAGTTATGCCATGTATTTTTGAGACACCCTGTATAAAAGTCTGGTAAAAGCAGCATTCTGTTATAATTTCAGTGCACAAATTCTGTCAAAATTAATAAAAATTAGTGAAAAAATTAAATTTTCTTTTGTAATTTCTGAAGAAACCTGATGTGACGGAAACAAATGGAAGTCATTTTTGAAATCAGTATTAAAAATGATTCAGAAACGCCCATTTCAGAGAAAATAGTAAATTTTTTTCAAAATGCAGAGTAGTATAATCTGAAACAAAAAAGAGCAGGTAAAAACAAACTGTAAAAGAGGCATATAATTCACTTTGATGCATTTAAAGCTCTGTTTGCTCAACTCGCAGAATTTTAATTCAGAAAAAATCTATTTCTTTCATTTTGTATTAAAATAATGAAATAACTTTATTAAACACATTTTAAACAAGACAGCTGTTCATATTTAAACCATTTTGCAATTAACATTAGCATTAGTAGAGGCGTTTGATGCAAGAAAGCAAGCTTATACAGCATCAGCCAAAAAAAAAAAAACCCTTCACATTTCACCCATCCATTTGACAGGCCTGCCTCGAATTTATTTAAGCTATCAACTTCCACAATGACAGATGGAAGTTTGTTCCAACAATCAACCTGCTCGCGAAGGCAAATTTCCACACATCTATTCTACAACTGTCTTTCCTCAATTTGAATTTAGCATTAGCAAAGGCGTATGATGCAAGAAAGCTAAAAGCTTATACAGCATCAGCCAGGGAAAAAAAAAAAACAAAAACAATTTATGTCCACTCACATTTGTAATCTGAGCAAGAGAAAGAATCCCATCAGCAATGAGCCTGCTCAAACCATTTAAGGCCTTATACACCTCAATCAATCACCTTGCAGATGATCTGATTGAGGTGTTTAAGGCCTAGTCTCCAGATGCTGCAATTTGCAGAACTTAAGCTTTTCATTCATTCCTCTCACCAATCTGGTTGCACTTCTCTGTACTTGTTCTAGCAACTCTACATCCTTCCTAAAATGAAGCCTTTACGCAGTACTCAAGGCATGGCCTGACCATTGCCTTATACAAAGGGATAATCACTTCCTTTTCCCTACTAGAAAAATTCCTGTATATCATTAACAGGACCCATGACCTGCTCTGGCAGCCTGTCTGCACTACTCAGAAAACTTCATATTTGACTGCAGAATTACCCACAAATCTTTTTCATTCTCTACCACTGAGTGTAGTACCACACAGTTGGTATATTTCTCTGGAGTAATTGCTAACCATATGCAGTACTTTCCATTCATCAATGTTAAACTTCAGTTGCCACTTCTCAGCCTATCTGCCCAACTTTTCTAGATCCTGTTGCAATAGCTCTTTTATTCTTTGTTAAACTATAATCATGCTTAATATTTTGTCATAACAGGTGGTCACAAGTTAAAAATATTAACCCAGCAATTTTCTGTTAAGAAAATTGCTGGGTTTATATTTACTATTCTGTTGACAAAAAAAAAAAAAAAAAAAAGTCTTATAAGTTATGAAATATTGAGCTATCCTCTTTCGTGAAATAAATAAACATTAATACACAAAAAAATCTGAATTAGAGGTCAGACAACTTGACTGGTTAGATCAGTTAATGCTCTTATTAGAAACAACAAACTCAAACTGATTTTCTAATCTGAATAGTGTTGTACAGGATGACTGAAAAGTCCTCTGCAATAGTACTAGACATACAATATTCACTTAATTGGCAAATATTTTACATATAAAGTTGCAAATACTATGAGCCCAATTTAGAGTAAGTGCTAAAAGTGATGTCCACCTTTTTACTGACTCAGAAACTCCAAAAGTATTGTTGCATTAAAAACAGCAAAAATAAATAAAAATAAATAAAGAAAATAAATAAAAGACCTGTGAGTTTAACTTCTGTTCCAGGAAAATTAATGGAGGCACTGGTTAAAGAAGCACTGCAGGATCATCTAGACAAGACTTCAGTTTCCCTTAAAACCATGCTGTGCCCGAGCATGGTTTTGTTAAGGGAAAGTCTTGCCTGACCAACTTCATTGGATACTATGATGCAGTCACAAAAGAACTGGATGCAGGGAATAACTTTGATATTATATATTTGGATCTTAGAAAGGCTTTTGATACTATTGCACATGGAAGACTGCTGCTCAAATTGGAGCAGTGGGGCATTGGAAGCAAATTGCTGCTATGGTTAAAGGGATGGTTGAGGGAGAGAAGACAGAGAGTGGTAATCAATGGACACTGCTCATCATGGACTAATGTTATTAGTGGAGTCCCTCAGGGTTCAGTGTTGGGTCCATTGTTGTTTTCTGTATTCATAAATGATATTGATAATGGTATATCAAGCTTAATGTCCAAGTTTGCAGACGATACAAAGGTTGGCAGGGTTGTTAAGAACACTACTGACAGTATGCTGCTGCAACAGGATCTGGAAAGGTTAAGCAGATGGGCTGAGAGGTGGCAAATGAAGTTTAACGTTGACAAATGTAAATTACTACATATGGGAAACAGTAACCCCAGAGAAACTCTGTGGTACTACACTGACAAGGTATAAGGTATGTTCGTTCTCTACCACTGTCAGTGGTAGAGAATGAAAAAGGACCCGAGGGTAATTGTGCAGGCAGATATGAAGTTTTCTGAGCAGTGCAGGTGGGCTGCAAGAGTAGCTCATGGTGTCTTGTCAATGATATACAGGAATTTTTCTAGCAGGGACAAGGAGGTGATTATTCCCTTGTATAAGGCAATGGTCAGACCACACCTTGAGTACTACTGTATACAGGTCTGGAGGCCTCATTTCAAGAAGGATGTAGAGCTGCTCGAACGAGTACAGAGAAGGGCAACAAGATTAGTGAATGGAACAAAGGATTGCTCTTATGGAGAAAGGCTTAAGTTTTGCAAATTACAATGTCTGGAGACTAGGCACCGGCGAGGTGTATAAAGCCTTGTATGGTTTGAGCATGCTCAATGCTAATGGGATTCTTCCTCTTGCTCAGAATAATCACCTGAGAGGGCATAAATTCAAATTGAGGAAAGACAGATGTAGGATAGATGTGCAGAAATTTGGCTTTAGCCAGCGGGTAGTTGGTTTGTGGAACAGACTTCCATCCCTTGTTGTGGAAGTTGATAGCCTAAATAAATTCAAGGCTGAGCTGGACAGATATTTGGAACAAACGGAGGGGTGAAATGGGAGCAGTTTTTTTTTTTTTTTTTTTTGGATGATGCTGCATAAGCTTGCTTTCTTTCTTGCATCATATGCTTCTACTAATGCTAATGCTATTTGCCAATAACTACTGCAGAGAGCCTGAAGAGAAGCAAATCAGCC
This sequence comes from Mastigoproctus giganteus, assembly GCF_048544385.1. Classification (NCBI taxonomy): domain Eukaryota; kingdom Metazoa; phylum Arthropoda; class Arachnida; order Uropygi; family Thelyphonidae; genus Mastigoproctus; species Mastigoproctus giganteus. The sequence continues at coordinate 36,577,742 of NC_143580.1, read as the reverse complement.
AGAAATTGTAATAAAAGAGAATTAAGTAACCTGACAGTATCGCACAAAGTCCAAAATTCTACAAACCAAATATCAAACAACGTAATTTGCGAGTTGTGTAATTCAAGAAAAAATTTCCCAGAGAAGATCGACAGACAAAAAAAAACTTCAACAGTTGTTGCCACAAAGGAAAATTTAATTGGAATTCAGATAAGAATTTTCAGACCTTTTTCATGAACTTATGTCAAACCCAAGCTTATAAAACTTTATAAAACATTATAAAACTTTGAGAAAGAAAATCAAAACTTACATCATCATTATATAATTAACCGATTCAATGGATACAAAAATTTATGATATAACTAATATTGGGAACCCTTACTAATTTAAAGCTCATAGTCAAGTTTATCAGTGAACCTCTCATCTTCATTGAACTTTGAAATTTGGCGATTCTTGGAAATCTACACAATTGTACACTTCTTATAGAAACTAGGCAGTTGATGCACACATTAGATTTTCAGAAAATAATCTGTTCTCAGGATGGCAGAATGGCACCCATGTTATACAACATTAAAGTAACTTTGCACATTGCAACTGGCAATGCTGAAGAGGTGCTAAATGCCACCTCAATTCAAGCAAGCAAAAAAAAAAAGCATTAAATAAAATAAAATTTATTTTTTTTAAAAATACAAAATAGTTAAGAGGCTTACACTCACTCAGGCAAATGCAAAAAAAAGCTCTGTTGCTCAAAAAATTGCACAACTGTTGCCAGTAACAAGTAAAGAAATTCCCCAACTGCATCTAATCTAATGGGCAAATATACAGACATACAAAGGGTACTAGGAAAGTTTTGCAATACAGCTTTGTTTATTTAATTTTTTCAAAGTAATTTCCTCTACATTCAATACACCTCTCCATCCTCAGAAACCAATCTTTAAAGCAGTTCTGCCAAGTTTCACTAGGGAGTAAAGCACACTCGTTGTCCCAAGCCCGTAGAAGGTCCTTATCACTGGAAAACTGCCTCCCTTTTAGCTTCATTTTCACATGCGGGAACAGTGCAAAGTCGCAGGGAGCAAGGTCTGGACTGTAGGGAGGGTGCTCGAGAAGTTTCAGTCCTGTCGTGGTCAAATATTCGGTGCAGGCTTTGGCGCGGTGAGCTGGAGAATTATCGTGATGGAGGTACCAGGTGTCCATTCTTGACTTTGGTTGCAGGTTGTTCATAGATCCAATGACTTTAGGCAGGCATTGTTCAGTATACCACTTAGCCGTGACTGTCTTCTGCGTGTCCAAAACGACACGTTCCACAATTCCACTCGATTTGAAAAATACAGCTATCATTTTCTTCTTTACAGATCGGGATTTTCTGACAATTACGGGTGTATCGTCATCATCAAAGACCCAAACTTTGTTTTGAGCCTTGGTCGGCAGATCGTAATAGTACAGCCAAGTCTCGTCACCTGTCACGATGTTGTTCACATACCGAGATTGTCCCTTATCAAACTTTTTTAACATCTCCCGGCACCAAGTCACACGTCGTGTCATCTGCTCTTCAGTCAGTTGATGCGGCACCCAGAGAGAACAAAGTTTCTTCACATGCAAATGATCTTGGAGAATCGATCGAATTGCTGGTGCATTTAGGCCCAAAATATCCTCTATCTGTTGGTAGGTCACTCGCCTGTTTTCGTCAAGCATTTTCCTCACAGCAGTAACGTTTTCCTCCGTAACTGACGTTCGTGGCCTTCCCGGCCTCTCAGAATCCTCCAGAGTGAAATTTCCCCTTTGGAATTCTCTATACCACCTGAATATCGTTGTACGATGTGGACAATCATCATCTAGTGCAAGAGTCATTTCTTCTAAGCACTGGTCTATGGTTAAACGACGCACGAAATTTTACCGCAAAACTGTCCTTATCTCATTTCGTGACCACGATGCCATCGCAAGCACTTTACACTCTCACTACTAATGAATAACTGAGCCCATCGACTTGGCGCGGCAGCTACTATGCACGTATGAACATGTCTCAACATGCAGCAACAAGCAGCCTCCTGTGATTCATTGTTGTGTCATATTGCAAAACGTTCCTAGTACCCTTTGTATATAGCATGATCTGTTTTCTACCACCCACCTGGCGGTGGAAAACAGGAGATCACGTCTTTGAGATTCCCTGGGTAAGTGCTGGCATTGCTTAATCTGTTCGGTATTTTTAATTAAGTAATTAATTTATTTTATTTGGTATTAATGTATTAATGATCTTGGTAAAACACCTCACCATTCCCAACACGCTCCATTCAATGCCTCCTGTGGTCTTCCGTCAAAAGGATGTCAGAAGGATTTTGACGAATCTGGATGCTAAGAAAGCTCCAGGTCCCAATGGTATTTCTCCTCTTGTTCTCAAAACCTGTGTTCCTGAACTTACTCCTATTCTTTGCAGCCTTTTTTCACTTTCTTATTCCAAAGGTGTTTTTCCTTCTGCTTGGAAATTTGCTCATATCCAGCCAGTTCCTAAAAAGGGTGACAAATCCCTCCCATCAATTATCGTCCCATTGCAATTACTTCTACTCTTTCTAAAGTAATGGAGAAATCAATTAACCGCCAACTCTTAAACTACCTAGAAACCTTCCATCTGATCAATGATCGCCAGTATTGATTCCGTCAGTATCGATCCACTGGTGACATTCTGGCTTATGTTACCCATTTATGGACTAATTCAATGGAAAGGTTCGGGGAAACACAAGTAGTTGCTCTTGACATCTCAAAGGCTTTCGATCATCGTGTTTGGCATAAAGGTCTTCTAAACAAGCTTCCTTCTTATGGTTTGTCAACTGTTTTTAGTAATTGGTTATCCAGTTTTCTCTGTGATCGCTCACTGAGGGTGATGGTAGATGACTCTCTGTCTTCTACCTTCTCCACTAATGCTGGTGCCCCCAAGGTTCAGTTCTTTCCCCCACTCTTTTCCTCTTGTATATTAATGACCTTCTTCCATTGACTGGAAATCCTATCCATAGTTTAAGCCGATGATAGCACATTGCATTCCACTTTCCATTTTGAGAAACCTTGTCCTGCTCAATCAGCTTCAATTTTTCAAAAATCTGCTACCAATTCCTTAAATGCCGATCTTCAGGTAATTCTCCAGTGGGGCAAAGACAACTTAGTTGATTTCAACCCTTCTAAAACTCAGTCTTGTCTTATATCTCGCAAAAAGGATTCTTCTGCTCCTATGCTTATCTTTAGTGACATTCCAATTTCTAGAAAAAATGATATCTCTTTTGGAGATTACCCTGACTTCTAATCTCTCTCTTGGCACAAGCATATTACAAATATTGCTTCCTCCGCATCTAAAAAACTTGGTTTTCTCTTTCACTCTTGGCATTACTTTTCTTCCAAACAGCTGCTCACTCTGTATAAATCGCCCCTACCATGGAATATTGTTCCCACATCTGGGGTGGTGCCCCCAAAACCTCTCTTAGGCTTCTTGATTCCATTTAGAGGAGGGCAGTTAGGTTAATTAATGATTCATCTCTAACAGAGTCACTCCACTCGCTGTCTCATAGACGTACTGTTTCTGCTGCATGCCTCTTCTACAGATACTTCCATGGGCACTGTTCTTCTGAATTGGCTTCTATAATTCCTGCTCTCTCTTTCGAAAGGTCCGAACATGTGTCGCCACCAGCCAACATCCATTTACTGTCCAACTTCAAACTCACAGAACCAACTTTTCATCTTCTTCATTTATTCATTCAAATGCCGTTTTCTGGAACAACCTTCCTTCATACGTATTTCCTGAAAATTACAGTCTACAGAAGTTAAAGTCCAATGTCAACAAATATCTTCTTTCGTCTTCTCAACCTCCAACCCAAGCACGGTACTAAGTACTATACCTCTCGTGTTTGGGGTTTACATAAAAAATAAAAAATAAATAAAAAAATTAGTAGAGGCACATGATGCAAGAAAGCAAGCTTATACAGAATCAGCTTAACACACTTTCCAGCTCACCCATCTATTCACTCCGTAAGTCTGTCCAGCAGTTCTCTGAATTTATTAAGCTATAAAATTCTACGACAGATGGAAGTTCGTTCCCACAATCAACCACCAGCTGGCTAAAGGCAAATATCCAAAAATATATTCTACAACTGTTTCCTCAATTTGAATTTATGCCCCCTCAGGTGCATATCTGAGAAAGAGGAAACATTCCATCAGCATTGAGCTTACTCAAACAATTCAAGGCCTTATACATCTCAATCAGATCAGCTTGCAGATAACTAGTGCCCAGACACTACAATCTGCAGAACTGCCTTTCTTGCTAGGAGCAACCCTTTGTTCCCCTCACCAATCTCATTGCCCTTCTCTGTACTCGTTCCAGCAGCTCTACATCCTTCATAAAATGAGGCCTCCAGACCTGAATGCAGTACTCATGATGTGGTCTGACCATTGCCTTATATAAAGGGATAATCACCTCCTTATCCCTGCTAACAAAATTCCTGCATATCACTGAAAAGACCCCATGAGCTGCTCTGGCAGCTTGTCTGAAAACTTTATATCTAACTGCACAATTACCCCCAGGTCTTTTTCATTTTCCACTCCTCCGAGTGTAGTACCACACAGTTTGTACATTACTCTGGGGTTAATGCTACCCATATGTAGTACTTTGTATTTGTTAATGTTAAACTTGAGTTGCCACCTCTCAGCTGAACTTTTCTAGATCCTGTTGCAATATCACACTGTCATTAATAACCATGCCAACCTTTGTATCATCTGCAAACTTGGACATTATGCCTGATATAACCTCATCAATATCACTGATAATACAGAAAACATCAATGGTCTGTACACAAGACGCTGGGGACTCCACTAATAACATCAGTCCACAAAGAGCAGTGACCACTGACCACTGATTACCACTGTGTCTTCTCCTACTCAACCATCCCCTTTATCCATAGCAGCAACTTGCCCTCAATGCCATATCACTCCAATTTGTACAGCAGTCTTCCATGTGCAACAGCATCATAAGCTTTCTGGAAATCCAAGTATATGATATCAAAATTATTTTTTGTATTCAGTTCCTCTGTGACCATATCATAGTATCCAATCAATCTGGTCAGAGAAGACTTCCCCTTAACAAACCCATGCTGTGTCTTGATCTTGTCTAGATGATCCTGCAATGTTTCTTTAACCACTGACTCCATTATTTTTCTGGGAACAGAAGTTAAAACAACAAGTCTGTAATTACTTGTGTCACCTTTTGATCCTCCTTTTTGAATTGGGGATACATTTGCACATCTACAGTCCAAGCGAACCTTTCTGAATCCAAGGATGATCCCATAATAATGGCTAAGGGTTTGCTTACTTCCTTTGCTGCCTCCTTTAATATATCTGAATAGATCCCATTCACCTCAGATGCCTCTCTTATTTTGAACTCTTAACAATATCTCCTCCACTTTGCTCTCAGTTAATAAAAAAATCATTTTGCTCCCTGTTAGAGTTTGATAAACTTGTGGCTTCCACTTCCATACAGAATTCCTAATGTGTGAATGTAGATGCAAAATACTCATTCAGTTTGCCAGCTACCCAAGTAGGATCATCAACTGTCGAACCATCGATATCAAGTGGACCAATCTGATTCATCCATCTTTCTTCTAGAGTGGGATGAATTCTATTTACATAAGGAAAGAAATCGTTGCTATGTTTCTTCGCTAAAGATTTCTCGTAATCTGCCTTTGCTTGCCTAACCTCCTTTGTGACTTGATTACAAACTAGGTTATATTTACCCTAGGCTTCTGTGTTGTCTGATATTATGAATCCCATGCATTTTTCTTCTGTGCCACAAACAAAGTCTCTCTCATTTTACTCACAAGTCTGAAATAAAACATTTAATATTCCATACAATGGCAGATATAGTATTTTATGGATTTAGCCACCAATAAATTATTATAATGAAAATGAATATAAATAAGTGCAGGTGGACTTTCACCACCTCCATATTCTGATAAAAGGATATTCATGTTTTCGATCTTCATCAACCTTGCTTCTTGTTTCTTTCCTTTCTGGTTCTGATTCGCCTTTTGCAGCAACTGAAAAATAAAGCAAAACTTTTATAAACATATATGGATCATTCAAATTATCAATGAAACATTCAAATGTCTTAGTGTCAAATTAAAACAGCACTAAAGATACATTCATATCACTCCATAGATAGTAAATTGAATGGTCAATAGCAGGAGGGGAAAAAAAAAAAAAAAAAACCCCTAACAGTGAATAAAGTCAACTTCACTAATTTTTATCAATAAAAACTGCTAGCTTGGGAGGGGGGGGGGGGGGGAATTCACAGCCTAAAAGATTAACAGTAGCCATAGGCAGAGGTGCTAGGAGTTTCAGGGACTGCTGTGAGCCATCATGGAACAAATAAATACACGGGCTGTGTTAGGGTAACTAAGAATAAGAACAGGTGCATATGTATATTTGCATGTACACCAATGCTACGAGTATAGTAAATAAATTTGACGAATTTAAGGTGGATACTGTTCGGATATCAGATGTGGTGCCACACAGATATAAGCAGTGCAGAATTCGAATTTGGGGAGTACAATGTGTACAGAAAAGATAGACAGCAGTGTTCTCCCCAGAATATTTTGCCAGCCGGGTAGGGAAGTGCAATACTTTGCAATATTATAAAATTTTCTGTTATTTATAAATGTGACTTTAATTGCAAAATTTAACATTATATTGATTTAATGATAATTTGTGCAACAAACATTGAAAAAATTTAATATTGACTAGTGTTATTTTTTTAATGGAAAAATTAAAATTTCAATGCATATACAGGCGGGCCTCGATTAATGCGATTAATTCGTCCCGCGAGCTCATCGCGCAAAACGGAAACGCGTTAATCAAATATAATAACCAATTGGAAAAATTATAATTGGTCCTTGACCTTCTGGAATGTCCACAAAGAATTTTAAAAATACCTTTTAAATAACTTTTTAACTGTATATAATGTAAAAGATAATGAAAATAAATATGGAATTAAATGTTTATTGCATAAAACAGCAGTTCTTAAACTGTGCGCCGCGGAATATTTTAAATTTTCGAGGGAAACACAGCGATACTCGACATCTGTTGGACACCGCACGAACTACTAGCTCGAGGTAGTTTGGTGTCAGCATTTCTTATTAAGTTGTTTGGACCCAACTACTAAACGAAACTGTTAGGTATTTCTTTTGGTCTGGGTGCACCTTGAAAAAATTACTGAGACAGTAAAGTCGCCATGAACAGAGAAACTTTGGGAACCTCTGACATAAAATACACAATGAAGAAATTACTGTTGCAAAAATATTTGAACAGTGTTGACTTTCTCTTTTCATCAATCAATTTCCGATAGCCGACAACAATCTCCTCTGTGTCCTGGCGAAATAAATATCGCAGAGAACATCAAACTTTTTGTCTGAGGTTCTATGCGATACGAAAGATTTCATCTAATTCTTTTACCGTTATCTCCTTCGCGGTAACATTTTCATCTGGCTCATTTAAAAATTTGAATTTTTAAATGCAAGTCTGCATTGACTTTATTAGCAGGAGACAAACACGTCTTCCAATGGTTGATGGAACACACCGAGGCGGGCAGCAGGCAAACGTTTGTTTATTGACCGCACGACTCGCGGTAAGCTTAACGCGCGATTCAAATCTTTTTCAACTATCGCATAAAAAAAAAAAAAAAAAGATCGCGTTAACTGGAAATTTGCATCATGTAAAGTGAAAAGTGGTATCATTTTTCAAACAACGTTAACTAAATATCGCGTTAATCGAACTCGCGTTATGCGAGGCCTAGCTGTACATAACACACTAAATTTAACAAATAAGGCATTTTTATTTAAAAAGTAAAACGTTTTAATAATAAATTTAAAAAAACAATTTTATTAGAATTCGGGGACACCTGGTCCCCACCCCCTGACTCCCAACCTTGGTGTGCCAGGGACAACTTTATTACCAGAGACACCTACTGGGGCTATCAGGCAAGCCTGGAAGCCCCAAGGTGTTTTAGGGAAAGGAAGTGGAGATAAGAATGAGCAGTATGGGGATTGGAAAGTTGGATAGAAGATAAGGAGAAGAAGAATAGACATCCCCTGAAATAGATTTCAGGGAATTAAAATACAGTAACCCCCCACTATTTGTGGTCGCTGATTTAATATAAAATGAAATCTAAAAAAATATGAATTTTAAAGCACCATGAACATGTTACACCATAAAAAATATGGGGGCATGGCTAAAATCATCTTTCCTGGTCAAAACAGCGCTCAGTGGGTGGGGGAGAGGGATGACAATCACAAGCACAGATGCTTCCAGCTAATCCTTGTTCAATACGTGTTATATGCTTGTCATGCAAATTTTTGCTTTTAATCGTTTGCTTTTAATTGATATGTTTACGAAAGTGAAAAATCAACCGTTTTGTAGTGTATTATTGTAAACAGACTTTTTCCTTCTGTTTGGAAATTTGCTCATATCCAGCCAGTTCCTAAAAAGGGTGACAAATCCCTCCCATCCAATTATCGTCCCATTGCAATTACTTCTACTCTTTCTAAAGTAATGGAGAAATCAATTAACCGCCAACTCTTAAACTACCTAGAAACCTTCCGTCTGATTAACGATCGCCAGTATGGATTCCGTCAGTGTCGATCCACTGGTGATATTCTGGCTTATGTTACCCATTTATGGACTAATTCAATGGAAAGGTTCGGTGAAACACAAGTAGTTGCTCTTGACATCTCAAAGGCTTTTGATCGTGTTTGGCATAAAGGTCTTCTAAACAAGTTTCCATCTTATGGTTTGCCAACTGTTTTTAGTAATTGGTTATCCAGTTTTCTCTCTGATCGCTCACTGAGGGTGATGGTAGATGGCTCTCTGTCTTCTAACTTCTCCACTAATGCCGGTGTCCCCCAAGGTTCAGTTATTTCCCCCACTCTTTTCCTCTTGTATATCAATGACCTTCTTCCATTGACTGGAAATCCTATCCATAGTTTTGCCGATGATAGCACATTGCATTCAACTTTCCATTTTGAGAAACCTTGTCCAGCTCAATCAGCTTCAACTTCTCGAAAATCTGCTGCCAATTCCTTAAATGCCGATCTTCAGGTAATTCTCCAGTGGGGCAAAGACAACTTAGTTGATTTCAACCCTTCTAAAACTCAATCTTGTCTTATATCTCGCAAAAAGGATTCTTCTGCTCCTATGCTTATCTTTAGTGACACTCCGATTTCTAGGCAAAATGATATATCTCTTTTGGGGATTACCCTGACTTCTAATCTCTCTTGGCACAAGCACATTACAAATATTGCTTCCTCTGCATCTAAAAAACTTGGTTTTCTCTTTCGCTCTCGGCGTTAATTTTCTCCCAAACAGCTGCTCACTGTATAAATTGCAAATCCACCCTGCCATGGAATATTGTTCCCACATCTGGGGTGGTGCCCCCAAAACCTCTCTCAGGCTTCTTGATTCCATTCAGAAGAGGGCAGTTAGGTTAATTAATGATTCATCTCTAACAGAGTCTTCCACTCGCTGTCTCATAGACGCACTGTTTCTGCTGCATGCCTCTTCTACAGATACTTCCATGGGCACTGTTCTTCTGAATTGGCTTCTATAATTCCCGCTCTCTCTTTCAAAACAGTCCGAACACGTGCCGCCACCAGCCAACATCCATTTACTGTCCAACTTCAAACCCACAGAACCAACTTTTCATCTTCCTCATTTATTCATTCAACTGCCGTTTTCTGGAACAACCTTCCTTCATATGTATTTCCTGAAAATTACAATCCACAGAAGTTCAAGTCCAATATCAACAAATATCTTCTTTCGTCTTCTCAAACTCCAACCCAAGCACAGTACTAAGTACTATAGGTTATAATACCTCTCGTGTTTGGGGTTCTCATAAAAAAAAAAAAAAAAAAAAAAAAGGGGATGAATCAGATTGGTCCACTTCATATCGATGGTTCGACTGTTGATGGTCCTGCTCAGATAGCTGACAAACTGAATGAGTATTTTGCATCTACATTCAACATGAAGAATTCTGTAGGGAAGTGGAGGAAAGAAGATTATTAAACTGTAACAGGGGGCTTAATGATTTTGTAATAACTGAGAGCAAAGTGGAGGAGAATTTTGTTGAATTTCAACATAAGAAAGGCATCCAGGGTGGATGGGATCTATCCAGTTATATTAAAGGAGGCAGCAAAGGAAGTAAGCAAACCCTTAGCCATAATTATGAGAGCATCCTTGGACTCAAGAATTCCCCACAGAATGTAGATGTGCAAATGTATCCCAATTCAGAAAGGGTGATACGAGTAATTGCACACCTGTTAATTTAACTTCTGTTCCGGGGAAAATAATGGCGTCAGTGGTTAAAGAAGTGTTGCACAACCATCTAGACAAGACTGCAGTAATAATTCGGACACAGTATGCGTTTGTTAAGGGAAAGTCTTGTCTAACAAATTTTACTGGATATTATAATGTGGTTACAAAGGAACTGGATGCAAAAAATAATTTTGATATCATGTACTTGGATTTTAGGAAAGCTTTTGATACAGTTGCACTTGAAGACTACTGTACAAATTGAAGTAGTATGGCATTAAAGACAAGTTGCTACAATGGATAAAAGGATGGTTGAGTGGGAGAAGACAGAGAGTGGTAATATATTTGACACTGCTTTTCGTGTACTAATGTCATTAGTGGAGTCTCCCAGGGTTCAGTACTGGGCTCACTGTTGTTTTGTATATTTATCAACGATATTGATGAAGGTATATCGGGTTTAATGTCAAAGTTTGTGGATGATACAAAGGTTGGCAAGGTTGTTAATGACAGTGTGCTACTGCAACAAGATCTAGAAAAGTTGGGCAGATGGGCTGAGAAGTGGCAACTGAAGTTTAACCTTGTCAAATGCATAGTACTGCATATGGGTAGAAGTAACCTCAGAGAAATGTACCAACTGTGTGGTACTACACTTAGGTTGGTAGAAAATGAATAACTTGGGAGTAATTGTGCAGTCAGATATGAAGTTTTCTGAGCAGTGCAGACAGGCTGCCAGAGCAGGCCGTGGGGTATTGTCAATGATATGCAGGAATATTGGTAGTAGGGAAAAGGAGGTGATTATCCCCCTATATAAGGTAATGGTCAGGCCACACCTTGAGTACTGTGTACAGGTCTGGAGGGTTCATTTTAGGAAGGATGTAGAGTTGCTGAGCTAGTACAAAGAATGGCAACAAGATTGGTGAAGGGAATGAAGGGGTCCTCTTACCAAGAAAGGCTAAGTTCTGAAAATTGCGTTTGGAGACTAGGCAACTACGAGGTGATCTGGTTGAGGTGTATAAGGACTTGAATGGGTTGAGCAGGCTCAATTCCGGTGGGATTACAAATGTGAGGGGGCATAAATTAAAATTGAGGAAAGACAGTTGTAGAATGGTTGTGCGGAAATCTTCCTTTTGCCAGCAGGAAGTTGCTAGCTTAAATAAATTCAAGGAGGAACTGGACAGACTTTTAGAGGGAATGGATATGTGAAATGTTTTTTTTTTTTTTTTTTTTTTGGCTGATGCTACATAAGCTTGCTTTCTTGCATCACATGTCTCTACTACTACATGAAACATGATATGCCTTCATTAATATAATTAACAAAAACAGAAAACAATGGACCCAACAACGAACCCTGTGGAACTCCAGTAACAACATTAGTCCACAATGAGCAGTCCTATAATAATTACTCTCCATCTTCTCCAACAGAACCATCCTTTTATCTATAGCACTAACTTTCTCTTAATACCACACTGCTCTAGTTTGTACAGCATTCTTTTATGTGGAATGTTATCAGAAGTTTTTCTGAAATGTAAGTGAACACAATGTCAAAATTATTTTTTTGCATCCAGTTCCTTTGTTATTGCATCACAGTATCTAGTCAGATTGGTCACATAAGATCACTCTTTAATTCACACTCTAATTATAATGTAGTCCAACTGGACTGCAGTATAACAGCATTACTTTTTTAATCAATACCTGCAATATTTTCCCTGGAACCGAAGTCAAGATAACATGTTTGTAATTACTCATATCACCCTTTACGACTTGCGGATACATATGCACATCTCCACTCCACAGGGACCTCCTCTGTGCCATGAATGCTCTCATAATTATGGATAAAGATTATGCTTAATCTCCTTTGCTGCTTTCCTCAATATAATTGGAAAGATCTGATCACAACAATACTTTTTTATGTTTAGCTTCAGTAATTTCTCTTCAACTTTCATCTCAATTTTAACAAAATTATTTAGCTACCTGTTATAATTTGATGCCTGTGCACTGATGCCACTCATGGCAGAGTGACCATGAGTGGCTTCAGTACATCTGACATCCACTTAAGTCAGAGCCTTGAATAGTAACTGTCGGTTTGTATAAAAAGTCTAGTAGCTTGTATGATTATTTCACCGAATGCTTCATATTTAGAAACGCTTTCCTGAATGCTGTTGGTAACATCAACAGTTGATCCCACTGCAGTAATACTTACAAAAACAAAGACCTTTCCCTTTGCCCTTTACAGTAGTAAAACACACCTGAGTAATTCTTGATGGCTTTATTGTTGAAAATATACAAATAAAACACATTAGTTAAGAAAAGGAGGAATTGCACTTTTGTGCTGGTACTCTCTGTTGCTGAATCAACTATATAAATAGTTATATATGTATTCATCACACTCGCAGACAAAATCAATGATCGAATGCACTCCGAAACTGGAGGCCCGTGGACGTCAAAATACATTGAATCACTAACACTAATTTTTCAGTGAGAGAAGACAATAAGTCCGTACTTTAAATAAAAACAAATTAAATGCTTTGAAACCAATTTACATAATGAATTCATTCTTTTAACTTTAAAAACAAATATTAAAACATAAAAAACATTAAGAATTCTCTGAGTCATTAAGAAACTAAAAGACTTTTTGTCACTTCCCTGAAGCGGACGCGGCTTTTCATTGTGACAGAATTTATAGCATGGAGATTAGTTTCAATCTTGGTGCATACGTGTGAAAGACCATGCATCTGAGATGTGGTAGGGGCAACATACATTGACTGAATTTTGATGTAATTTAATTTATGATTACACCAAATTTGGTGTAATCATGTTGGATAAGTATTTTTGCTTCATTGAATAGAAAGGTGTCGCCTTTACTGATCACATGGAATGCAAGTTCCGAAGAGGAGGAGTGGAATGAAAGGGCAGACTTTGATTATTTATTTATTTTTTTTTTGGTAGTTGTTGCTGCATAGGCTTCTGTGGCCATAATGCACCTCCCAAGGTTTTTGCAGTACTTTGATCCAAGCCCAAGGCAGAAATCGAATCTGCAACCTTTTGGTTGCCAGGCAGGCACTTTACCCACCTGGCTAGCCCAGTCGGCGGCGGACGTTGAATGTTGCTTCATTCTCGTATTGAGTGAACAGTGAGTGGATCTCTGGTATGAAGAGTTGCAATCCTTGCAAGGTACACTGTGGACTAAATCATTTAATTGGAACATGGTAAAAGATTGGACTTCTTGATTATTAAGGGCTGCATGTAGTTCATTGTGGGTTTGGCTGTGATTTTGAATTGTGTGTCTTTGAAAATACTATTTAGTTGTTTGAACCCTTGTTCAATATGCAGTAAAGCAATAAAATATTTTTTTATGTAATAAAAAAAGTTGAATATACTTTGGACATTATCTGGGACATGTTGAACAATAACTCCTTACCTGTTAACCATACAAAACTCCCAATTACAGCTATTTTCAATTCGATAAAACTTTTAACTGAAGCGAATTATATCACCTTCCAAAGTAAAGTATTCAAACAGTTTTTCGGCCTACCAGTTGGTTAAATCTGAGTGGTTTGCTATCAGAAATATATCTTACCACTATTGAAATAATACATTTCACACCCTTTCTTCCATGTGTCACCTACTATGGTAGATATCTCGATGATATACTTTGCATAACAAATGCAGGGACCATACAGGACATTTTACAGAACTCTAATAATATCCAGGCAAGATTAAACTTTACACTAGATACAAAAATACTGAAACAAAATCATTACATTTTTTTAAATTTCACTCTCACTCGGGTTATGAACAAAATTCAATTTAACATATACAGAAAGGTCACCAACACAGGAATGCTTCTTCATTACAATAGTTATCATCCCTTCACCTATAAAAGATCCATTATCCTAAATCAATTTCTCAATGCCTACAAATATTCAAATCAGCCCTGAACACAGAAATACAAACATTAGGAAGCAGATTTCAAAATAGAGGTTACCCCTTACCTATTATAAAAATGAAATAAGGTTACAAGCAAAAAACAGATTACATAATACCACACCAGTCATCAATAATAATAACATAAAAAAAAATTATTTTATTGCCTTACCATACGAATTTTTATTGCCATACCATACTTTAGGAGGTCCCCCCCCCCAAGTATCAAGTATCAACAAAATCGAAAATATGAACATTAATTGCAAAAAATTAATGTTAAACATTCATAAATACTGAATTTCAAACTATGTGTGTAGCTATACAATACAGTGTATCCCACTTTACGATATTAATCCATTCCAGAGACACCATCATATCGTGACAATATCGCAATGTGAACCCAATAAAACATTATTTTTTACTAATTCGTTCCACGACCTCAGAAGATGAAATTTTCACTATATAACTATAAAAGGTTGTTTTTATAGTGTAAATTGTATTAGTTACCATTCAAATCATTAATTAAAATGCACTACACTTTCATTGTTATCATATGTTCTGTTATAAGAACCAATTCTGAACGGCTTTGTGATATTTTTCTAAAGCACATTTCTGGAGGTCACGACCATAAAACAATAAAAACAATTTGCACTTTCCAGTTTATTGGGCTTTTCTGTTACTGCATTTGCAAAAAATACCGATAGATGGAATTGTTTGGTTTTTGACGTTATTATGGTGAAATGTGTTTCCCCTTTTGCTGAAATCTTCAATCGTATAAAAAACAAATAAATTTTCAGAATCTTCTCTTCATTCCTTTTTTTTTTTTTTAAAGCTTCGTAAACTTGTTATTCTGCGCAAATCGTGTTAGTTGCAATTTGTGCGTTCCGTTAAAAAAATGCTTATGGATGCTATTGAAATTTATAAAGAAAAGAGAACGCTATCTTGGAAACAAATGCTTCTTGAAGCATTTATGAAGAAGCCGACTCCTTGTGCAACAAACCAACGAGTGCCAAGCCTATAGTGAGTGATCAACAAGTGTGCATTTAGTCGATGATGATGAAGAATAAACATTCTTTAACATTTGTAAGTCATAAATAATTTATTTATTATTATAATTTGCTTGATTTTACAGGCTACATTTTCATTTATTTGAATAAATCAATCATTGTTTAAACAAACTAATTAGCTAACTAATTTCATTGTTGAGAGCGTAACCCCTATTTTTAACATTATGTCTATGGAAAATAAATTCCCGCTTTACGAGTGCACACTAGGAACGAATTAACTCGTAAAGTCGGGAACTAGCATTAGTAGAGGCATTTGATGCAAGAAAGCAAGCTTATGCAGCATCAGCCTAAAAAAAAAAAAAAAAAACCCACTTCCACTTCACCCCTCTGTTCGTTCAAAATACCTGTCCAGCTGAGCCTTAAACTTATTTAGGCTATCAACCTCCACCACAAGGGATGGAAGTCTGTTCCACCAACCAACCACCCGCTAGCTAAAGGCAAATTTCCGCACGTCTATCCTACATCTGTCTTTCCTCAATCTGAATTTATGCCCTCTCAGGTGATTTTTCTGAGCTAGAGGAAGAATCCCATCAGCACTGAGCATGCTTAAACCATTCAAGGCTTTATACACCTCTATCAGATCACCTCGCTGGTGCCTAGTCTACTTGTATTGAACAATGGTTCAAACTAAATACTATTTTCAATGACACACAATTCAAACCATAGCCAAACCCACAATGAAACTACACATAGCCCTTAATAATCACGAACTCCAATCTTCTACCATGTTCCAATTAAATGATTTAGTCTGCAATGCATCTTGCAAAAATTGGAACTCTTAATACCAGGGATCTACTAGCAGTACACTCAATATGAGAATGAAACAACATTCAACACCCGTCCTTTCACCCTGCTCCTCTGCTTCACAACCTGCATTCCATGCGATCAGTGAAGGCCACACCTTTCCATTCAATGAAGCAAAAATACTTAGCATCCAACATGATTACACCAAATTATTAATTGCAGAAACATCTGAAATTAAATTACATCAAAATTCAGTTAATGTACGTCACCACTACCCCACCTTAGATGCATGGTCCTTCACGTGCATGTGCCAAGATTAAAACTAATCTCCATGCTATTAATTCTGTCGCAATACCCGTGGTTTCACTTTCCTGAGATCATGAATCTAGTCAAAAAGCCTGATCCTCTTCAGGGAAGTAACAGAAGTCTTTTAGTTTCTTAATATCTCAGAGGATTCTTAATATTTATGTTTTAATATATTTTTTTAAAGTGCTAAAAGAATGGATTCATTATGTAAATTGGTTCCAAAGCATTTAATTTATTTTTAAAGTGCAGACTTATTGTCTTCTGTCACTCAAAGATTAGGGTTGGTGATTCCATGTACTTTGGGGTTGGGCTTGGGGTCCGCAGGCCTCCAATTCTGGGGTGCATTCGATCATTGATTTTTGTCTGTGAGTGTGATAAATACATGCAAGCTATTTGTATAGATGATTCAACAACGGAGAGTATCAGCACAGAAGTGTCCTACAAGAAATAATAGAGGTAATGTCTCCTTTTCTTAACTAATTGATATATAATGTAGAATGTATTGAGTCATTGCAGCTCTGATATCTTTAAAAATATATACAGTGGAGTCCAGTTATTTGGGCCACCGGTTAATCGGGGCAGCCGTTTATTTAGGGCAAATCTTAAAAAACAGAACCCAATCGAGAAAATAGCCAGGGTTTACTTCACTTAATTGGGACAATGTGCCGTTTAATCGGGGCAGGAAACCGCAGCACTGGAGATTACCTACGATTGTCTCCGACCGTGGTTCGATCGGAGACAATCGTAGACCTCCAGAAATCCGACCGTACCACATGGTGCTGTCGGATTTCTGGAGGTCACAACCATAAAACAATAAAAACAATTAGCAGTCACCTGTTTATTGGGCTTTTCTGTTAGAGCAATCTATCTAAATGGATAGTAAACTCGATCTTATTGAATTTGCGATAATACTGACAGCTGGAATTCTGTGGGTTATTATGGGGAAATGTTTTATACTTCCATGAAATCTTCAATCATAAAAAAAAAATTAATTTTCAGATCTTCTCATCATTTTTGTAATTTGTTACTCCATTCTCACTTGAGTGTATCATGTTACTTGCAATTTGTGTGTGCCTTGTTCTTTGTTATTGATTGCTTATCTTTTTACTGTTTTAAATTTTAACCCCCACCCACAAATGTCAGTGAAAAGAAATTATTATTATTAGCTACGTGGTGCAAGGAAGCCTGAGGCTTATGCTACACCGGCCAAAAAAAATTTCAGAATTACCCTGAGAGAGAGAGAGAGAGAGAACAAGAGTCGGAAGTAGAAGGTTATCACCAAGAGAAGAATGATGATATCCAGAAATGTCAACTAGGTAGTACGATTTTCACGTATCATTTAATTTTTTTAATTGGTAAGGTAATAAAGGGTAAATTTGTGCTTAATATATCTTTACTTTTATAGCCTGTGGATAATATTCCTCCTATTTTCACTAATTAGAATCACTGTTTAATAGAATTAAAATTCAATTCACAAACATGATCGCAATGACCGGCGCTTACTGCACATCGTATAGTGAATGGTACTTTACTATGGTGACTCCATCATAACGTGATTTGATTGTACAGTGAACCAATTGTAAAGGTGGGGGGGGGTACATTGTATTTTTAACTATTTACGTGAAACTTCGGATAATTGGGGCAGCCACTTAATCGGGCCAAAATGCACTAGTCCCGACGTGTCCCAAATAACCGGAATCGACTGCACATATATAATAACTTCAACTGAAATGTATAATAAAGTGTTTAAAATATACTGTGTTCAACACATTAAAAATATAAAGAAATTAAATCTAAAACACAGGAGCTCTTGGCATCCGTATGTTGTTTTTATCAACTGTTAACACTTGCAAGGAGGTGGTGAGTAAAAATATATGGGGGGAGGGAAGAAGAGGAAAGTAATTCCCAACTGCTCCTCCAACTTATACAGCACTACAGAAACCATCATTTCTGTTCAAAGTGAGTCTAGTGCTGTGCATGCAGACTGATTCCAACTACACAATAGATCTTAAAATTTTGGCAGTCATAAACCTTCTGCCAAAGTGCATGGCTATTGCTGATTGGTTAAAATCAGCATTACCAATGGATGCAACAATCTTTCAAGAGGTACTCCAGATGATGGTTGGCTTCACCAATATAAGAGGGCTTTTCAATAAAGAATGATCACGAACAACCATATTGCTTGACATTTCTAGCTGAGCTGTAGAATTTAAGACCAAACCAAGAGGCATCACACAGCAACTGTCCAGCTGACTCGCACATGGTATAATTGTGGCAGTCGGCCAAGTGTATGCCTGTTCAGTTTCGACTATATAACAATGGAGATGACACACGAGGAACACCATACGCTCTTCTCAAATTTTGCATATGAAACGTTAAGAGGTTTATAGTGAATCTATACTTCTATATACCACAGCATTGTAGGTGCTTAGAATGTTAAAAGATGGATGTGATTCAATCACAAAAATTAGTGGTGCTGGAGCTCCGATCACTGCTGGTCACCACAGAAGGCATAAACTGCTTCTGTAATCTTGAGAAAAGATAGTCATATAACAGTAGGGCAGCCAGCAGAGATGTTGAGTAATATCAGTAGAAAACATGCACCGTATTCTCCATGACCATTTGCATATGACATGTGTTTGTGCTAGCTGGGTTTCAAGACTATTCATACCTAAAAACATTTTATTGCATATTTCAATAAAGTTATATATATATAATTTATTTGTCTACTTTTTAACAATAAATAAATAATCTGAAAGCTGGTCAGAGCAATCAAGAATTATTCACATATCCAGTTCACAACCTTCAAAAGGTTTTCAGTCAGTAGTTAACATCTTTAAATACAGTAGAACTGTTGGTTATCGAGAATAAATTTGAAAGGCTGATCTATCTTTCTTTTTTTTTTTATTATTAATAACAATAGTGCAATAAGCGCAGGTTATTGTGATCATGTTTGCAAACTGAATTTTGATTCTAATAAGCGAAAGATCGAGCTTACTACCAATTTAAAACAGAGACAAAAATCCCAATAAACCGAAAACTGCAAATTGTTTTTTGGTTATGACCTCTAGAATTCTATGAGACCTTCAGAAATGTGCTTTAGAAAAATATCACAGAGACCCAGGTTTACTCGGAAACCATAAGTGAATTTCAGATTAGTTTAGCTCCGGATTCGGTAAGAATAATATTGGCACGAAACTGTGCGATTTATTATTTTTCTCAGTTTATTACGGTAAAATGTGAACGAAAAGAAAATGCACAGTTTTAACATTACAACATAAAACGGAAATTAATAGAATTAGAAACAGAGCATTTAAAGATCTTTCTAATTTTCCTATTTTGTATAAAAATCACAAAAATGCCAGGCTGGATGTTTCAGTTTTCCGATATTGGTTTATAATTTAATCAATCTTAATTATTTAATTTAATCGTAAGGTAATATTAAATTTATTTAATCTTACCTTACGTTCGATTATCCGGAAAATTTGGCTATCCGGAAGAGGTCTAACATCAGTTATTCCGGATAACTGATGCTCTACTGTACATCTAACATCAGTACGTGATCACGTTCACCTAGAAGATTTTTTATCTGTATATTCTTAATGCAAGAAGAGTCACTCCTGATAATCACATCAAGAACGAGAGTAGCTCCGTTTGGGCGAAGTTTTTAAGGCTCCAGCTAATAGAGAAGTTTTTCTTAAATTTTTTCCGTTTTATTGACTTAACTGGCATATTAATTTATTTTCTAGAAGTAGCTTTATATTCCTAGTTACATACTTAGTTTATTTTGAATTCAGATAGAGATTTCGCAGGTTAGTACTTAGTATTGGTAAAATTTGTACGGTTTGAAACTTGCCGCCAATGTTGTAATATATTAGAACGTTACAGAATAGTGTAATGTCTATCTTGAACTTTATAGTGTAAGGTTATAAGGTAAAACTAGATAGCGTAATACGGAGTACTGTATTAGGAATCTGTTAGCTTAGTATAGTATTGACGATAAATCAATTAATTTATAAATCTTATTAATTTTTATTGTTAATTAAATTGTATTTGAACAGAAATCATTGGTTATTTCGTTTTTTTTTTTTTTTTTTTTAGGAGCATTAGCAACTAAAACCATATTTCTCCGGGGATATGTGGTGGTCATTCCCTGATCTTTCCGCATCCTCTGTATTTGATGTGCAGGAGGGCATGTACTACGCACTGCTGCTCCTGCCCACCTTGCTATGGAAGAGCCGAACTGAAATCATGCCCCTAACTAGAGCAGCAAAGCAACGTACACAAAGCAGCAAAAGTGCTGTGGTTCGGGGTAGAACCGAAGGGAGCGATTCTCCAATGCATCACAGTCTTAAAAAAATCTGTAAAATGTGACATGATCTAGCCATGGAGGATGTCTTTATGTGTGTGCTAAGTGCAGAGAATGTGAAGAAATTAGGCACCAACTCAGCATTCTCATGTACATCTATCAGAGGTTTGAAAAGTCAAGTAGATGCCCTTGAAGGAATTAAAATGAGGGGCCATCAATCTCTCAGCTGCCCAACTCAAAGCCAGAGCTCATTCTTTTGTGCCAGGCAACACAGTGGCAATCTTCAGGTCAGAATGCACTGGTTCCACAGGAGCTAGTTATTGTCGGTGACTCAATTGTCAGGGAAACGGGAAATATATTATGCAAAAAGGCTAGGTGGAAAAGGACAGGGTATGCCTGCACGGGCAAAACTTGACGTAGAGCAGATATCTTTTAAGGGCACAAAAGGTGATCTGCTGATTTACTTAACAAGTACAGGTCAATGTTGAAAAAAAGTTGAAGTTAGGGTTAAATTTGAAAGTGTCTGCAATCCTGCACAGACACAATAGGAAGGAGTATATGATGAGAGCCTTGTCAATCAATTTGGTCCTGGAGAGAATGTGCAAGGCTCATGGAGTAGAATTTTTCTCAGTGTGGTCTATGTTTGTTAACAAGAGAGATTGCTTCTACAAGGATGGGATACACTTAAATAGAAAGAGTGCATGAATATTTGCCAATGATATCAAGGCAATGTTAGGTGGGCTGGAAAACTGCTAGCTTGGGGGAGTCACAGATGAATAGATTAACAGTAGCCACAGTCAGAGGCGGAAATGATTTCTGCACTGCTTCTACTGGAATGAGCATCAGCCCGGAAAGCAAGTTGCTGAGGATATCAGGAACTCATGGGAGTCATGAAACAAGTAAATACATGGGATGTGTTAGAGTAACTAAGAGTAAGAACAGGTGCATGTATACTTGCATATGCATCAATGATAGGAGTATAAAAAATAAATTTGATGAATTTGAAGTGCTGGTCAAGACATCAATGGTGGATTTTGTTGGGATATTGGGGATGTGGTATCACACAGATATAAGGAATGCAGAATTGGGAATTTGGGGAGTACAATGAGTACAGAAAGGATAGACAGGATAAGAAGGGAGGAGGGGCTGTGCTGTTAGTTAAGAAATACATAAAGTGTAAGGAAGTGCATCTAGTTAACATAGGTGGACAGTGCAATGTTGAGTCAGTTTGGTGTGACACAAGCACTGGGAAAGCAAAAATGAGGGTAGGATTTTGTTATAGGTCTAATGACTCTGATGAGTACAATGAACAATTATACAGAGAAATAGAGTGGGCCAGCAAATCAGAGTGTCATATAATTGGGGATTTTAACTTTCCAGATATTGACTGGAACTTGTAGTTTGGTCACTTGCACACTAGCAAGGCTTTTGTGGATTTATTGAATGATTGTTTTCTACAGCAGCATGTTAGAGAGGCAACCAAAGGGAGTAACACTCTTGATCTGATTATCAGCAGTGATTATTTATGAATTAAGAATTTACAGATAAAGAAGTGATCACAATGTACTGATGTGAGATTTACTTAAATATGTAACTACCATCAGGGGTAAAGGGAAGGGTTTTTTCCCTTCGTAAAGATGCCTATAGTGGTTTCAGAGGTTTTTTTTAAATTATATACAGTGGGACCAACTGATGATGTTACCAACAGCAAATTCTAAATGGGAAGCATTCAAGGAAGTAATCTTGGAAGCTATTAGGAATTTTGTTTCAACTAAGAAACACTGTTCTAGGTTTAGGCCCAAATGGATGTCAGATGAACTAAAGAGACTCGTGGCAGAGAAGAAAAATGCATGGGATGCATATAAATTATCAGGTGACATAGAAGCCTAAGGTAGATATAAGCTAGCCTGTAATCAAGCCACAAAGGAGATTAGGCAAGCAAAGGCACATTATGAGAAATCTTTGGCAAAGGATGCAAAGAAAACAGCAAAGACTTCTTTACTTATATTAACTCTAAAAGGAAGGGGATGAATCAGATTGGTCCACTTGATATCAGTGGTTTGACTGTAGATGTCAGATAGCTGCCAAACTAAATGAGTATTTTGAATCTAGATTAACATATGAGGAATTATTCAAGGAGGAGAGAGCCAGATGTTTATCAAACTCTAACATGGAGGTGTATGATTTTGTAATAACTGACAGCAAAGTAGAGGAAAAAATTGAAGTTAAACATAAGAAAGGCAACTGGGGTGGATGGAATCTATCCAGTTATATTAAAGGCGGTGCAGGCGCCTCCGTAGCCAGGTGGGAAGGAGCAGCAGTGCATAGCACACGCTTCTTGATTAGACCGGGGTTCGAGCCGGTCGCCACCAAATATGGAGGATGTGGAAAGGTCAGGAAATGACCACCGCATATCCCGGAGCAATATGGCCTTAGTTGCTAATGCTCCTAAAAACCAAACAACAAACAAACAAACAAAACAAACATAAAGGCGGTGCAAAGTAATTAAGCAAACCATTAGCCATAATTATGCAAGCATCCCTGGACTCAGGGGAGGTCCCCATGGATTTGAGATGTGAAAATTAACCCCAATTCACAATGTGGATCTAAAGGTGACATAAGTAATTACACACCAGTTAGTTTAACTTCTGTTCTGGAGAAAATAATGGAGTCACTGATTAAAGATGCATTACAGGATCATCTATACAAGGCTGCAGTAATAATTTAGACACAGCATGTGTTTGTTAAGGGAAAGTCTTGTCTGACAATTTTACTGGATACTATGTGAGGTCGAGGGTTTCCTGTGCGGACGTGCCTTTCTGCCGCTCTTGGAATAGAGAAGTTTTTTCTGATTTATTTTCTGCTTTATTAGTTTAAATTGACATATTAACTTATTTCTAGAGTAGCTTTATATTCCTATTTACGGTACTTAAAGTTAAAATAACTTAGATAGAGATTTTGTAGGTATTACTTAGTATCGGAAAGGGTATCAAATCCACGTGTTTACCGTTCATAAACGGCCGCCATTGTTACGTGAAAATTAATCAGTAAAATCTATTAATCTTGTCGAACTTCATTGGCAATTAAATTGTAATTTTAACTATACATATAACCACTTAGGTTACGGAACATAAATAATTAGTAAAAATAAATAATTAATACATAACTTGATACAGAAGTTATATAAAGGGATTTCGTAGATAACACTCGTTACTGAAGCGCGATACAGCATATCCGGAATTCGATAGCATTAGCTTTGTATAGTATAGTGCATAATATAATATTGTCAATTAATCAGTACATCTATTAATCTTGTTAAACTTCATTGTCAATTAAATTGTACTTTTAACTATATATATATATAACGACTTAGAGTACAAACGTAACAAATAATTAATACATACTTGATACGAAAGTTATATAAAGGGAACTCGTAGATAACACTCAATACCGAAAAATAAATATAGCGTTATAACTGTGTTAAGATACAAGTTTAAGGTTTTAATTTTGTTCTGAAATTGTAATTTTATTGACATTTAAATCGAAATCATGACTCTGACCAGAGCAGCAAAGCAAAAGGCTCAAGCTAATAGGAGTGCTGTGACTCAGGGGAGAACTGAGGGGGGCGGTTGCCCTCTGAATCACAGCCTTTTAAGATGCACTGTTTGCTTGATGTTTGCGGAGCAATCGGGTACGGGACATGATACTGCCATGGGGGATGTCTTTGTGTGTGCACGATGCAAGGAGTGCAAGGAAATTAGGCGACAACTCGGCGTTGTTATGGGCCTATATGAGACCTTGAAGGACAGGGTGGATGCCCTCGAAGGAAATAAATTGAGGGGCCCATCAAGCTCTCAGCTGCCCACATCAACACCAGAGCTTGGACTTGGTCATCTTGCAACACAGAGGCAGCCCCCAAAGCAGAATGCGCTGGTCCAACAGGAACTAGTAGTTGTTGGTGACTCAATTGTCAGGGAAACGGGGAACATGCTTTGTAAAAAGGATAGGTGGAACAGGACCAGGGTATGTCTGCCAGGGGCAAAGGTTGATGACGTTGTAGAGCAGATATCATCTTTTAAGGGCACAAAAGGTGATATAGTTGTACACGTTGGCACTAATGATATTAAGAGTAGGAGACCAGCGGAATTGCTTAACAAGTACAGGTCACTGTTGAAAAAAAGCCGTGAAGTAGGGTTGAATTTGAAAGTGTCTGCAATTCTGCCCAGACACGATAGGAGGGAGTATATGATGAGAGCCTTGTCGATCAATTCGGCCCTGGAAAGATTCTGCAAGGCTGAAGGGGTAGAATTTTTTTTCAGCCTGGACTGTACTTGTTAACAGAAGAGATTGCTTCTACAGGGATGGGATACACTTAAATAGAAAGGGTGCAAGAATATTTGCTGATGCTATCGAGGCAGTGTTAGGTGGGTCGGAAAACTGCTAGCTTGGGGGGAGACAAAGACTAATGGATTAACAGTAGCCACTGGCAGAGGTGAAAGAGATTCTTGCACTGCTTCTATTGGAATGAGCAGAAGCCTGAAAAACAAGATGCAGGATATTTCAGAGACTGCTGGAAGTCATTGCGGTACAAGTAAACACATGGGTTGTGTTAGGGTAGCTAAGAATAGAAACAGGTGCATGTATACTTGTGTGTACACTAATGCTAGGAGTTTAGTAAATAAATTTGATGAATTTGAGGTATTACTCAAAACATCAAAGGCAGATATTGTTGGGATATCAGAGACGTGGTGTCACACAGATATAAGGAATGCAGAACTGGAATTTGGGGAGTACAACGTCTACAGAAAGGATAGACAGGATAGGAAGGGAGGAGCGGTTATGCTATTAGTTAAAAAACACATAAAATCCAAGGAAGTGGAGCCAGTTGACATCGCTGGACAGTGCAGTGTTGAGTCAGTTTGGTGTGACATAAGCATAGGTAAATCAAAATTGAGAGTAGGAGTGTGCTATAGGCCTAATGACCCTGATGAGTATAATAAGATACTGTACAGGGAAATAGAATGGGCCAGTAAATCAGAGAGTCTTATAATGGGGGATTTTAATTTCCCAGATACTGACTGGAATTTGTGGGTTGGTCACTCACACACTAGCAAGGCTTTTGTGGATTTATTGGATGATTGTTTTCTACACCAGCATGTTCGGGAGGCAACTAGAGGGAGTAATACTCTTGATCTGATTATCAGTAGTGATTCTTCATGCATTAGGAATCTGCAGATAAATGAACCACTGGGTGGCAGTGATCACAGTGTGCTGAAGTGGGATTTACTCAAGGAGGTAACTACCATCAGAGGTAAAGGGAAGGGTTTTTGCTTTCGTAAAGGCGACTATGATGGTCTGAGACAGTATTTAAATTCTATACAGTGGGACCAACTGATGATGTTACCAACAGCAAATTCAAAATGGGAAGCATTCAAGGAACTAATCTTGGAAGCTACCAGGCTTTACATACCAACCAAGAAATATTGTTCAAGGTTCAGGCCTAAATGGTTGTCAGATGAACTAATGAGACATATGGCAGAGAAGAAAAATGCATGGGATACATACAAATTAATGGGTGACATGGAAGCCTATGATAGATATAAGTTGGTCTGTAACCAAGTCACAAAGGAGATTAGGCAGGCAAAGGCAGATTATGAGAAATCCTTGGCAAAGGATGCAAAGAAAAACAGAAAAGAGTTCTTTACCTATTTAAACTCAAGAAGGAAAGGGATGAATCAGATTGGTCCACTGGATGTTGATGGTTCAACAGTTGAGGATCCAGCTCAGGTGGCTAACAATCTAAACGAGTATTTTGCATCTACATTCATACATGAGGAGTTATTCAGGAAGGGGAATGTCGTAGGTGAAGTAAACATTGGCAGTGAGCTAGATGATTTTCTAATAACTGAGAGGAAAGTGGAGGAGAAATTGTTGAGGATAAACATAAAAAAGGCACCCAGGGTGGATGGGATCTATCCAGTTATATTAAAGGAGGCAGCAAAGGAAGTAAGCAAACCCCTAGCCATAATTATGAGAGCTTCATTGGACTCAGGGGAGGTACCCATGGACTGGAGATGTGCAAATGTAACCCCAATTCACAAAGGAGGATCAAAGGCTGACACAAGTAATTATAGACCTGTTAGTTTAACTTCGGTTCCAGGAAAATTAATGGAGGCACTGGTTAAAGAAGCACTGCAGGATCATCTGGACAAGAATTCAGTTATAGCTCAGACACAGCATGGGTTTGTTAAGGGCAGGTCTTGTTTGACCAATTTGATTGGATACTATGATGTAGTCACAAAAGAACTGGATGCAGGGAATAACTTTGATATTATATATTTGGATCTTAGAAAGGCTTTTGATACTGTTGCGCATGGAAGACTGCTGCACAAATTGGAGAAGTGTGGCATTCGAGGCAAATTGCTGCTATGGATAAAGGGATGGTTGAGTGGCAGAAGACAGAGAGTGGTAATCAATGGACACTGCTCAACGTGGACTAATGTTATTAGTGGAGTTCCTCAGGGTTCAGTGTTGGGTCCATTGTTGTTTTCTGTATTTATAAATGATATTGATGATGGTGTATTAGGCTTAATGTCCAAGTTTGCAGACGATACAAAGGTTGGCAGGGTTGTTAAGGACACTACTGATACTATGCTGCTGCAACAGGATCTGGAAAGGTTGAGCAGATGGGCTGAGAGGTGGCAAATGAAGTTTAACATTGACAAATGTAAAGTACTACATATGGGAAACAGTAACCCCAGATCAACGTATCAACTCTGTGGTACTACGCTGACAGTGGTAGAGAATGAAAAGGACCTGGGGGTAATTGTGCAGGCAGATATGAAGTTCTTTGAGCAGTGCAGACGAGCTGCAAGAGTAGCTCATGGTGTCTTGTCAATGATATACAGGAATTTTTCTAGCAGGGACAGGGATGTGATTATTCCCTTGTATAAGGCATTGGTCAGGCCACACCTTGAGTACTGTATACAGGTCTGGAGGCCTCATTTCAAGAAGGATGTAGAGCTGCTGGAACGAGTACAGAGAAGGGCAACAAGATTAGTGAATGGAACAAAGGGTTGCTCTTACGAAGAAAGGCTTAAGTTTTGCAAATTACAGAGCCTGGAGACTAGGCATCGCCGAGGTGATCTGATAGAGGTGTACAAGGCTTTGAATGGCTTGAGCATGCTCAATGCCGACGGGATTCTTCCTCTTGCTCAGAATAATCACCTGAGAGGGCATAAATTCAAATTGAGGAAGGACGGATGTCGGATAGATGTGCGGAAATTCGCCTTTAGCCAGCGGGCAGTTGGTTTGTGGAATAGACTTCCATCGCTTGTTGTTGAAGTTGATAGCCTAAACAAATTTAAGGCTCAGCTGGACAGGTATTTCGAACGAATTGAGGGGTGAAATGGGAGTAGTGGTTGTTTTTTTTTTTTTTTTTTTTTTGGCTGATGCTGAATAAGCTTGCTTTCTTGCATCATATGCCTCTACTAATGCTAATGCTAATGTGGTTACAAAGGTAAAAAAAAAAAAAATTAAAAAAAAAAAAAAAAAAAAAGGCAAACTGCAGCCATTATCAAACCACTGCAGGATGGAAGCTTCCACAACAATTCATGTTGAGGGAAATGAACCACACCCTACCACACAGGTCCAGTGCGGGTTGGCAGATCGACCGTATTTAGCAGTCAGGGGCTTGAACCTTGGTCTACTCAAGGAGCGTGTGCTACTGCACTCCCATCAGAACTAAGCCTGCTCAATCCATTCAAGTTGTTATACACCTCAATCAGATTGCTTCACAGGTGCCTACTCTTGAGATGCTGCAATTTGCAGAACTTAAGCCTTTCTTCGTAAGAGCATCCCTTTGTTCCCCTCACTAGTCTTGTTGCCCTTCCTGTACTCGTTCTAGCAACTCTACTTCCTTTCTAAAATGTGGCTTCCAGACATGTACGCAGTACTCAAAGTGTGGCCTGACCATTGCTTTATTCAAGGGGATAATCACCTCCTTATCCCTGCTTGCAAAATTCCTATATATCACTGACAAGATCCCATGACCTACTCTGGCAAATTGTTGTTTTGTACATCAATGATATTGATGAAGGTATATCAAGCTTACAGTCAAACTTTTACAGATGATACAAAGGTTGGCAGGGTTGTTAATAACAGTAATGACAGTATGCTGCTGCTGCAACAGGACTTGGAGAAGTTGGGCAGATGGACTGAGAAGTGGCAACTGAAGTTTAACATTGACAAATGTAAAGTACTGCATATGGGTAGCAGTAACTCCAGAGTAATGTACCAATTTGATAGTGTTACACTCGGGTCGGTGGAGAATGAAAGAGACCTGTGAGTAATTGTGCAGTCAAACATGAAGTTTTCTAAGCAGTGGAGACAGGCTGCCAGAGTAGGTCATGGAGTCTTGTCAATGATATACAGGAATTTTGTAAGCAGGGATAAGGAGGTGATTATCCCCTTGTATAAGGCAATGGTCAGGCCATACTTTGAGTACTACATACATACCTGGAAGTCGCATTTTAGGAAGGATGTAGAGTTGCTAGAATGAGTAAAGGAAGGGCTGTTGTTGTTATGTTGTTATTTGGTTTTTAGGAGCATTAGCAACCAAAGCCATATTGCTCCATGATATGCGGTGGTCATTCCCTGACCTTTCTGCATCCTCTGTATTTGGTGGTGACGGGCTCGAACCCCGGTCTAATCAAGAAGCATGTGCTACGCACTGCTGCTCCTTCCCACCTGGCTACGGAGGTGCCTAAAGGAAGGGCAACAAGACTAGTGAGGGGAACAAAGGGATGCTCTTAAGAAGAAAGAGCTTAAGTTCTGCAAATTGCAGCATCTGGAGAGTAGGCACCTGTGAAGCAATCTGATTGAGGTATATAATGACTTGAATGGATTGAGCAGGCTCAATGCTGATGGGATTCTTCTTCTAGCTCAGATTACAAACTTGAGGGGGCATAAACTGAAGAAGAAAGCATAAACTCTTAAGAAGAAAGGCTTAAGTTCTGCAAATTGCAGCATCTGGAGAGTAGGCACCTATGAAGCAATCTGATTGAGGTATATAATGACTTGAATGGATTGAGCAGGCTCAATGCTGATGGGATTCTTCTTCTAGCTCAGATTACAAACCTGAGGGGGCATAAACTGAAATTGAGGAAAGACAGTTGTAGAATAGATGTGCGGAAATCTGCCTTTACCCAGTGGGTGGTTGATTGCTGGAACAAACTTCCATCTATCATTCTGGAAGTTGATAGCGTAAATAAATTCAAGGCAGAAAGAGACAAACATTCAGAACGTTGTTGTTATTTGGTTTTTAGGAGCATTAGCAACTAAGGCCATATTGCTCCGTGAATATGCGGTGGTCATTCCTGATCTTTCCGCATCCTCCATATTTGGTGGTGACGGGCTCGAACCCCGGTCTAATCAAGAAGCGTGTGCTACGCACTGCTGCTCCTTCCCACCTGGCTACGGAGGCGCCACATTCAGAACGAACAGATGTGTGAAATGGAAAGGGTTTTTTTTGCTGATGCTGTATAAACTTGCTTTCTTGCATCATATGCCTCTACTAATGCTAAATGCTAAGAGTATTGCTTTTTCTCAATGCCTCTCTAACCTGCTGGTGTAGGAAACAGTCGCCCAATAAATCCACAAGTCTTGCTGTCATCTGTAACACACTCGTAGTCTCATTTTTATTTTCCAGTGGTTATAGTACGCTAAACTGACTCCACATGCACTGGCCCCTCATGTAAAGTGGATGATTTTAGATATTAATGGCTTTTAACCTAAAAGCAGACCCCTCCCCCCTATCTGATCTGTCCTTTCTGTACCCACATTGAAAATCTGCATCCCTTATGTCTAAGTGAAACCATGTCTCCAATATCTGCACAAAGTCTACCTTTGATGACTTAGCCAGTATTTTAAATTCATCAAATTTATTTACTATATTCCTACCATTAGTGTACGAACAAGCATACTTGCATATGTTTTTACTCTTAGTAACCTAATGCAGCCCTAACCTAACACTTGTTCTATGAGGATCTCCAGCAGGCTTTGAAATTCTCGTCACCTTGCTTTTCATGATGCCGCATATTCCAACATAAGAGCACAAGAATCACATACACTTCTGCCTGCAGTTGTTGTTAGTCTACTAGTCTGTGTATCACCCCCCCAACCAGCTAGTAGTTTTCCAACCCACCTAACCACTCAGAATCACATGGCCCGTAACACATCAACTCTCATCTCCCCTCACCACACTGACTTAGCATTCCACCTGAACACTAATTTCCTACGTTGGAAATTAGTTTCCTACATACAGAAAAAAAAATTCAAATGGGTAAGAGACCCCACTAGAAGTCTGCACGGGCCTACATTTTTTATTTTTACCCGGCTTGACAAGATCCACCCAAACTGATTTTTATCCCAGCCTGACTGAAACTTTATATAAATAAAATTGCTAGCATTAGTTTCTGAAGTTTCATAATAATAAGAAAATGAATTTTCAGATTCAAAATATATTTTGAATTATTCAAAATAATAATTATCCAAAATGATTATCAATATTAATTATAAAAAATTTAATAAATTTTTGAAATATTTAATATAATTCAAATATTTAATTTGAATTATATATTAAATATAAAATAGAAATTAAATATTAAATATAATTTCAAAATAATGCATATAATTCCAAAACGATGTGAAATTATTTTTGTAGTAATAAAATCCTTTATTCCACACTCCACCTTAAAATCTTGTCCTTTATTTTGGTTTTCGAATAAATGTGCTAAGTGTGTTCAAGATAAAGATGTTGCATCCCAATCTCCAAGTTCATCGAACGAACCTTCTCTTCACACATTTTTTATTGTAAATTGTTATGCAGAAATAAAATAGAGTCAACACTGTCGCTGCTTAAATCGGTTCAATGCTCTTGCACTGCTAAACCGGCTGCACTAAAATTTCTTTCAAATTTGCACTGCTGGCGAGTCATTTCCATGAAAGAGTACAAATTTCAGTGAATATTGGAGACATTGGAGAAGTGCACCTTATTGGTCAATTAAGTGTCAACAGACAAATAATGCACATTTTTTTTTTCTTAAAAACCTTTAAGAATATAAATACATAAAAAAATATCTATGTAAGAAATAGCCCAATAAAGTCCAATGATAATTATGATTATTTGTATCCCAGCCAAGCATGAACATTGTTCGCGTTACCCAGCATGAGGGCCAGGCCTGGGCCCGTGCAGACCTCTAGACCTCACGTACCATTCATGTGAAAGAGAAATATAATTTGAATCTCAAAGAAGTGGGGGAAATTAACTGAATTAAAAAAAGATATAACATTAGGAGTACTACTTGACAAGAAAAACACTGTGCTGAGTATCAAAAAACACTCAGTACAGCAGTTTTCCAGATTTATACAGAAAAGAGTAGAAGTTTGTTTTGCTTCTGCATTTCATTGTCATATTTATGAAAATTTGGATTAATAAACAGAAATAATGCAGAAAAAATGAGAAACTATCAACGTGTAGCAGATAAATTACAACCCCCACCAAGTAATTGAGCCAAGAATAAAAAATATACGCAATGTGCATCAAGCATAAACTTCATATTAAGTGAACTGCAAATTAAATATTTTAATTATCTATTAACATGTTTTTGTTTATGTAAATAATAATTTTTGTATATTTGACAATACAGATGTTAAAAAACATTTTTATTTTATTACTTTGTTACTTTTTTTTTTTGTAACTTTTGCTAAAATAAATTTCTTTAAAGGTGGCCTACAAAAGAATCAGCAATACCAGTGGTGTCCAACCTATGGTCCGCGAATAATTTGTATAAGGCCTGTGCGGAAAGTGAACTAAAACAGCATCGATCACCACTGTGTACACAGGCATGACTGTCCAGGTTGACTGTTATCAAATATGTACATCTGGTTCAGTGCAGTCATATATATGCTATATATAGTTATGTATTTTGATATAGCTTTTTCATTGCATAGAATTAATTATAAATTTGTATCGAATTAAAAAAAAAAATCATTCATAAAAAAAGTTCAAAAAGGGGAAAATCGATTTGGAGTGTCGTGTTTTTGATCCCAGTTGGACTGAAGACTATTTCTTCATTGATTATGACGAAAAAGCAGTGTGTTTGGTGTGTCAGGAGACTGTGTGAGTTTTTTAAAGAATATAATTTAAAACGACACTGATTCCAGTCATGATCAACATAAAGGAGTGCTGCGAAAAGAAAAGTGTTCAAAGTTACAAAACGAATTAAGAAAACAAAACATACTTAAAACTTATCAGTCAAGAAATTTATCTGCTGTATCTAGATCTTGTTGAACATTTGATCGCTTTTGAAAGTAAACTGTTCACTGATGGCGATTTTCTTAAATGTTGTTTGTTAAAAGTTGTGGAAGCAATGATACAAGACATTAGTTTGTCTTGACAAACAATTATGCGAAGAGTAGAAGATATTGGAAAGAATTTGTTCGGACAACTTTTGGAAAACATAAAACAAATGAAATATTTTAGTTTGGGCCTGGATGACAATACTGATGTAAATGACACAGCCCAAATCCTCATCTTCATATGTGGAATTAATGATAATTTTGTACCAGTTGAAGATTTAGCTGATCTACAGAGTATGCGCAGAACAACTACAAGTAAAAATCTTTTTGAAAATTTTTGCCATTCTATCGAAAAGTTAGGATTAAATATTAAAAACCTGGTAGGAGTCACAACTGGCGGTGAAAAAAATTTGATTGGTAAAAAAATTGGGCTTATGAGTAGAGTAACCAAGAAAATGAAAGATGTAGGAGCTGAAACTCCGACTGGAATTCACTGCACCAAGAAGCTCTTTATGGGAAAGTATTGGATCTCCAACACATTATGAATGTGGTTATTTCAACTATAAATTTTACAAGATCACATGGCCTTAATGTGGCTATTGAAACAAACATCACTGAATGTTTCAACACAGAAAAAGGGAAACCAATAAAACAACTATCAAATATGGAATGGCTGTTTGATCTTGCAATTCATACATACATTTCTAGTCATTTAAATACTCTTAATTTAAAACTATAAGGGAAAGGAAAATTGGTCTGATTTGTTTGGTGACATCAAATCATTTCAGAATAAGTTGTTATTATTTAAATCCCAGTTGAGCAAGAAATTTAGTTCACTTTGAATGCTGTACTGAGCTAAAGGAGAAACACGTTTCCAAAGAATCATTGCCTTTCGTTATTACAATTACTTTTTGACGTTTGAAAGTCGATTTTCTGATATAAAATCCCATTAAAAAACATAAGCTTTTGTTTGAGAACCCATCTACTTCTATGGCTGAAAACTACAATCCCAGAAAGCAACTTGAAATTATTGATCTTCAAGCCAAAATATGATTAAAAAATAAGTATATAGACTGCAAAAATAAACTATTTGAATTCTACAAGCTTTCCTATCTGAAGATTTTTCGCTAATAAAAGAAAATGGCTACTTTGTTCGGATCAACATGCGTTTGCAAGCAGATTTTTTTCACTTGTAAAATCAAATAAATATTTAAAAAGAAACAGAATAACAGATGAGCATTTTTTTTTATGAGACCCCAAACACGAGAGGTATTAGAACCTATAATACCATGCATGGGTTGGGGGTTGAGAAGACGAAATAAGATATTTGTTGACATTAGTCTTGAACTTCTGTACACTGTAATTTTCAGGAAATACGTATGAAGGAAGGTTGTTCGAGAAAACGGCAGTTGAATGAATAAACAAGAAAGATGAAAAGTTGGACAGTAAATGGATGTTAGTTGGTGGCGGCACATGTTCAGACTGTTTTATTGAGAGAGAGAGAATTGTAGAAGAAAATTCAGAAGAACAGTGCCCATGGAAGTATCTGTAGAAAAGGCATGCAGCAGAAACAGTACATCTATGAGACAGAGAGTGCAGAGACTCTGCTAGAGATGAGTCATTAATTAACCTAACTGCCCTCTTCTGAATGGAATCCAGAAGTCAGAGAGGTTTTGGGGGCACCACCCCAGATGCGGAACAATATTCCATGGTAATCGCAAAACTAGATTTGCGATTTGTACAGAGTGAACAGCTGTTTGGAAGATAAGTAAAGCTGAGAGTGAAAGATGGTTTGGTTTGGTTTTTTTTTTTTTTTTAGGAGCATTAGCAACTAAGGCCATATTGCTCCGGGATATGCGGTGGTCATTCCCTGACCTTTCCACAACCTCCGTATTTGGTGATGACGGGCTCAAACCCCGGTCTAATCAAGAAGCATGTGCTATGCACAGCTGCTGCTCCTTCCCACCTGGCTACGGAGGCGCCTGAGAGTGAAAGAGAAAACCACGTTTTTTAGATGCAGAGGAAGCAATATTTGTAATGTGCTTGTACCAAGAGAGGTCAGAGGTCAAGATAGCTCTCCATTACAGAGAGCTATCTTGCCTAGAAATCGGAGTGTCACCAAACATAAGCATAGGAGCAGAAGAATCCTTTTTACGTGATATAAGACAGGACTGAGTTTTAGAAGGATTGAAATCAACAAAGTTGTCTTTGCCCCACTGGAGAATTATTTGGAGATTGGCATTTAAGGAATTGATTGCGGATATTCGAGAAGTTGTAGCTGATTGAGCAGGGCAAGGTTTCTCAAACTGGAAAGTGGAATGCAATGTGCTATCATCAGCAAAACTATGGATAGGATTTCTGATCAAAGAAGGTCATTAATATACAAGAGGAAAAGAATGGAGGGAAAGAACTGAACCTTGGGGGACACCAGCATTAGTAGTGAAGTTAGAAGACAGAGAGCCATCTACCATCACCCTCCGTGAGCGGTCAGAGAGAAAAGTAGATAACCAATTACAAAGAACAGTTGGTAAACCATAAGATGGAAGCTTGTTTAGAAGATCTTTATGCCAAACAAATCGAAAGCCTTTGAAATGTCAAGAGCAACTGCTTGTGTTTCACCGAACTTTTCCATTCAATTTGTCCATAAACTGGTAACATAGGCCAGAATATCATCTGTGGATTGACACTGATGGAATCCATACTGGCGATCATTGATCAGACAGAAGGCTTCTAGATAGTTTAAGAGTTGATGGTTAAGTGATTTCTCCATTACTTTACTTTAGAAAGAGTAGAAGTAATTGGATGGGAGGGATTTGTCACCCTTTTTTTGGAACTGGCTGGGTATGAGCAAATTTCTAAGCAGAAGGAAAAACACCATTGGAATAAAAAAGTGAATAAAGGTGGCATAGAGCAGAACAGGAGTAAGTTCAGGAGCACAAGTTTTGAGAACAAGTGGAGAAATACCATCAGGACCTGGATCTCTATCGAGAAATACCATCAGGACATAATCTTCAATGTATTGAGATTGGCATAACAAATTTGCAACCAAATTTTGAACAATTATTTAAAAATATCCAGCCTCAATCATCTCATTAAATGTTATTGTGTATTGTACTTAATAAAATTTTCGAATATTTCAATTTTAGGTTTATCATTATATTTATTTATTCACCTTAATATTGAAAAGCAGTGATCCATTTCAGGTTGTAAATTTTCTAAAATGAACATTTAAAAGCAAAAATAAAGTATTTTTTTAAAAACAAAAGTGAAGTACAGTATTTCAAAGAGAAACAAATTTTTATAATTTTAATAAAATTTTTAAAATAAATTATAATTTTAATAAAATCTAAAAAATAAATCACTGACATAGAATTGTTGCACATAAAAGTGCCTTGAATTTGCATGTTTTTATACATTTGTATATAGCTTGAAAAGAAAAATGGTAACATGAAAATAGAAACTTCCTTTTACAAGTAACAAGATATAGAAAATGTGAGACAATTTTTTCTCGTATCACTCTGTGCAGCCTGCAAAACAAATCTAACTTTGAATACGGCCCCCGTATGGGAAAAGGTTGGACACCACTGAGCTATACTATGCAAATCAATCACATGAAATGTGCAAACTTAACTAAATTGATCAAAGAACAATTTTCCCACCTACACACAAACTGCACATTCCCCTGGACAAAATCTCTACATATTCAGTTTGACTGAGCATTTTAGTGAGGAAATTGTGACATCACAAAGTTAATTTTTTAATGAATGTGTCACCAAATTTCTAGTCCCTAAAAGCGTGTTGCAAGGGTTGAGAAATGCTGTCTAGACACTATTCATTCCAAATTTCATTGGAGGGAAATTTGTGGGTTGCATACTACAGGTGGCCAACATGATGCAATCTAATTATAACTGGCCTATATGATGTCATTTATATTTTTTATATAAATGACATCAATTTTTCATATTCCAGTTAATCCAATTTAATTTTTCTACACAGAAAAGGACAGTGACAAAGTGATCAAATGTTTTTAAACATTATTTGGTTAAGACAGCATTTTTTTCAATAATATACTTTTTAAATTTTAAATACTCAAGCTTGTAACATATACAAACACTGCAAAAAATGAAATAATTTTTTTTCCAATATTCATATTTCAAAATGAATTAAATTTTATTTTCAGTGCTTTTAACTGAAAAACTACTTTATGAAAAAAATTAAAAATCTACTTGCCTGCTTGAATCTTCACTCTGTGTAACCTGGAGGTAAACGAGTCATTTACCATGAAAAAGTGATTTGGTTCTACAGAAAGACATTAAAATCATTACTATTAAAATTTAACTATGGTATCATTGCAAAATATTAAAAGCAATAAACCATTAACTTAGAATAATCACATTGATATATTATGATGTATTTAGCTAGAATTAGTTATAAAAATCTTTGTGCATGCTACCTGGATATTATGTATCAGAAATAATTAGCCACACTCCATTTCAGGGATGTGTTAGTAATCAAGAACAGATTTCCCTAATTATGATATTATCTCTTACTTGCCTGAACATCCTGACCACTGAGAGGATGTTGTGCATGTGATCAAGTGTACATAGTACTGATGAAAAATTCATCAGTATCATATACACCAAACTCCCAGTTTATCAGGCATACCTATATAAGAGTAAGTTGGCCTTCCCTTTGGCCTCAGAACAGCCTAGATTTGTTATAGCACAGACTTAACAAGGTGTTGAAAGTGCGCCACAAGGATGCGGGTCCATTTGCCCAACTTGCTTCCTACAGTTGTTGCAATTGGGTAAATGTGCACCTCCACACCAAAGAGCTCATTCCACCCCATGGCTTTCCCACCAAAATTTTGGCCTTGTGACATGGTGCATTATCATGCTGGATGAACAGATTAATGCATAGGTCTATCTCATTTATTTTAAAGTTTAAGCCATTTGTCATCTGGATATTTTTTGTCACATTCTTGGTGATTCCTTTCTACGTCTCTCTCTCTCTCTCTCTCTCTCTCTCTCTCTCTCTCTCTCTCTCACAACATTCACCAAAATAAAATTTTTCATCTCTCATCTCTGAGTGGTACCAAGTTTCAGGAGTCTAACTACATCAGCATTTGCTAACTTGATCAAAATCTCAAATTCATTTCATCTGTTTACAATACTCCTAGCATTACTATACAGACAAATTAAGTTTAATTTGTCTACACAAAAGCAATAAAGTAAATTGCTTTTGACTACCCTGATATAGAGTTACTTAAGTGTTTTTCCATGTGGAAAAACACTTAAGTGACTAAACATATCATTAAAGTGAAAAATGAAAACAAAATAAATTTTGGGATAGGCAAGTATATCAGTCCATCACAGTTCTGTGGAAGTCATGTAAAAGCATTTCTTTTTTACATCATCTTACAAATAAACTACTCATACCACTTATGAACAATTTTAAAATACATTATAAAACATTGGTATTGTGTGTGTGTGTGTGTGTGTGTGTGTGTGTGTGTGTGTGTGTGTGTGTGTGTGTGTGTGTGTGTGTGTGTGTGTGTGTGTGCGTGCGCGTGCGTGCGCGTGTGTGTGCGTGCGTGCGCGCACGTGTGAGAGAGAGATTTTTTTATTTTTATAGCTACATTAATATCAGGACAAATAAAGCTGATATAAGTGCTGACAAAAATGTGGTGTCACCCAGAAAAAGTGGGTGATGAGTTTCACTATGGTATTTAGGAAGGAGAGGCATGATAGCAGGTGAGAAGGAAGAGCCATGCTTCTCATCAAAAGAAGCCTGAATAAGACAAAAGCTTTCTCAGATTCAGAACTTATGCATACCAGCATATAATCTGTGTGGTGCAAAATAGTTGGATGCAAAGGTAGAATTAGAGTGGGGTTATGCTACAGACCAGAAGATGGTGAAGAGTATGATGAGCATCTCTACATGTATGTGAGATGGGTGTAAAAGTGTGTCTTATTGTGGGTGATTTCAATTTAGTCCTTATTCACTGGAGCCAATGGATGGGAAAGTTGGGGGATAAAATTTTCAGCCAGACTTCAATAGTAGGAAAAATCAGAGAGGCAATGATAATGCAATACAGTTAATGCATTATCAGGCAATGATAATGCAATAGCTAGAAATATAATTTTGAAGAATACACAAAAGGTTTGTAAAGAGAAAATTATGTTTAACTAACCTGGCTAACTAGTTTGACATAGTTGCTAATGAAACAGATGTAAGAAATAACATCTGTTTATGCATCCACCTCATGGGTAACTTTATTTAGAATTTAGCAATGCATTTGACTCAATCTCTCATGAGAGGTTACAGTAAAAGCTGGAGCATGTTAGAATCATGGGTAAAATTTTAAAATGGATTACAGAGTCATTGCATGGCAGGAGACAGAGAGTTGTGATTAATGGATACTCTTTTAAAAAAAAAAGTGCAGCCATTATCAACCCACTGCAGGATGAAAGCCTCCTCAACAATTCATGCTGAGGGAAATGGACCATAATCTGCCACGCTGGTCCAGTGCGGGTTGGCAGATTGACCGTATTCAGCAGTAAGGGGCTTGAACCCCGGTCTACTCAAAGAGCGTGTGCTACTGAACTCCCGCTCCTGTCCACTCGGCTACGGAGGATACTCTTTAGATTGGTTTAACGTTAGAAGCAGGGTTCTCCAAGGATCAGTTCTGGGACTACCGTTGTTTCTTGTTTTCATTAATGACATTGACGAAAGGATACAGGATGATGTAAAAATTTGTAGATGATGTGAAGAAAGGGGGAATGGTTAATGATCAGAACCAAAAAAAAAAAACATAACTGAATTATACAGGATTCAAGAACTGTCAGCAAAGTGGTAGCTATGTTTTAATGCAACAAAATGTAAGATCTTACATTTGGAAAATAGCAAACATAAAATAACTCGGGCACCTGGCGGGGTTGAATTAAAAAATGTAGAGAAAGAAAGGGATTTGACAGTTACGGTACATGCAGATACAAAGGTCTCCAAAGCAGCATACATGAAAGGGTCATGGTGTCCCATCATGATTTTTTAAACATTTGCTTGCAGATAGAGACGTTATAATTAGACTGTACTAGGCAATAAATTGTAAGACCACCCTCAGAATACTATGTCAAAAAAAAAAAAAAAATCTTGAAAGTTTACAAAGGTAGGAAACCTACTTGGTGAGCTTTGCAAAAGCATGCCCACATTAGAAAGACCTTGAATATGTGGGCAACAGAGCTTGGAAACCAGGCACCTTAACTAGGGGTTATAAGTTAAAATTACAGAAAAAGAGGTTTTAGCCAGCAAGTTAGGGTTGACTGGAATATGACCAGTTGACCAATTACTGGAATAAGTTATCTCCCTAGGTAGTTGAGGTTTGCAGCTTGAATAAATTCAAAAGTCAGCTTGATAGTTTATTATTATTTTATTTTTCTGGTTGGTGCATCAAAATTTTGCCTGTGGCTTCCTTGCACTATATGGTTAATATTATAATCCTACCCTCATATTCATCCTCTTGTCATTTGGCATTACAAGAATATGAAATGGGATGAACTGCAATTTCTACTCCTCTTTCTTTATTGTGTGTACATCATCATCCTGTGATTGAAAACTTTAGTTTTTTGTTTCCCCACCAATCCTCTTTCTCTATTGTGTGTACGTGATTATCCTGATGATTGAAAGGAGTGAACTGATGTTTCTACAATCAAAGACTCACCTCACCCAACTGAAAG
Organism: Mastigoproctus giganteus; assembly: GCF_048544385.1. NCBI lineage: Eukaryota > Metazoa > Arthropoda > Arachnida > Uropygi > Thelyphonidae > Mastigoproctus > Mastigoproctus giganteus. The sequence goes on along the minus strand of NC_143580.1, from coordinate 36,536,985 downwards.
TCACTAACCAAGCAGCTTTTGCTAGACATGACTTCTTACCTCTTCAGATTCTACAGTTCCTGATCCTGCTTCTACTCTCACCTGTTATATTATTCCTACTGCAGATGATGACAACTAATGAAGTCCTCTGCTGGCATTATCCCTTATGATGCAGGACACTTGACCATTACATTTATTCTTCACTTCTTGCCTCATTTTCTATTACCTAATCATTTACCTGTGGGAGTCCTTGTTAGCATCAATCCTTGACTGGTTTAGGTCCTCTGTTGGCATTATCCCTTATGATGCAGGACACTTGACCATTACCTTTACTCTTCACTTCTTGCCTTATTTTCTATTATCTGATCGTTTACCTATGGGAGTCCTTGTTAGCATCAATCCTTGACTGGTTTAGGATTTGTCTGTCAACATTGATCTATACTGGCAGCTCCTCATACTTTTATTTCTCAAGTCTACTTATTGGTGGGGTGGGAGGAACATATCATGGTTCCTCCCACCCCACCCTTTGGGGGCCAGATCGTTGCTGGCTCAGGTGGTCTGGGAGAGGGACAGAAGATACTAATTGACATTAGGCTTTAATTTCTGTAGATTATTTTTTGGAAATACATGTGAAGAAGGTTGTTTCAAACAACAGACGAGGAAAGCAAAAATGAGTAAGGAAAAGATAGTTATTGAAAACACGTTCACACTGTTCTGGAAGAAAGAACTGGAATTCAGGGAGGATTTGATTGAGGTGTTTGGGACTATGAATGGATTGAATAAATCGAATGCTGATGGCATCCTAACTCTTTCTAGGATGATGCACCTAAGGAGACATAAATTAAAAAAGGATGGTTGTAGGATAATGTGTGAAAATTTGCTTTCAGCCAGAGAGTAACTGATTTTGATAAAAAAAAAAAAAAAAAGAAGTTAGTAGTTTTTCTTTTCTGACATTATATAATTTCATTTCCAGCATTTCAAAGACCAAATTATGTCAAAAAGCTGAGTATATTCTCGCTGTGTTTATGTCATTAACAAAATATTGTCAAATCATATAGGAGCCACTCAGAGGCCAAACAGATCAACTCCACTTTCTGTAATTTTCTCAATTTTAGTACCAGAACATATGATTAGTGCTTAATTTTTCAGAAACCAAATGATGAACTTCGATAATTCTATTTATCACCATGAGATGACAGAGCCATGTATGGGTTCTAAATAACAGTTAATATATTTCAGAAGCCATTACAATTAACTCCAGTTTGGTGTCAACAGTTGTCCATAATTGAGGTTATTGTGAAGTGTTAAACAAGAAACATCATATTAATTATAAAAGTACGTTGTTTTATAAAATAAATTATAAAATGACATGATAATAATAATAATTATTATCATATCATATATTTTTTTTTTTCTGCAATTTCTGTGTTTTCAGTTGCCAAATCGATTAACTCCATAAGTTTATAGAATATTTGTAAAATATTGAACAAATATTTTTGATATTTATTTTTATGTATTTTATATCTTGTAATACAAAACCTAGATCTTAAATAATACACTATATAATTGTTGGTGCATATATTTAAAGCTAAATTAAAAAAAAAAAAAAAAAACGGTATTTATAACTTCATTTTGACTTCGACTGGCTAATATGTGTCCTCCCAAACTTCTACATTACGTAAATCAATGCATCATGAATATTTCAAACTGATAGAATAAACTCCTCTGCAAAAAGATCTAAATATCCGAAAAAAAAATTCCTAATTCATTTCACAATTTAGCATTAGTAGAGGCATACGATGCAAGAAAGCAAGCTTATGCAGCATCAGCTAAAAGAAGAAGAGAGAAAAAGAAAAAAAAAGAAAAAAAAAAATGCTCCCATTTCATCCCTCCATTCGTTCCGAGTACCTGTCCAGCTCAGCCTTAAATTTATTTAGGCTATCAACTTCCACAACAAAGGATGGAAGTTTGTTCCATCAACCAACTACCCGCTGGCTAAAGGCAAACTTCCGCACATTTAGCCTACACCTGTCTTTCCTCAATTTGAATTTATGCCCTCTCAGGTGATTATTCTGAGCAAGAGGAAGAATTCCATCAGCATTGAGCATGTTCAAACCATTCAAGGCTTTATACACCTCAATCAGATCACCTTGCAGGTGCCTAGTCTCCATAAGAGCAACCCTTTGATCCATTCACTAATCTTGTTGCCCTTCTCTGTACTTGTTCCAACAGCTCTACATCCTTCTTAAAATGAGGCCTCCAGACCTGTATACAGTACTCAAGGTGTGGTCTGACCATTGCCTTGTACAAGAGGATAATCACCTCCTCATTCCTGCTAGAAAAATTCCTGTATATCATTGACAAGACACCATGAGCTACTCCTGCAGACTGTCTGCTCTGCTCAGAAAACTTCACATCTGTCTGCACTGCTCAGAAAACTTCACATCTGCCTGCACAAATACCCCCAGATCCTTTTCATTCTCTACCACTGTCAGTGTAGTACCACAGAGTTGATACGTTACTCTGGGGTTACTGCTTCCCATATGTAGTACTTCACATTTGTCAATGTTAAACTTCATTTGCCACCTTTCAGCCCATCTGCTCAACTTTTCTAGATCTTGTTGCAGCAGTGTACTGTCATTGGTGTCCTTAACAACCCTGCCAACCTTCTTATCGTTTGCAAACTTGGACATTAAGCTTGACATACCATCATCAATATCATTGATAAATACAGAAAACAACAATGGACCCAACACTGAACCCTGAGGGACTCCACTAATAACATTAGTCCACGAAGAGCAGTGTCCATAGATTACCACTCTCTGTCTTCTCCCACTTAACCATCCCTTTATCTATAGCAGCAATATGCCTCCAATGCCGTACTGCTCCAATTTGTGCAGCAATCTTCCATGTGCAACAGTATCAAAAGTCTTTCTAAGATCCAAATATATGATATCAAATCCAGTTCCTTTGTGACCACATCACAGTATCCAATTAAATTGGTCAGGCATGACTTTCCCTTATCAAAACCATGCTGTGTCCGAGCTATAACTGAAGTCTTGTCTAGATGATCCTGGAGTGCTTCTTTAACCAGTGCCTCCATTAATTTTCCTCGAACAGAAGTTAAACTAACAGGTCTATAATTACTTGTGTCGCCCCTTTGATCCTCCTTTGTGAATTGGGGTCACATTTGCACATCTCCAGTCCATGGTACCTTTCCCTTGAGTCCAAAGAAGCTCTCATAATTATGGCTAAGGGTTTGCTTACTTCCTTTAATATAACTGGATAGATCCCATCCACCCCAGGTGCCTTTTTTATGTTTATAACAATTTCTCTTCCACTTTCCTCTCAGTTATTACAAAATCATCTAGCTCACTGCCAGAGTTTAACTCACCTCTGACATTCCCCTCCCTGAATAACTCCTCATGGGTGAATGTAGATGCAAAATAATCGTTTAGTTTGTTAGCCACCTGAGCAGGATCATCAACATCCAGTGGACCAATCTGATTCATTCCTTTCCTTCTAGAGTTAGGTAAAGAACTCTTTGCCGTTTTTCATTTTTTATTTGCATCCTTTTCCAAAGATTTCTCATAATCTGTCTTTGCCTCCTAATCTCCTTTGTGACTTGGTTACAGACCAGCTTATATCTATCATAGACTTCCTTGTCACCCATTAATTTATATGTATCCCATGCATTTTTCTTCTCTGCGATATGTCTCATTAGTTCATCTGACATTCATTTAGGCCTAAATCTTCAACAATATTTCTTTGTTGGTATGAAAAGCTTAGTAGCTTCCAAGATTAATTCTTTGAATTAATCTTGGAATCTTCCCATTTTGAATTTGCTGTTGGTAACATCATCAGTTGGTTCCACTGTATAGAATTTAAATACTGTCCCAGACCACCACAGTCACCTTTACGAAAGCAAAAACACTTCCCTTTACCCTTGATGGTAGTTACCTCTTTGAGTAAATCCCACTTCAGCACACTGTGATCACTGCCACCTAGTGGTTCCTTTATCTGCAGATTCTTAATGCATGAAGAATCACTACTGATAATCAGATCAAGAGTATTACTCCCTCTAGTTGCCTCCCGAACATGCTGATATAGAAAACAGTCATCCAATAAATCCACAAAAGTCTTGCTAGTGTGTGAGTGACCAACCCACAAATTCAAGTCAATACCTGAAAATTAAAATTCCCCATTATAAGACATTGACTTACTGGCCTACTCTATTTCTCTGTATGGTTGTTTGGTATACTCATCACAGGCATTAGGCCTCTAGCACACTCCTACTGTCATTTTAGTTTTCTCAGTGGTTACGTCGCATCCAACTGACTCAACACTGCATCGTCCATCCTTGTTGATTGGATGAACTGCCTTAGATTTAATATGCTTCTTAACTAAAAGCATAACCCTTTCCTCTTTTATCCTTTCTATATTCCCCATATTCAAATTCTGTATCCCTTATGTCCAAGAGACACTACCTCTCCAATAATCCTACAATGTCTGCATTTGATGACTTAATAGTACTCATTAGTGTATATGCACCTGTTCTTACACTTAGTTACTCTAACACGGCACATACATTTTCCTGTTCCATGATGACCCACAGCCGGGCTTGAATCCTGGACACCTTGCTTGCACTTTCACTTCTGCTTGTAGCTATTGTCAATCTATTAGTCCATCTATCTCCTCAAAGCTTTCAGTTTTCCAACCCATCTAACACTGCCTCAATAGCATCAGGAAATATTCTTGCATTCTTCTATTTAAGTGTATCCCATTTCTGTAAAAACAGTCTTTCCTGTTAGCAAGCAGGGACCATGGTGAGAAAAATTCTATCCCATGGATTGATTGACAAAGCTCTCATCATGTTCTCCCTCCTATTGTCTGGACTGAATTGCTGATACTTTCAAATTTAATCCAAATGCACAACTATTCCCAACATTGCACTGTACTTGCAAAGCAAGTCCTCAAATCCAACTTTTATTAAATGGTGATAAGGTGCAGCCCTGCCTTGCTCCAGAAAAGCTATACATGTATTTAACCTCTAGCAATGATCTAAAAATGATATTAGCAATTTAGGTCACCTTGTGGGAACACTTGGGCAATCAAATGAACATCAATTATATTATTATTTATCTGATTTCTTTCAGCTGAATTACAAGAACTTCACAAGTTGGCCACTTTTGTGGTGGCAATAGACCTGAACAAATATTTTAAACTTCAGTAGGGTGTAGTATAACAAATTTTGTACATAATGAGTTAGATGTATGTATGTATGTATGTCACTTATTGATACATAGGATCAAATAACTGTGAGTAAAGCTGTTTTTTAGTTTTATTTTTTTTAATTCCTTTTCACAGACAGAAAAAAAAAGAAACTGAAGTGACTGCAAAATGAATATTATGGATTAAATAAATTAATTACCATCTGTTAAAATAGTTTTTATTTTCTTTCATTTTTAACAAATAAGAAATATATTATGTAAACAATTTATTCAAAAATGCTAGACTGAGAAAAAATGTGTTTATTTGAAATATTGCTTGCAGTCTAACCAGTCACATCAACATAAGGTTGGAAATTTTGTGATATACTTTTCAATAATAGCACTCCTACTTGCAATATTATCATATAATGTAATTAGGATTGATAGTAATCTTGTGATTTATAAAATCAAAAAATTATATTAAACTGAAGCAATATTCCCTTTGGGAAAAGGGAAATAATTTTTTTTCTAATTGAAATTATGCTCTTCATGCTTAAACAGCAGTGAAGGATTTGCTCACCTATTTCTTTTGTCTTTGGTGTTTTAATTAAAATTCTTTGTGTTGCTTTTCCCATAGCTAATGACTGTAGGGCCCGGACAAGGTCTTTATCTGGTATATCAGTTTCACTGGATATTTCCTAAAATACCATAAAAAAAAAAAGGTGTGTGTATATATATATATATATATAAAACAGTTGAAGCAAAATAAGCAGAAAAAAGGAAAATAACAAAAGTTATAATATGCCTAATGCTCCAAAACGTGCAGTGCAGCAGTAGAGGAAGCAAAAGGATATAAATAATGTGTAACTTTGTAGAATAAAAAAAGTGCCTGTGAAAATGGAAATGAAAAGTCCACAAGGTGCCAGAACTAAGGGAAGTTTAAGGGATAGTAGAAGTTGGAAGTGAAGTAGTGGTTAAACAGGTGAAAGAATTTGAAAAACCTAGTACAAAAACAAACTGAGAGAGTACGCACAGAAAAACATAAAATGGGAACTGACACAAGGCACAGATATTCAAGAGATAACATATATATTAAATTTAGCACAAATAAAGAACATAACATAGAAACTTTTGGCTACTGTATGTAGCCTTTGTCAACATGTGGCCTTTGTCACTAGGTGGTAGACGACTCTCATCAACCGGTGTAATACCACCACTTTTGCTTATTGGAGGCTTGAAGTGGTTTGTTGTTGTTTGTTATTTGGTTTTTAGGAGCATTAGCAACTAAGGCCATATTGCTCCGGGGATATGCGGTGGTCATTCCCTGACCTTTCCGCATCCTCCGAGGTCCGGGGTCCAAGCCTGTGACCACCAGGTCACAGGCTTGAACCCCGGTCTAATCAAGAAGCATGTGCTATGCACTGCTGCTCCTGCCCACCTGGCTACAGAGGCACCCTTGAAGTGGTGGAACCCATGTTTAGTCTCCAGAGCTAAGTTCTGGTCAACCCTTCCCCATCTCTTCCATCATGTGGTATGATTGATATCTTTTGAGGTTATGATGAACACCAAGGTGAGATCCAAACTGCCTTACATTTCGAGGGTACAGTGCTAAAATGGTGTTCACAGGCCAGCCGCTAGTTAGTACATTGGACATAACCTATTGGTAACTCTCTAAGAGGCTTCCAGATCAGCTAGTGCTCAATTATGCTACTCATGCTTTAACAGCGGTGAAGGATTTGCTCACCTATTTCCTTTGTCTTTGATGTTTTAATTAAAATTCTTTGTGTTGCTTTTCCCATAGCTAACAACTGTAGGGCCCAGACAAGATCTCTTTATCTGGTATACAGGTTTTAATACTTCGCGTGTTTGGCGTTTTCATAAAAAAAAAAAAAACCTTATTGAGCACTGGAAAGCAATGGTTTTTATGTGTGTGGCTGACCTTCAAGCACGTTAGTATGTGATGTCACGGCGGAGGGGAGAATGGTCTACAGGTATGTGCGAAGGGTGATGAGGAAGAGGAAGATTGAGGGGGAGGATTGATGTAGGTGGCTGCTGTTGCAGGCAGCTCCTGAGCTTGTGGACTATGAGAGACTCAAAGATGGGATGTATACAGGTACTGTGATCCCTGTTGATTGTACTTCCAGTGACACTGACGTGTGCAGATTCCATCCAATGGCGGATCTTGAAATTGCAAGAGAAGCCTATGATTTTAGCAACATCGGGTGTGATATCATGCCCCTCCTGCCAACAGTGTGCAGCTAGTGCCAAATGGGCAAAGTCAGCTCTAGTGATGGCAGTGTGGTGGTCCCTCAGCAGGTCTTCCAAATGACTGATGGCCTTGCCAATGTAGCTTGCACTGCCTACGACGTAAGTCACCTACCTCAACCCTCTCCCTCACTTGACCTCTATCTTCCTCTCCCTCATCACCCTTTGCACATACCCGTAAACCATCCTCGCCTCCTCCGTGACCTTGTGTACTTTCGTACTTGAAGGTCAGCCATACATAAAAACTATCGCTTTCCAGTGCTCAATTAGTTGACAAAGGCTGCGTACAGTAGCCAAAAGCTTCTATGTTATGTTCTTTATTTGTGCTAAATTTAATATATGTTATCTCTTAGTGCACTTGCATCATTTATACACAGCCAATTATAGATTAGCAAATTTGCAATAGCGGCATGGTGAAGGTATTCATATTGTGAATACCTTCACAACAAGTTGCCATGATATTGCACTACTTCGAATAAGTAATGCTTCACCTGAAGGAGAAGACTATTGTTACTTATTCTCAGTGGATACCACCAATGAGACGGCACCGTTTCAGGGCTATTTGTATATGTGTGGGATAATAACTCGACTATCCACTTGTCCCTATTAGACTTAGAAAAGCAAAAAGGTAGAGGGAAAGTAATAGTAGAAGTGGAAGAGGAAAAGAAACTGTGTAGAAGAATGAAAGGGACAGTAACTCCTTCAACTCACACCACTCAAAAACTCAAACTCCTTGAATAGGCAACACTTCCCCAGTGGAGAAGGCTGTTGTTACCTATTCTTGGAAACTCTGGACATCATCAAGCTTCCCCTGGTGCCATTTCAGGGCTATTTTGTATTTGCGTGGGATAAATTAGACTATCCAGTTGTCCCTATTAGACTTAGAAAAGTAAAAAGGTGGAGGGAAAGTAATAGTAGGAGTGGAAGAGGAAAAGAAACGGTGTAGAAGAATGAAAGGGGCAAGATGAGAGATGCCTGATGGTGTATGATATAAGTTAGGACTCTAATGCATTAAGGGCTTTATGCCTCAAGCTGCGAAAGAGTTAGACTATGTATATCTTAGTGCACTTGCATCATTTATACACAGCCAATTAAAGATTAGCAATTTTGCAATTGTGGCATCATTTAAGGTACACCTCATACTGTGAATACCTTCATGACGAGTTGCCATGATATTGCACTACTTCAAATAAGTAACCATCAGGCATCTCTCATATTGTGGAGATATACTTCACAACTGTTTTATCATCATTACATCACTTGGGTACCTACCCACCCACCCACCGAAGAAGGGCCAAACAGCCCTGAAACAGTGCCGTCTGGGTGGTGGTATCCACTGAGAATAAGTAACAACAGTCTTCTCCTTCGGGTGAAGCATTACTTATTCGAAGTAGTGCAATATCATGGCAATTAGTGTGAAGGTATTCACAATATGAGATGTACCTTAAATGATGCCGCCATTGCAAAATTGCTAATCTATAATTGGCTGTGTATAAATGATGCAACTGCACTAATATATACATAGTCTAACTCTTTCGCAGCTTGAGGCATAAGCCCTTAATGCATTAGAGTCCTAACTTATATCGTACACCATCAGGCATCTCTCATATTGTGGAGATATACTTCACAACTGTTTTGACATCATTACATCACTTGGGTACCTACCCACCCACTGAAGAAGGGCCAAATAGCCCTGAAACGGCACCAGGAGGAGCCTGATAGGTAACAACAGCCTTTTCCACTGGGGAAGCGTTGCCTATTCGAGGAGTTTATGAGTGGTGTGAGTTGAAGGAGTTACTGTCCCTTCCATTCTTCTACACCGTTTCTTTTCCTCTTCCACTCCTACTATTACTTTCCCTCTACCTTTTTGCTTTTCTAAGTCTAATAGGGACAAGTGGATAGTCGAGTTATTATCCCACACATATACAAATAGCCCTGAAACGGCACCAGGGGGAGCCTGATGATGTCCGGAATTTCCAAGAATAGGTAACAACAGTCCTTCTCCACTGGGGAAGCGTTGCCTATTCAAAGAGTTTGAGTTTTTGAGTGGTGTGAGTTGAAGGAGTTACTGTCCCTTTCATTCTTCTACACCATTTCTTTTCCTCTTCCACTCCTACTATTACTTTCCCTATACCTTTTTGCTTTTCCAAGTCTAATAGGGACAAGTGGATAGTTGAGTTTTTATCCCACAATATACAAAATAGCCCTGAAATGGTGCGTCTCGGTGGTGGTATCCACTGAGAATAACAGTCTTCTCCTTCGGGTAAGCGTTACTTATTCGAAGTAGTGCAATATCATGGCAACTCGTCGTGAAGGTATTCACAATATGAGATGTAACTTAAACGATGCCGCTATTGTAAATTTGCTAATCTATAATTGGCTGTGTATAAATGATGCACGTGCACTAAGATATATATAGTCTAACTCTTTCGCAGCTTGAGGCATAAGCCCTTAATGCATTAGAGTTATATGTTATCTCTTGAATATCTGTGCCTTGTGTCAGTTCCCATTTTATGTTTTTCTGTGTATACGCTCTCGTTTAGTAATAAAGTTCTTTTCACTTGGTCAATGCAAGCAAGAAATTACTATGTATCCAACTCCCAACCTCACAGGGTTCTTCAGTCATCAACATTGAATTAGTTTTTCTACCTTCGAATACAAGTCACCACAGCTTTAACAGATGAAGAAATTGCCCAGTCTGTTACTGAGTAATTTTACCAAGGAGGAGGAGGAAAATGAAGAACCCAAATGAATTCCAGAATATGGCAAACTCGTGAAGCTATAACAGTAGGTGGTAGACGACTTTCATAAACCGGTGAAATACCACCACTTTGCTTATTGGAGGCTTGAAGTGGTGAAACCCATGTTTAGTCTCTAGAGTAAAGTTTCCGGCATCCCCCTCCCCCCATACTTCTCCTTCAACCCATGCACGGTACTAAGTACTATAGGTTTTGATACCTTTCGTGTTTGGGGTTTTCATTAAAAAAAAAAAAAAAAAAACAGTCCCGAGAAGAGCCTGGTGCAAGTGATCATGAATATAGACTGTTATACAATATTGAAAAATCTATAAATACACTTTGTAGTGATAATTTAAAGCAATCTAAAATATGTGACTATTTTAAATTATAATCATATTACAAAGTGTTATGTTTAATATGTCACTTTGCTATGTACGCAAGTATAAATTTATTTTTATTTTGTTAAACTGTGGATAATATTCTTCCGATTTTTACGTATCATTTAATTGGTAATAAAGTGTAAATTTGTGCTTTATATCTTTATTTTTATAGCTGTTTATTATAATCAAAATTCAATTTGCAAAAAAATTTAATTGAAAAAATGATTACTATAACTGGCGCATACTGTATATATATAAAGCAGAAAATGAGCGAAAAAAACAAATAAATAACGAAGTGAAAATGAAAGATACATGGTAGGAATATGTTTTGAAAAAAATTTAGAAAAATATTAAATATAGGACAAATTAGCCAAAATAATAAGCCATAAATAAAATTTAGACCAGCGCCACTTCACAGCACTACGGCCAAAAAGGTGTGAAATATCACTAAAATGACCCAATAAATCATCCACAAAAGAAAATAGATATAAGACAAACAAAACAAGGAACAATAAAAATGTCCATTGTATCCAGCCTCATCAGAGGGGGGAACCCCGGGCACAACAGGCATGATCATTACTGCACTTCGAATGTAATGCAAATTACCGCAACAGACATTAACAAAAATGTCAGACCGCTGAAGCAATAAAATCACATCACAGAGGCCCTAATAATCTATTGTGTTTGGTTTATTGTGTCATTATAGTGATATTTCACACCTTTTTTGGACTCAGCGTGGTCAAGTGCTGCTGGTCTAAATTTATTATTTATTAGCTTATGATTTTGGCTATATTTGTCCTATATTTAATGTTTTTCTAAATTTCTTCAACAGATTCCTACCACATATCTTCCATTTCCATTACTGTGTTCATTAATTATTTATTTGTCTCTTCACTGATTTACCAAATTTTTTTATATATATATTGCTTCTACATACATTAATTTTTTTTAACAACTATTATTACACATACAGTTTTAAAAAAAAAAAGTTATTTAAGGCTCCTAAACAAATAATACACAGTGAAGTCCACAATAATGAAAGATAACAAAAATCAGAAAAATATACTCTTATAGCCAAAGTGAATAAATGCTAAAGAAAACAAGAAATTAAAAAAAAAATTCATGCTGCATACTGACTTCTACTCTCCATCCACTACAAAAATAATCATTTTATGAATGAAGTTGAAAAACATTGTCATGAATGTGCTGTCTTTTTTTTTTTCAAGAATGTTTAAAAAAAAAAAAAAACAGAAATTGGATAATTACATCCCCCCCCCCCCACTTCTAATGAATACACTTATTGCATTTTAAAATTAATTTTCTTCATAAAAGGCGTTTTTTTTTTTTTTTTTTTAACTGAAAATTTCTCAACTTACTTATTTCATTAAAATCAAACTCTGTGCTACAAAACTAATGACCAAGTCCAATGAGCACTTAGTGGGAAACAAAAAAACTGCTTTGGTTTATTGTGTCAAAGTAGCATTTAGCAGCATTATATATTTGGATTTTACCAGAAATTATCACATACCTCCATGTGCAAATTTCATACTACTAATGATTTTTTTTAAATCCATTATTTATTTTAGAATATAGCTGCATGTAACATTGTCAAGTAGCTTCCATGGTAATCTTTTCCATAAATAGCAACTTACATAAAATGCACAAAACAATTAAAAGATTTATTCCACACAGCCTGGGTAAAATTTCTCACCTTGTAATCAAAAATATATTTTTCAGTTTACTCAGACACTGGTCATTTTCTGTCTACCCTCACAGTTTGTTTGTTTGTTATTTGGTTTTTAGGAGCATTAGCAACTAAGGCCATATTGCTCCGGGGATATGTGGTGGTCATTCGCTAACCTTTCTTTATCTTCCGTATTTGGTGAGCACGGGCTCGAACCCCGGTCTAATCAAAAAGCGTATGCTACGCACTGCTGCTCCTGCCCATCTGGCTACGGAGGCGCCTACCACTCACAGCTGTTCTAAAATGGCATCAATGTGATCATCAGCTCATGTAGCAAAATTTTCAAGAGTAACTCATGGTTAGTTACTAAGTTTACAGAAAGTGATAGCACAAAAATGGATAATGTTACCCTTCTTCGCATGAACTACAAAGTATTAAACAGAAGATTCCACATATCATTCAAAGATTTTCCAGTGGTTTGCAAACTTCAACAAGGTTCACTTGCTCTGGCCATCCTTCAATTTCCAAAACCAATGATTCAATCACTTGCATGTGATCTGATGAGAAGTGATCAATATTTAACCATTTGCATAGTTGCTAGTGAAATTGATATTTCTTACGGGAGACTTCAATTAATTTTAACACAAGATTTGGGAATGTGACAGATTTCAGCCACATTTGTGCCTTAAATATCAGAATCTTCATCAACGTGCTGCTGATGACCTAGATCTACACTTTTTTTCTTCCATCATTATTAGTGACAAATCATGGGTATATAGTTATTACCTGGAAACAGAGGGAGGGTTCTCTCAGTGAGAGAACTCTATCTCCTCCATGACACTTAAAAAAAAAAAAAAAAAGCAAGCTAATCTCAATCAAATGTGAAGATATGTTTTTCATATTTTTTGACTCACAGGGCATTGCTTATTATGAATTTGTCCCACATGGCCAAATGAACCAAGAATACTATAAAAGTTTTTCAGCAATTGTGTAATGCTGTTTGGAAAAAAACATCCAGAAAAGTTGGCTTTGGAGAATCACTCCTGAACTCTTGGCACTTTCTATTCAAGAATTTCTTTCAAAGCACTATCACTGCAGTCTCCCATCACCATACTCACCAGATTTTGCTTCTGTAATGTATTTTTTTTTTTTTTTTTTTTTTTTTTGTGTTACCAAACTTAAAGCATTTTGAAAGATCACAGAATTGCAGCAACTAAGGAAACTATTAGCAATTCTAAAAGAAGTTGTAGCAGCATTAACATCAGTGTATACAGTGCCAAGGAGACTACTTCAAAGAAGAAGATCTATCTGAATAGCCAGTAAACTTCATTGTTTCCCAAAGTTCAGTCACCAAACATTTTGAGTGCATCGGATTTTACACTCATTTTGGATTTACTGATTTGATATTTTGTATGTAATTGGCCCAGCAGTCACAGGTTTAGAAACCAAATACAGGTGACCCCCGCTTAACGCTGATCATTCGTTCTGGAAAAACAGAGCGCTAAGTGAATCCGCGCTAAGCGAGCGCCGATTTCCCATAAGGTAACATAAGTATTTATGAGCTGCGGTCAGTGCCATAGGATATTTCCTAATAAATAATAAACAGTAATGAAAAGATGCACAAATGTCGGTCAAAATATTTAATATTCAAATATTTGCACATATAAAATATTCTGCATTGCATACGTATAATTATTTGGTAACTACTGCGTATCAAAAGTAAATTTAAAGTTCCAATTAAAATAATGAATTTAATTTAATTGATGAATTTAATCGTGACAAATATGTGGATTTTGAGTTGAACTTTGGCCCTCTTCCAAATAAAATAAAAGGGGTATTAATTTTAAATCCCCCGCAGCGTTACAACCAACAATAAAGTCAACCGATCCTTCGCCGCTTTGAAACCTGGCATGTTTTTTTCTTCTTTCAATATGGAACTTCTTTTAGGCATTCGTTTCCACAAAAGTCCTGCTTCAGCTATGTTAAAAACTTATTGAGAAGTATAACACATAATACCCCTCTTCAACAATTTTAACAAGTTCTTTTTTTAAAGTTTCGGCTCCTTGATCTGCACTTGCGGCTTCTCCCTGGATTTTAAATCTATTCAACCAGCCCTTACCAGTTTTAAATGGTTCCACATTTTTTTTTTTTTTTTTTTTAGGCGAGTTTTCTTCAGATCATCATATTGGCTAATCTCTTTCTCTCGCTCTCTTTTTTTAATATTTAACTTAACTGAATTCTGCATTGGAATATTATCTTCAATAAAATTAAAGTCTTTCCATTTCAATCCTAATAGCCGGCTTAGTCCTAGTTGCTTGCAGTGGAACAGCTATCTTTCCCGCTGCAAAAATTAATTCTTTATTTTTTTATAATTGTTCTTACAGTTAAAGTTGCAAGTCCTAAATTATGGCACACATCCGTTTGTCGTTGACGGGAATCGATTCGCTTCAAAACGTGTAATTTAATTTTCAAATTCAGTCTTTTTCTTACATTTATAGTCTTCGTACTGCGCCCAGACGTTGTTGCATTTTCATTCCTATCAGTCATTATTAGCTCTTCGAAAATGTAACTGTGTTGGTTGAATTAATTACGATACAATGTTCAAGTAAACTTTCCGTTACGCACGATGTCTAATACTCTACTGAGTGATGACTAGACTTCGGATAAATGCATATAACGCAAATATTACAAGCAATATACTTGATCATTTTTTAAAATGTTGATCTCGGAACTACGTAACAAGTCACTGTACTGAAACTAAATTAGCGTGCGAGAAAATTTCACTGAACGTGAGAAAATTTCTCAAGTCGGCGTGGGAAACGTTTTAATGCTGTTTTGCTATTCATTTTCAAGCTATCGACTCCATCAAATGAAACGATTTCATAAATATGCCAAAAATGCAATCTGTAAAAGAGCGTTATAGTGATCTGTGACAGCATTATAGTCAGATACGGATTATAATATAAGAACAGCGTTATAGCGAATCAGCGTATAGCGAACCGCGTTATAACGGGGGCCTGCTGTAAAGTGCTTCAAGAAGCTTAACATGATGGCAAAAATAATGCAATGCAATAGTTAAGTATGTACTCAATATAGGCATAAAAATGAGACACTTTAAAACCATTTTCTGAATGTTGGTCATACCTGAGTGGAACCACATTTGACCAAGATAGGTTTCCCAGTAAACATTGCTTTCATAAGCAAAAGTTTTAGATTATTTAAAAAATAAAATAAAAATGTGATATGGTTTGGTTTGGGGTATTTTGGTGTATCAGCAACTAAAGCTATAATACACCAAAACCAATATAAAAATGTAAATCAAAGTTTAAATACAGGAGATAAAAAGGGGATATTAGATTATGCTTATTCTAAACCGTGAAACTTCTAAACTTCTTACTCATATATTCAGTGTAAATAATCTTATATAAAATAAGTAATCCCAACAAAATAATTTTTATCAAAAAAAAAAAGTTAATATTTTAGCTATAATAAAATAATAGCTAAAATAGCAAATGCTTACCTCATATGTCAGTCTGTCTCTGGTATTAAATAACATTAAAATACACATCTGGTATGTAGAAACTTGGATAATATGTTTTCTTGGAATACAATTTCGTTGCTCTCCTATTACTGGAGCAGGGGAGAGAACCGATAAAGATGATGATGATACTACTGATGATGAAGACTCCTTTCCTTCCTGTTCCTCTTTACGGGGACCATAAAATACTGCATTTAAGTCTGCCCAACCAAGCTGAGGTTGTAATGTTAACTGACGTCCACTATGCTTTGCTAAATAAAACCTATTAAAAAGTATTGGGGGTAGGAGACATTTTGTAGTAAGCTAATCAAGATCATTTTTTTAAATCATTTCAATGATCCAAAAATTAAAATTAATTGCTACTGAATGGTTCAATGACAACTACTAATTTACATATTAGGACACCTGCTGGTATATAAATTATGTTGCCAAAAGTATCCAAACATTCTTGGAATTCGGAAAACTGAACCAGACCTGACAAACACAAAAGTAACTGTCCATGGTAGAAGTAACTAGATCAATGAAATAAAGTAGATGGGCCAAGGCGTTAAGATTAGTGACTACCATCGGGAGGTTCATAGTCACTAACTACCAGCTCTCCGTTGCCAATATGACATCATGGGATGCCATGTGTTGAAAATCAATCCATTTGTGCCATTGCTGCAAAATTGCAACACCATAGATCAATGTTGGCTCATAATAATCACCAAATGGAAATGCCATGATGCTTCCAGAGCAGGAAAGGTTTGGGTAGAGTGAAGAAATTAACAAAAAGAGAATGGAAGAAGCTGGAAACGGTGGCATATAGATGCCATCAAATTAGGGCTGTAGTGGAGGGTATACACTGTATGCCATCTCAATTTTTTAAGGTGAATAGCATATACCTTCTGGTTTTTGAAAGATTTGAAAAAACATATTTATTAGCACTTGATTCTTAGACAATACTTATAGTTTTATTATTTTTAATATATATGGCATATACATAAGTAATTAAATACGCTCTGTGTGTGTGTGTGTGTGTGTGTGTGAGTGAGTGCAGCGCATATACTATATAATTAATAATAATAAGTTGTAGTGAAAAAACATAGGGCTAAAAATGAATAAAAAATTAATATATTAAGCTGATTTATGGACCTAGGACACTCCTAGTGATAGCAGAAATACCCAGCAACCATAATGAATTATACATATGTAGATTAGACAAGTGTATGAGAAGGGGAGCTGACCTGTCAGGTGTAGTTATAATGGGAATAATTAAAATAGTGCCTGAAAAATAAAAGCAGATTAAATAAAATTAAATTGACATATACAAACAGTACTTAATGCTATAAATCCGAAGATTTTAACTATGTCAATCATGGGCCGGCAGTCAAAACCAAAGGAAATACACAAGTACGGCCTCCGTTTCTGTTATAATATATACGTAGCAGGCAAAAATAGCTGTTTGTTTATTTGGTTTTTAGGAGCATTAGCAACTAAGGCCATATTGCTCCGGGATATGCGGTGGTCATGCCCTGACCTTTCCGCATCCTCCGTATTTGGTGGTGACAGGCTCGAACCCCGGTCTAATCAAGAAGCGTGTGCTACGCACTGCTGCTCCTTCCCACCTGGCTACGGAGGCGGCGGCAAAAATAGCAAGCAGATGTATATATCACAACTGACCCGACAGATTTCAGGCACTATAATTAAAATAGTGCCTGAAAAATAAAAGCAGATTAAATAAAATTAAATTGACATATACAAACAGTACTTAATGCTATAAATCCGAAGATTTTAACTATGTCAATCATGGGCCGGCAGTCAAAACCAAAGGAAATACAACAAGTACGGCCTCCGTTTCTGTTATAATATATACGTAGCAGGCAAAAATAGCAAGCAGATGTATATATCACAACTGATCCGACAGAGACCAAAAAGAAAAAGCATAAGAAATCAATCAAATATAATTCAAAATAAAAGTAAAATGCAAAATTAAGATAAAATTAATACCAATTAAATCCAACTGAAGTAAAATTGAATAAACAGCAAAAAGCGCTACTTGAATTTTAACAAAGGAAATGTAATATGAAGATGAAAGGATATAATCAAAATACAACAACTTACTGTGGTGCAAAGCAGGAGATGGTTAAATGGGCTCAGGGATGCAAACTATCAAGGCTGTATCGGTGACCAAAAAAGTTAGCTAGTTCCCAGTAAATTTATAACCATTAAAGCAACTCTGAGTATGGTGGGGGGGGGGAAGAGAAGGTGTAAATAGGTCCTCTGGCACCACAGTAAGTTGTTATATTTTGACTATATCCGGTGGTGAGCTTTGAATATTCTAACAATGGGCTCGCAGTTTTTCCGACTTTCTACCGAGTGATTTGATCAGTCACGGAAGTGACGTCAACCACTGTTTTCACCAGAGGTTTTCACGCTTGCACTTCTAGTAGCGCAGATTAGTGCACGTGACACATTTTTGGTAACTGCCGGTATGATGATATCTCGAGTCAGTAGCGGATTCGGGGGGTGGACAGATGGGGCATGCATATCAGTGTATGTGTATAAGGTCTGTCTTAAAAAAAAAAAAAAAAAAAAGACGTAAAAGTCTGGTCCTCATGCCTCCCCTTACAATGATCCCTGGATACGATAGAATCTGGAGTTCTTTTTAGAATTTTTGAAGAGTATGACATCACAATCATACTTTCTGAAGTTACTACTGCAGTGAGTATGACTACAACAATACAAGTATTTGTCATATGATGATTGCGAGAATACAAGTGTTTATCATATAACTGTAACAATACAAATATTTGTGAACAATTTCTTTTTTCGTCTCGCATTTTTGTTACATTCCATTGTTAGGTGCCCTTAACAGCTGCGTATGTCACTTCAACTACAACTACAAGATCAGTACATCAATCGGTGCTATTTTACAGATATTTAGATACTTTGCACTCGCAAGTATACATCTCTTACTTTAGTTGTCATAAATCCATTGTATCTTGTCTTCAAGAAATTATGAAAATTTGTGAATGTTCAATAAAATATTTACAACACAAAAGCTCTTTAATTTCGTAATCAATAAACAAATCAAAATAATGTACCTAAAAAAAAACGCGGAGGTTGTTTCACATAAACCATCTATCATGTGTGATCGGCACATACGCAACTTTTTTATTCCTCTTTTTTTTTAACTAGGGAAATATAATGGATACATTTTTTTCATGATAAAATTCTAATATTGCGAATAAAAAGTAACACGAAATATTTCCCATATCACAAATAACAAAGCATTCCACAATATTTATTACATGAAAAAAAAAAAAAAAAAAAAAAAAAATGATTACACAAATATTCAAGAAAAATTTATTCTAAAAATTAACACATACAATTTACTACTTTATTAATATTTGTTGTCGATCTGCTTTGCTCAATAGCGGAGCGATGATTTCATGTAACGATCTGAATCAAACTGAAGCAATGGTTTTCCATGTAGATGTCATAATCTGCAACATAGATGTCTTAATTGTCAACAATATTCATTCATTCACTCAATATTCATTCATTCACTCAATATTATTCATTATGCTGAAAGCTCGCTCAGCTTCATCACTGCTAATTGCAATGGTTTCAAAGATATTTCTGGCTTTCTTAATTGAAAAGGGAATTTAACTCGATTTTAAAGATAAACTGTCTTTGACAAAACCTCTAAAATCCTTAATTTTTATTTCATATTTTATCGGAAAACTTTAAAATTTCTTTAAAACCGAAAAATTTCTTATTCGGTTTTCACCGTCTGGCCACCGAGACGAAAGTTCTTTCATATTCCACGATTCCGAGTAGCATATGTTTAAAATTTCTTTCAATTCCTCGTCGTCAATGGAATCATTATTTTCATTATTTAATTTAAAATCGCTCTGTTGCATTAATAACTTATCCTTTAAGGATAAAACAATGTATTTAATTACTTATCAAGAGATAATTTTTTAAATGTGTTCTTACTTTTGATTTTGATTCCTTCAAATTCTTTCCACTTCAACACGCTCTCAATTTTAGCGTAATTTCCTTCGGAATTTTTCAAATTAGCAATAGCATTGATGGTTCGAATAATTAATTTATCTGCTTTTACCATAGTGTTTTTTTTTTTTCCCTTTTGGTAGTTGTTGGCACATCGGCTTCTGTGGCCATAATGCACCTCTCAAGGTTTTTGCAGTACTTTGATCCAAGCCTGAGGCGGGATTCAAACCCGCAACCTTTGGGTTGCCAGGCAGGCACTTTACCCACCCTGCTAGCCTGGTCAGCCTTACCATAGTGATTCTGTAAAGCTTCTGAAAGGTAAGAGAGCTCCTGCAGGACACAGGATAGTAAGATATCTTACTACTCTGTGCTGCAGGATTCGATCACTAGTGCTAAATCGTTAAGAAATTCCACATTGAAAAGTCAGTTTAATAATCCCGAATATTTAACTTCTGATTCAAAATGTTTGCACAAAGCAGGATAATTCTTTCAACCTGCAATTGCCATCCGCAAGCAACGAGCTGTTCATCGTAGCTCGAACACGCAACTGATCTTTATAGTTTCCATATCAAGTTCTTCAGCAATCATCCTTAATTTGCGCAGGGTTTTTGGATTTGTGATATAATTCATACAGTTTTTTTTTTTTTTTTTAATTATTGCCCTTATGCCATTATATTTTAGAACATTTCCTTCACAGTAAAAGCCTAGACGAAGTTTCAAAATCTGCCAATTTCTTCTTTGCAAAGTTCGTATAATATTTTAGTTGCCTGAACCCCTCTAAGTTGCTACTGTCAGTCTGTCACTAGTTCTTTGAATATTGTGCACAATATCGGAATCACGTGGATATTCAGCTACTGTGACCATGTAAACATAGACAATAGAAATTTACTGGAAGGCATGGATCACCCACTTCTTCGAAAAACAGCCTGTTTGTAGGAGTAAAGGAGAACCACAACACAGGTTGACCAGAGGCTATAATCCGTGTTGGGAATCTGCTTAATCCTCTGAGTGGCTATGGAAAGCATATTGACGAGCGTGACTTCTCGGTATATGATTGCAGGTTTTAGGGACACCACTAACATTGTGAAACGGTAATCAGTTTAACCCTTAATTCTCGCTTTCTAATTACCTAAAGGCCAAAGGTGAGAACGATGCATACACAGTTGTCTCTCCTAATCCGCTCGTTTCATGGAAATTTTTTGTTCAACGGAAACTATTTTAAATGTAATTACCAAAAGGAATGAAAAAAAAAAAAAAATTCTATAAAGAAGTTTGTTAAACAGAGTCTGACTGTAATTAAATCAAAAATGAAGCAATTTTAAAACACACAACCAATCGAATGCTGGAGATGGTGACCCACTCGTTGCACCGTAATTTCGGCTCTGCATACCCAATAATTGCATTCAGGATTTCATTTGTAAAATAAATGATGTTCTCAACAATGGGCTCGCAAATTTTCAAAAAAAATAACAATGGGCTCTCGCGAGCCCACTATAGCTCACCACTGACTATATCCTTTCGTCTTAATATTACAATTCCTTTGTTAAAATTCATATAGGGCTATTTGCTATTTATTCAATTTTACTTCAATTGGATTTAATTGGTATTAATTTTATTTTAATTTTGCATTTTACTTTTATTTTGAATTATATTTGATTGATTTCTTATGCTTTTTCTTTTTGGGCTCTGTCGGGTTGGCTGTGATATATACATCTGCTCGCTATTTTTGCCTGCTATGTATATGTCATAACAGAAATGGAGGCCGTACTTGTTGTATTTCCTTTGGTTTTGACTGCTGGCCCGTGATTGACATAGTTAAAATCTTAGGATTTATAGCATTAAGTACTATTTGTATATGTTAATTTAATTTTATTTAATTTGCTTTTATTTTTCAGGCACTATTGATTTTATAAGTTACAGCTCTTACTCCTCAATTTATAGATCGTAGATATAGCTTAGCTTAATTTTCAGCACTCACCTCTTAGTAATCCACTTAGTTTGTTGAAAGAATCACCACATATATAGCAGTTATGAAATTTTTAACAATTTAAAGAAATTATAAATTTAACAATTACTAAATTATGAGCTTTAAAGATTTGCCTAAGAAAGGAAAGTGCACCTTCCATTCTATGGTTGTCTAGTTAGAAATTATGTATTAAAATAAATTAAAGTGAGATAGACAGCTAATAGCTGTCTATCTCACTTTAATTCTAAATCTTCTTCTAACTGAAGATGATTTCGAGCGACTTTCGAAATCGTCTTCAGTTAGCTATAGTGGGGAGAGAAGAGCACGTGAAGTGTGTTATATACTGGTTAAGTTCCCGAAATGCATTTCAGTGCACGTGGAAACTTTATATGTGCTAAAACCACCACTATCGACACTTTATTTAACACATGAGACTCAAATTTACCCTCAAAGTAGAAACCAATAATAAAATTAATTTTCTAAATCTCACCATATACAAAATCAGTACAATTTTAGGCACCAAAATATACAGAAAGAACACACATACAGGTTCTTACATTACAACTCACACCATCCTCTATACATCAAAAAAGTAGTTCTCTATAATCAGATATATAATGCTATCAAATATAGTCACACAAAACCGACCTATCCGTAGAATTGCAATACCTCACCAAAAAATTTATCGACAGGAAATACCCATTACAACTAATAAAAGAAACCATTACTAAAGTCTATAACAGTACTAATAACCCTAGAAAAATTAATAACCACGTGAATAAGATACACAAACCTTTTTTTACACCCTCCCATACCATCAACAATATGCTAGACAACTACAACAGGTTTTTAAGACTACAGATATCAAATTAATATTTACATCTTATAATAAATTAAGTTCTAAATTTAATTCATACAAGACAACATATGAATATGGGGAACAGGATTATAATAACATTATATAATTGATTAGATGTCAATCAGATTGTCAAGCATGTTACATAGGCAGTACAACAGCAAAATTTGGGACTTTTCTAACACACGTATATACTATCACTTTAAAGGCTTCAAATATAACTTATAAAGTACAGACTAACACAACATGTTCAATCTTACAATCATAACTCACTCATCGATTCAGCTATTACAGTAGTTAAACTAAATTCCAGTTATAAAATTCTTCAAAATGGAGCTCTCATTATTGGGTGGCTCAAGCGCCACACATCGTTCCACATATTAAACAAAAAGACTCCAGCCAACTTCTCCCCCATTTGGAATTTAGCATGTATAAAGTTTATACGTGCACTGAAATGCATTTTGGGAACTTAACCAGTATATAACACACTTCGCGTGCTCTTCTCTTCCCCACTATAGCTAACTGAAGAGGATTTCGAAAGTCACTCGTGCACGGCTATTAGCTGTTTATCTCACTTTAATTTATTTTAATACATAATTTCTAACTAGACAACCATAGAATGGAAGGTGCACTTTCCTTTCTTACGCAAATCTTTAAAGCTCATAATTTAGTAATTGTTAAATTTATAATTTCTTTAAATTGTTAAAAATTTCATAACTACTATGTACGTGGTGAATCTTTCAACAAACTAAGCTATATCTACGATCTAGTCATTACATCAAAGCACATAAGGACTCCTTAATATATCATCAGTCCTCAATTTATATTAATGCAAAACATCTATAATGTGCTACAACGTTCTACCACATCCAGGAATCTTCTACACCTTTCTGTTATATTCTTGAATATTCTAGGAATTTCTTAGATATAAGTTTTTTGATTTTTATAAATAATAGAAAATACTTTAGTAAAAATTGGTAAGCAAGTTTTGGTCCTATTTTAATAAAAACTTTTTTTTTGGGGGGGGGGGGGGGGGAGTGATTCCAAACTTTTAGACAGGAGTGTATGCACAAAGCACCTATTGTCTTCAATCGTTTCTCTCTCTGTCCACATGTAATAACTCTACTACTAGTGAATGGATTTTCATAAAATTTTACATTTCGCTCTTTTAGAGAGATTTGTTAAGCAATTATTATTTTTATTTTTTCATACACATCATCACACAGGCTATCTATATATTGTATATTATAGCTGACTACTAGATATTGTGTGTTGCCACACACTGGTTGGAGGAATGAAAGGGCAATGTGGCAGGTGCACAGAAACAATTTCTCAATTCATGCATAAAAGTTATTGCTTTTTAATGGCATTTTTTAAAAAATAAATCATGAATAATTACTATTTGCTAACGTCCTGAAATGTAATGCACTGCATACATTAACAAACTTGTTCATTTTGCTTTGTCACAGTGTTTGCCATAATAATAATAATACAGGTCTACATAGAAGTAGGCCTGCATTATTATTATTAATTACTGATCCTTTCAGTTCAAGAAACAAGTTAATCTACACAGTGCATTACATTTCAGGCATGTTCAATTTTTTTTTTCCGTGATTAATAGAACTGAAAAATACATTATTCTAATTTATCTCCTTATCAATTAATTACTAAGATAACTTTATAAAGCAGTTAATAAACTTAACCTAACCTATCCAAAGAAAAGTTAAAGAAACTATGTACAGAGTGTGGCAAAAAAATAATGAGACCGAATTAAAATATAGATATATATCTAACATGAGTACTGCTCTGGGAGAAAACATAAGAGAAGAGCAGCAGAAGTATGACCTTGGCAGTTCTGCCAACCCAAACCAGTTGGCTTTGAGTACTTTTCTGTATGGACATTCTTTATGCATCATGTCCCAAGTCTGCCAGAAACCAAAGAATGGAAAGACAGGTCAACAAGTATTGTGTAAGGCAGGAAAAGTCCTACTGAAACACACAAAATGTTATGACAGCATGTGGGGATGAGGCATTTTCCCACACACACATATCTGTGAACTGGTAGACAAAGTGCACAATTTACTAGCAAATTATTACCACAATTATCACAGACTTGGGGAAAAGAAAAATTTGCAAAAAATTTGTTCCACACTGTTTTGCATGATGAGGAAAATCTCTGATAACTG
The DNA here is from genome assembly GCF_048544385.1 of Mastigoproctus giganteus. Lineage (NCBI taxonomy): Eukaryota > Metazoa > Arthropoda > Arachnida > Uropygi > Thelyphonidae > Mastigoproctus > Mastigoproctus giganteus. Next base: position 36,512,184 of record NC_143580.1, on the reverse strand, counting down.
AATGCTTGCAAACATTTTATTCTAACAGATGATAGCAAAAATGGCACTTCCTAAACAGCATTACCACTGAGGATGAGTTGGTACTTCTACTATGATCCTGAAACCAAAATACAAACTACAAAATGGCAATCACAGAGCACAACAACACCAAAAGGTTCATTTTCAGAAATTGTGTATGAAAACCGTGCTGATTGCCTTCTTCAATCACAAAGGGATAATTCATAAGGAATTCATTCCAGAAGAAAGGAAGAACTGTTACCAGCAATTAAACACTTGTTGGCAAGAATCAAGTACATATGGCCAGATGTGTAACAGTCTAATTAAAGGCTGTTGAATGACCACATGCCTTCTTATACAGCGATCAACATGTAGACATTTCCGGCTTGCAAGCAAGTTGCGGTGCTCAACCGCCCTCCTTACTCCTGAGTTGGATCCAGCAGACTTTTCCGTTTCTCAAGTAGAAATTGAGACCAACTTGATAGTGTTTATGACATTCAGAAGAATGTGACAGAAGAACTAAATACCATCACAGCAAATGAGTTTTCAAAAGTGTGCTGTAATAAGTGTATTCGGTCCCTTGGGGACTATTTACTGGGTGTCTATGAGAGCTTCAGGTGTAGGGTAGATGACCACCTCGATTGGTTGGTTGGTTGTTTTGTTGTTTTTTGGCACATTGACAACGGAGATCATAATGCGCCAGTTCATTTGTTATATTATGTCTTTGTATGTATATTCATTCTCTATATCTTGTCGTATTAACTGGAGTTAAATATTTTCTGTGATTATATACTCTATCATTATTTATAGTAGATGGTAGATGTTGATTGTCTGCATGAATCTGAAAATGTCTGATAGACGTCCCTCGTCACCTAGGATATCTCTGAGGGTGATGTCTTGATTTCTTTTTTTTATGTAATGCTGAGAAAATCTTTCGTCGATCATTTTCATAGGTTGGGCATTCTATGAGTATATGTCTGATTGTTTGGGTAGTATTGCATGCTTGGCATCTTGGAGGTTCTTCTGCACGTAGTAAATAGCCATGTGTGAGGTGTGTATGTCCAATTCGTAGTCTAGTCAGAACAACTTCGTCTCTCCTTGATTTCCTTGTGCTTGTTTTCAAATGTTCAACTTTTGGTTTTATTTTATATAATTTATTTGAAGTTTGTTTTTGCCAGAGTTCTTGCCATTGTGTCAGAGAGCGGTTTTGAATGATTGGTTTATAATCCTGATACGGGACTGGGAAAGGTTGTTTCTGAAGGTTAGTTGTTGATTTTGCAAATCTATCAGCTTCTTCGTTTCCTTTTATCCCTTTGTGGCCTGAAGAAAAACAAGAAAAGTATTTCTTGTTTTTCTTTTGTTAAGTCTGTTAATATCTGTTTAATTTGCACTAGAACTGGATGGGTTGTATTGGTCGTGGTTTGAATGGCTTGTATTGCACTTAATGAATCAGAGTATATTACTGTTCTCAAATGATATGTGGTTCTGAAGTACTCCAGGGCTATCTGAACTGCTACTAATTCTGCAGTGTAGACGCTGCATTCTTTTGGAAGTTGGCGTGCCAGTGTAGTGTCTGGGAATACTGCCGATGCTCCTACATGGTTCTCTGCTTTTGATCCATCTGTATATATTGGTAAATGATTGGGATATTTAGTTCTATGTGCTGCATGCAGTTGTTGAAAGTTAATGTCTGATAAGTTATTTTTATTCCAGGTTTGCGTGGAGAGTTCACAAGTTGCGGAGTGGTTTATCCATGGTGGTATTATGTGCCTTTCAAGATTTGCAACATTATCAATGTTAAGATCATATGTTGTCAGTAGCTCTTGCAGTCTGATTCCTAGAGGCTTGTTTGTACTTTTGCGATTCCTATATATGTTTTCCCATTTTGGTGAGAATAATGATGCCCAAGTCGGATGATTTCTTGTGGATGTTATCTTGTATGCATAGAGTAGGGCCAGCTGTTGTCTCCTGAGGAACAATGGTAGTTCATTCGCTTCTGTATAAAAACTGTATGAAGGTGATGTGCGGAATGCTCCTGTTGCTAGTCGTAGTGCACTATGGTGAATCGGATCTAACCATTTGAGGGCGCTCTTTTTGGCGGAAGCATAAACAGGTGCTCCATAATCTATTTTTGATCTTACTAGTGTTTTGTACAGATTGAGCAGGGTATAACGGTCTGCTCCCCAAGATAGTGATGTTAAGACTTTAAGGATATTAAGCCGTCTCATACATTGTATTCGTAATTGCTTTATATGTTCTATGAAGGTTAACTTGTTGTCTAAAGTGAGTCCAAGAAATTTTACGCTTTGTTTGATGGGTATTTTGTGACCTTCTATTGTTAGTTCAGGGTCGGGATGTAAATTTCTTTTCCTGCAGAAGTGTACGCAGACTGTTTTTTGTTGTGAAATTCTAAATCCGTTTTTCTGGGCACAACTACTGATTTTGTTAATTGCGCATTGCAGTTGCCTTTCTATTGTTCCCATATTCTGTGCTTGATACGATATACTGAAGTCATCTACATATAGTGCATGCGACACCGTGGATGGAAGTTGTTTTGTGATGCCATTTATTTTTATGATGAATAGTATAGCACTGAGGACAGACCCCTGGGGGACTCGACTCCTTCTTCTTGTTTATATGTTTTTGACATGATGTTCTGTACTCTGACCTGAAATGTTCTGTTTTTCATAAAGTTTTGGATGAAGTGCGGTAAATGTCCTCTGAGGCCTGTATCGTGGATGTCTTGTAGTATACCGTATCTCCAAGCTGTATCATATGCCTTTTCTGTATCAAAAAATATGGTAACCATATGTTTTGAACTTATAAATGTATCTCTTATGTCTGTTTCTATTCTTACGAGGTGATCTAAGGTGGATCTATTACCTCTAAACCCGCATTGCATAGTGCTTAACCGGTTGGTTGTTTCTAAAAACCAGATTAATCGTTTGCTGATAATTTTCTCCAAAACTTTTTGCTCAAGTAGCTAGTGAGCGCTATCGGTCGATAGTTGTTTGGGTCTTTCTGATCTTTATTCGGTTTTTGGAAAGCTAATACTATTGCATGATGCCATGCTTCAGGATATTGCTCTTCTTGAAAAATGCGATTGTACAGTTTAAGAAGGTTTTCTATTTCTTTTTGCTTCAGATGTTTAAGCATATCATAATGTATGTTGTCTGGTCCAACTGCACTTGATTTTGTTTTTGATAATGCTTCACGTAATTCATGCAATGTAATTGGTTGGTTATAGGAGTCAATATGTTTGGTGTTAAAATTAATTCTGTTTTTTTTCAGTTTTCTCTTTATAGGTCAAAAATTCTTCACGATATGATTGTTTTGATGATACTTTGGCAAATGTTTCTCCTAGTATATTAGCTGTCTCTGAAGGTTCAGTAATGTTTTCGCCATTCCAGTGTAATACTAAGGATGGTTGGTTTTTGTATTTCCCGTTCATTTTCCGTATTTTATTCCATATTGTCTGTGGATTTGTTGTTTTATTTATTGAGGAAGTAAACTGGATCCAGGAAATTTTTTTGGCTTGTTTCCTTGTGTACCTGGCTAGCGCTCGTGCTTGCTTAAATTTTATCAGATTTTCAGTTGTAGGACATCTCCGGAACTTATTCCATGCTTTGTTTTGTTGTCTTTTTTTTGTCATACAGTCCTCATTCCACCAGGATTTTGGATGTAGCGGGAAACGAGTTGAAGTTCTGGGTATTGTTTGCTCAGCTGCTTGTATTAAGGTGTCTGTGACATGTTTCACAGCTTCATCGACTGATTTTTCTTGAATGCTTTGTGAATTAAATATTGCGAGTTCTCTAAATTTTTCCCAGTTGCCCTTTTCTATTTTCCAGCGGGGTGGTCTGCTGGGATGACGGAGTATTTCTGATCAGTGTGGTGATTACTGGGTAGTGGTCACTGCTGTATGGGTTTTCTATTACTTGCCACTTTAATTCTGGTAGGAGTGAAGGGGTGCATATGGTTAGGTCTATTGCTGAGGTCGTACGACTAGGAAAGTGAAAACAAGTATGTTTACCGTTGTTAAGTAGAGAAAGATTATGGTGATCTATTATTCTTTCTATTATTCGTCCTCGTCTGTTGATGTCAGTGTTTCCCCACAGATGACTATGCCCATTCATATCTCCCATTATACAGAAAGGTGATTGGAGTTCGGAGATTAGTTGGTCTATTTCTTCAAAAGTTATATCTGATCCTGGTGGAAGGTACACTGAACAGATGGTTAACTTAAATCTTAGTGTTATTCTTACAGCTATCGCTTCGAGGTTGCTGTTTAAAGGAATGTGTTCAGTTGGGATGTGGTTATGAACCAAGATGGCTACTCCTCCACGTGTTGGCCCATCTCTTATTCTGTCTTTCCTATACATTGTATAATTTTTCACTGAAAGGTTGTCTTGTTGTCTAAGGTATGTCTCTTGAAGACAGAAACATATTGGCGTATGGTGTGTAATTAGATACTGGACATCGTCGTAATTGGTTCGTAGTCCTCTACAGTTCCACTGGATGAACTGGTCCATTAGTGGGTTTTCCTAGGGCTTTCGGGTTGTTTCCGAAATGGAACATTCTTATATTTTGTCTTATCTTTTTTAGGGTATTGAGGCTGATTCATGTCCATATCTTCTTCTGTGAAAATTTCTAGTACTGGTTCTTCAGATGTGTTTATTTTTCCTATGTCCATCTGTTCGGTTGCTTTGGTGTTTGTAGGTTTACCTCGGTCTTTGTTGTGCTGTTGATTTGTTGGTATTTGTTCTGCGTGAATAGAAATTGGAGTATTCACTATTTTCTCCTGTTTTTGTGCCTTAAATGATTCTTTTGGCAGCATGGAAATTTAAGTTTGAACTTCTACTGATTTATATTGGATCACTGTTTGTGCATATGATGGCTTGTTTGTAGTCAATGGCTGTATTATTCTTCTTGCTTCTTGGTACGTTGTGTTGTGTTCTGTTTTATATTTCTGAATTAATTTCTCTTGTTTCCATTTTTCGCACGTTTTTGAGTAGGCTGGGTGTTCCCCTTTACAGTTTATACATTTCAAGGAGTTCGCAGAGCAATCTGTAGTCTCGTGTTCTTTAGAACCACATTTTGCACAGGTAGCCGAGTTTCTGCATGCCATTTGCGAATGTCCAAATTTCTGACATTTGTAACATCGCAATGGATTTGGAATGTATTGTCTTACTTGGCAGTTCAGATATCCTGCTTTGACTGTTGCTGGAGGTTTCGGAGTATTAAAGGTTATGATTAGAGTTCTTGTTGGAATTATATTTCCATCCCTTCGGATATTAATTCTCTTGACTCCTGTTACCCCTTGACTTCTTAATTCTTCTGTGAGCTCTTCTTCTGACACATTTAAGAGGTCCCACTCGGAGATCACTCCTCTGGAAGAATTCAGAGTGTTGTGTGGTGTTACAACTACTGGAAATCCTCCAAAGATTGTCGTTGCTAGCAACTTCTGGGAGTGATTAGGACTTTCTGTTTCTACTAGTATGTCCCCGGATCTCAGGCGTCGAACAGACTTGGGAGATCCTACTAGACCCTCTAAAGTTTTCTGAATTACGAAAGGAGACATACGTCCTAATGTTTGATCTCCTGTTGCATGTATAACTATGTATGTCGGTATTTTTGGTGGGTCCATATCTGTCTTCTGTCTCTTTGCCTTTGTCTTTTCTGTATCTCTATTCGGTAGGGCTTTCTCTTGAAGCCCTGTAGTATCAGTAGTTATTTTACTACTCATGTTTGCTCTTTTGGCCCTGGGAGTGTTACTTTCCTCTCCCAGGTTACCAGCCCCGCCACGTGGAGGCAAGAGCAGTGCCTCTTAGTGACCAAGCGGCTGTGTAAGTTAGATTAGTAAAAAGTGAGAATAACAGAAAAAATAAGAAAGGTGATTTTCCTTTCTGTGTCTTCACTTACTGACTGTAAGATAAAGAGCTGCTTCACAAAAAATAATAGGAATTACCGATGAAATTAAAGAAACTTGTATATCTTTTAGATCACTCTATATATCGCTGGGAATCGCTTAGTCACTAATAAATCGCTTGGCACCTGGGGCCACCCACCTCGAAGAAATTAATGAGGGTCCCGTCAAGCTCTCAGCTGCCCAACTCAACACCAGAGTTCACTCCTGGGCATCAGCCAACACAGCGGCAATCTTCAAGACAGAATGCGCTGGTCCCAAAGGAACTAGTTATTGTTGGTGACTCTATTGTCAGGGAAACGGGGAATATATTGTGTAAAAAGAATAGATGGAACAAGACCAGGGTATGTCTGCCAGGGTCAAAAGTTGATGACGTTGTAAAGCATATATCATCTTATAAGGGCACAAAAGGTGATAATGTTGTACACGTTGGCACCGATGACATTAAGAGTAGGAGATCTGCAGATTTACTTAACAAGTACAGGTCAATGTTGCAAAAAAGTCGTGAGCTAGGGTTAAATTTGAAAGTGTCTGCAATTCTGCCCAGACACGATAGGAGGGAGTACATGATGACAGCCTTGTCAATCAATTCGTCCCTGGAGGGAAGGTGCAAGGCTCAAGGGGTAGAATTTTTTTCAGCTTGGTCAGTGCTTGTTAACAGGAGAGACTGCTTCTGCAGGGATGGGATACACTTAAATAGAAAGGGTGCAAGAATATTTGCCGATGCTATCGAGGCAGTGTTAGGTGGGTCGGAAAACTGATAGTTTGGGGGATTCGCAGACTAAAAGGTTAAAAGTAGCCGCAGGCAGAGGTGATTCTTGTACAATTTCTATTAAAATAAGTAGCGAATTGGAGCAAGGGGGTGCTAGGGGTTTCAGGGACGGATGGCAGTAATCCTGAAATAGGTGGGTATATGGGATGTGTTAGGGTAACTAGGAATAGGAGTAGGAGCATGTATGCTTGCATGTATACCAATGCTAGAAGTATAGTAAATAAATTTGATTAATTTGAAGTGTTGGTCAAGACATCAAAGGTGGATATTGTTGGGATAGCAGAGACGTGGTGTCACACAGATATAAGGAATGCAGAACTGGAATTTGGGGAGTATGATGTATACAGAAAGGATAGGAAGGGAGGAGGTGCTATGCTGTTAATTAAGAAAAACATAAAATCAAAAGAAGTGCATCCAGTTGATATAGATGAACAGTGCACTGTTGAGTCAGTTTGGTGTGACATAAGCAAGCACTGCAAAAGCAAAAATAAGAGTAGGAGTGTGTTATATGCTTAATGACTTGAATGAGTACAATGAACAATTGTACAGAGAAATAGGGTGGGCTAGTAAATCAGAATGTCTTATAATGGGGAATTTTAACTTCCCAGATAGTGACTGGAACTTGTGGGTTGGTCACTCACACACTAGTAAGACTTTTGTAGATTTATTGGATGACTGTTTTCTGCAGCAGCATGTTCGAGAGGCAACCAGAGAGGGTAATACTCTTGATCTGGTTATCAGCAGTGATCATTCGTGTATTAAGAATTTGCAGATAAAGGAACCACTAGATGGCTGTGATCACAGTGTACTGATGTGGGATTTTCTTAAAGATATAATTACCATCAGGGGTAAAGGAAAGGAAAGGGTATTTGCTTCCTTAAAGGTGAGTACAGTGGTCTCAGACAGTTTTTAAATTCTGTACATTGTGTTCAACTGACGATGTTACCAACAGTAAATTCTAAGTTGGAAGCATTCAAGGAATTAATCGTGGAAGCTTCTAAAAGTTTCATACCTATTAAAAAATATTGTTCAAGGTTTAGGCCTAAACGGTTATCAAATGAACTAATGAGACGCGTGACAGAGAAGAAAAATGCATGGGATGCATATAAATTATCAAGCGACTCAGAAGCCTATGGCAGATATAAGTTAGTCTATAATCAGGTCACAAAGGAGGTTAGGCAGGCGAAGGCAGATTACGAGAAATCCTTGGCAAAAGATGCTAAGAAAAATAGCAAGGATTTCTTTACTTATATAAACTCTAAAAGGAAGGGAATGAATCTGATTGGTCCACTTGATATTGATGGTTCGACTGTTGATGATCCTGCTCAGATAGCAAACAAACTGAATGAGTATTTTGCATCTACATTCACACATGAGGAATTATTAAAGTTTGAAAATGGCAGAAGGTTATCAAATTGTAGCAGGGTGCTTAATGATTTTGTAATAACTGAGAGCAAAGTGGAAGAGAAATTGTTGAAGTTAAACGTAAGGCACCTAGGGTGGATGGGATCTATCCAGTTATATTAAAGGAGGCGGCAAAGCAACTAAGCAAACCCTTAGCCATAATTATGAGAGCATCCTTGGACTCAGGGGAGGTCTCCACGGACTGGAGATGTGCAAATGTATCCCTAATTCACAAAGGGGGATCGAAGGGTGACACGAGTAATTACAGACAGTTAGTTTAACTTCTGTTCCGGGTAAAATAATGGAGTCACTGGTTAAAGATGCATTGCAGGATCATCTAGAGAAGACTGCAGCAATGATTCAGACACAGCATGGGTATATTAAGGGAAAGTCTTGTCTGACAAATTTGATATTATGATGTGGTTACAAAGGAACTGGATGCAAAAAATAATTCTGATATCATATACAGTGAAACTTCCCTTTAACGAACAGCCATGGGGAACGAGAATGTGTCTGTTAGAGAGAAGTGTCCGCTAACAAGAAGTCTGAGGGAGAAAAAAAAAAAAAAGTAAAATCGTTAAACGTTTAATGTAAAATTAAATTAAAATATATACAGATTTTGAACAAAATTTTTGTAAATAATATACAATTACATACACAAGAGATAAAGAAAAATCGTTAAACGTTTAATGTAAAATTAAATTAAATTATATACAGATTTTGCACAATATTTTTGTAAATAATATACATACAATTGTGCTATGCATATTATGACTTTATCTTATGAAAAATACATACAGTAATCACTTATTTTCTTCTGCACCTTCTTCCAGCTGATAATTTTGTTTTCAACATTTGTTTGGAGTGAAGAAACCATCGAAAGTCCTTCAGTATCTTCTTCAGCGGCAAAAAATTTTTTAAAAGATTGCTTTGTATGAGCGCTTCTTCTATTTTCATCGGTGGTTCGTCGTTAATATGTTCTTCGACAGAATGACCTCCTTCCATTTCTTTATCCTCATGAGGAACTTCTTGAAAAATATCGATGATAATGTCGTTGATATCCAGAGCACGATCTTCTGTAGTGAGGTTCGAGTCTATATCTTTGTAGCCAGGGTCATTTGTAGCAGAAGTATCGTACATTATCAATAGATGGTGAAGTTTTTGTTCTTCTTGGTGCTCCACATTGCTGTTCACAACTTCAATTTTTGCGTTTGAGAAATCAGACTTTACAAAACAGTTCACAACAGTTTGTTTTCTAATTGCATTTACTGAAGAGGAAATCCGTTGAACCGCATCTAGGATGCTGAGTTTCTTTGCAAGGTCACTCGCACATGTTACATCGTTCATGTTTGCAATGAGATGTCTTAAAACACATTTTCTGTAGTGAAGTTTAAAATTTTTTATTATCCCTTGATCCAAGGGCTGACACTCTGCAGATGTGTTTGATGGCAGAAAAACGATTTGAATGGTGGACAATTCAATGGGCGGATGAGATGCAGCATTATCCATGAAAAGAATAATTTTTCTGTTTTGACAAATCATGTTTTGGTTAAAGTGACTTATCGATTCACTCATGATATCTCGTGTCATCCACGCTTTTTTATTAGACTTCCAATCAACATTCATAAGATTCAACTTTATGCCCTTGAAACAACGAGGATTTTGTGGCTTTCCTATAACAAGAGGTTGTTCAAAGTCTCCCAGCATATTTGTACACAACAGTACAGTCAAGTGTTTCTTAGAAATTTTTCCGCCCTGGCACTTTTCGTTTTTTAGACTCGTTTTTTCAGGAAGAGCTTTAAAAAACAACCCTGTTTCATCACAGTTGTAAATATCCTTAGCTTCAAAATCATGACATAAATCTTCCAATTTGACGGTCCACTCTGTTACAACCCCAGTATCAACAGATCCACCTTCACCACTTACGGTTTTCCAAGAAATTTTATGCCGAGTTTTGAACTTGTCTAGCCATCCCACAGAAGCTTTGAACTCATTTACTTCCATAGATTTCGCAACCTCCAAAGCCTTTTCCCTAATAATAGGCCCATTAATGAGAATTTTTTAGCACGTGCGCGACAAAACCACTCATACATAACATTGTCAATTTGAAGTTTTCAGGAATGATTTTTGAACCTGATCATTTACGTGTTGCCAAAATTGTTTGAGCAGTTCATTTTATTTTCTTTAGGATGTCGCTTACCTGCATCTTCCCGATTTTGAATTTTGCAGCGAGATTGCGAACACTATTTTTTTGCCGATCATACGCATTAATGAGTTCGACTTTTTAAAGTTAAATGTTTACAAGAAGACATCGTGCACTTCACACGACACTGAACAAAACTGAAAACTGAAACTCAAAAGACGAAAGGCCGAAAAATCCCCCCCCCCCCGCACACACACTGAATTCATCAGAAGTTTTACATGTGCCTTAAAATTCTTGAAAAAGAGTTTAGAACTGCGGCGTAAATCTTGATAAAATTCAGAGAATCGGAAATAGAAAATAAACACATGATTGAGGAAATACGGGGAAGAAACGTTCCTAGAAAAAGGCCCATGAGCTCGCCTGCTGTCCGTTATGGGGAGATCAAATTAAGTGCTAATCTAAACGAAACAGTGCAGATTGCCTGTCCACGTCCATTACAGAGAATGACCGCTAGACAGAAGCTGAAAACACATTAAAACCAATAGAGGAGAGTTGGGGAATTTGAAAATGTCCATTGTAGAGAGAGATGTCTGTTAAAGAGAGGTGTCCGTTAGGAGAAGTTTCACTGTATTTAGATTTCAGGAAAGCTTTTGATGCTGTTGAGTGGGAGAAGACAGAGGGTAGTAATTAATTGGTGCTGCTCTTTGTGGACTAATGTTATTAGTGGAGTCCAACAGGGTTCGGTGTTGGGTCCTCTGTTGTTTTGTATATTTATCAATGATATTGATGAAGGTATATCAGGCTTAGTGTCGAAGTTTGAAGATGATACAAAGGTTGGCAGGGTTGTTAATGACAGTAATGGCAGTGTGCTACTGCAACAGGATGTAGATAATTTGGGCAGATGGGCTAAGAAGTGGCAGCTGAAGTTTAACCTTGACAAATGCAAAGTACTGCATATGGGTAGAAGTAACCCCAGAGAAACGTACCAACTGTGTGGTACTACATTTAAGGTGGTAGAAAATGAAAAAGACCTGGGAGTAATTGTGCAGTCAGATATGAAGTTTTCTGAGTAATGCAGACAGGCAGCCAGGACAGGTCATGGGGTTTTGTCAATGATATATAGGAATTTTGCAAGCAGGGAAAAGGAGGTGACTGTCCCTCTGTATAAGGCAATGGTCAGGCCACGCCTTGAGTACTGCGTACAGGTCTGGATGCCTCATTTTAGGAACAATGTAGATTTGCTTGGCGTGTACAGAGAAGGGCAACAAGATTGGTGAGGGGAATGATGGGATCCTCTTACCAAGAGAGGCTAAGTTCTGCAAACTGCAGTGGCTGGAGACTAGGCACCTGCACGGTGATCTGATTGAGGTGTATAAGGCCTTGAATGGGTTGAGCACGCTGAATTCTGATGGGATCCTTCCACTTGTTCAGATTACGAACCTAAGGGGGCATAAATTCAAATTAAGAAAAGACAGATGTAGAACAGAAGTGCGGAAATTTGCCTTTAGCCAGCAGGTAGTTAATTGCTGGAACAAACTTCCACCTGTCGTTGTGGAAGTTGATAGGTTAAATAAATTTAAGGAGGAACTGGACAGGCATTTGGAGGGAATGGTGTGATTTTTTTTTTTTTTTGGCTGATGCTGCATAAGCTCATACACTTGCTTTCTTGCATCACATGCCACTACCACTACTACTATTACTATTTTGAGGGAGATGAGTAAGAAAATATTTTCAAATATTTTGCCTTATTTGAGTACAGCCTCCTTACTTTTTTTTACCACGCAGTGTACATAAAAAAATTTACTCTTCATTTTTTTTTTTTTTCCCCTCTTTCAGAAAATAATAAACAGAAATATGGGAAGGGTGTATGTGTGGACACGGACACACACACACTCACCCACCCACCCACCCTTTGGCATAATATAAATTCATAATGAACAATTTGCCCCACCCATCTCCCTTCTCTTACTTTCCTGGACATCCTGACCACAGAGAGAAGTTATGCATGTGACTAAGGGACTGGTATAGACATTCTAGAATGCGATCTTTATAGATAATTATCTCAGAGTAATAGTGGTTTAAATTGTAGTTTACATTTAATTAAAAAAGAGAGAGACTACTAGCAAAAATGATTGGCAAGCAGGTGCAAAGGGTAATACCTTTTCTTCCTACTGCTTGTTAGTAATAACAACAGAAGAAAATTAAATTACAATTTATCAGAATTAAGAGCACTTCTTAAAAACACGAGACCAATCATGCAAGTTTCAAAATGATATATTCAAAGAAATATGTTATATCTTAATTTCAGAAAGATTCAAAATTATATACCTTCTGAAAGCCTCAAAAGCATTTCGAGGAGCCATTGGAATGTTGCACTTTGGTGTTGCTGCTTGGGTAGGCCAAAATCCAGTTGTTAGTACACGAACATTTAGGTCTACTCCATACAAATTAGTCTGAAGAAAAACAGATATTAATTTTAAATCTTCAAGAAAAATGAAATAAAGAATACATTCCATATGAATATTTACAAGATTACAGAAATTAAAGCTACAAAAATAAACTTACTCCTGAGGTCTGTACATGTGACTTGAACTCTTCCATCATTGTATTGGAAACTGACATATCTTTAAACATTCCTTCAAGTTTAGATGTAAATTGACATCCACATTCTGTCTAAGATTCAAAAATAGTTTATAAGTAACTAACTAATAAATAATTTTAAATATAAACTGACATCTACATTCCATCTAAGATTCAAAAATAATTCATAAACTAATAAATAAGTTAATGATATAATCCATTAACTTTGGTGGTCGACTGTTCAGGGAGACATAAATTATAAATTACTGAGAAAAAATCTGTTAACAAAAAGCTCTACATCAGATAAAAAGATTGAAAAACTTAATTGATAAAATTAGGCACTAATAATTATGGAGCAAAGTTATTAAGCCTAGTTATATGAACATAAAATCATCCACAGCTTCAGAAGTATTTGCCATTACCCTGCTAAAAATTTGTTCGTTACAATGTGTGTAGTGTAGTAATAAATAAGCTCCAACATTACAATTTGTTGTAGCTTGCATAGTTTATTTTATTAATTGCTTTATATTGCAGTTTATTTTTAATTAGAGTAGCTCAAAAGTCATGTTATTTCATGGCAGAAATATGATAGCATCTGAATAGTCTTCTAGCTCTATACAATATGAAAGTTACCAAATAGTTCTCTAGTTTTCAGTTTCTGAAGAGCTTTATAATTATTAAAGCATTTAAAATCTGGATCCTCCTTGTTCCCAAAGAAGTTATGAAATTATTTAACAAATATTTTCTTCCTTAATAAATTTTAATTTCTTAATTACAGGTCTCACAACCTTTTAATTTTTCTAGTGAATGAGGGCTAGGAATTTGCTAAAAGTGCACTTGAACCAGTCTCTCTCATTCAATACCCCCACAAACTGCTTCACTGAGCCAAGTTTTATGCAGGGCAGAGACAACACTCCGACTGGATCAACAATAAACTCTGCAAAAATGATATTTCTATACCATGTTTTGTAGACCACACCTTCTAAAGCTATTTATCCAACTTCAGGGTAGCCTAAAAGTTTTTAACTTTGGCCTGTCTTTTGCAGCTGAAGATAACAGGCCCAAAGTTTCATGAATTACTGTCTTGGGAATTTCAGAGTGAACAGGTTCCTAAGCTGCAGCTTTCAGAGAGGCTCTCGAAAAAAAAGTTTGATATATGTTATTTCTCCATGCATATCTGCTTTTGTTAAATAGCTTCAACATTCATAAATTCTTAATATATATATACTGGTGTTCAAAGAAAGTGCATCACCCTCAAAACTGTAATTGTCGTCCAAATAACGTAAGTATATGGCAATATTTCTTACAGGTTGCATCGGATAAGATTGACATGCATAGGTGATGATGTAATATTGCATCAGCAGTTACTTTCAGCTATATAAGCACACTCTGCAAAACTTGCAGTCATTCCTTGCTGCCACAAAGAAAGAGTGCTATTGTTGCTTTACATGAGGAAGGATGTTCTTCCCATCATATTGCTTATAGAGTGTCTTGTAATCAGTCAACAGTGAGTAGATTTCTTTCCAAACTCAAGAATACTGGTTCTGCTGATAAGAAAAAAGGAACTGGACGTAAACAAGTCTCTACACCAAAACAGGACCATGTTTTGAAGCGATTACGCCATAAAAACCATAAAGCTTCTTTGTCTGAGCTGAGAAGAGAATGGGAAGAACGTACAGGAGTGGTAGCAAGTGCAGTAACAGTCAGAAGATGCCTCTTCAAAAATGGACTTGTAGCCCGTCGTCCTAGAAACCCCCTCCTCACACAAAAAAATGAAAAAGCCTGATTAATTTGGTGTAAGGAGCAAGTCAAATGGACCCCTGAAAGTGGAAGTCAGTTATTTTCTCTGATGAGAAGAAATTCAACCTACATGGCTCTGATGGGAGACAAACAATATGCTGTAGACGTGGTGAAGAATACCATCCAGACCATACGTGTCTACAGTGAAATTCCCTACCAGCCAAATGATATGGGGGTGCATTTCGTATCGTGGAGTAGGTCACCAGCAGTTTATAAAAGGTTCCGTAAATGCCAATGGATACCTGCAGTTGCCAGAAAGAAACCAAAGACCCTTCATGAACTTCAGGAAGCCATAATTCTTGTTTGGAACCATGAACTATCAGGTGATAATCTTTAGAACTTGATTTTGTCAATGCCTCAACAGCGTGCTGCTGTCATCAGGGCCAGAGGCGGTAAACTAAATATTAATTTGCACCTGGTGAACTTTTCATTTTGTTTTCCATTTAAAATGATAAACTGAAGCAAATTGAGGGCTTCTGATAACATTTCAGCCATAATTGTCATGTTTACCAAAACAGTTGTATAAAGGTTGCAAATGCTCATTTTGGAATATTTTGAGAGCACCCGTAAAATATTACTTACCTTTGCCTTAATTATTAATAAATATCTTTTGTTTATACAGGTAGTTTTCGACTTTACAAGTTAATTTGTTCTTAGCGTGCGCTCGTAAATCGGGAATTTATTTCCCCATAGACAATGTTAAAAATATGGGTTACATTATCAACAATGAAATTAGTTAGCTAATTAGTTTATGTTTAAATCATGATCGATTTATCCAAAGAAATGAAAACGCAGCCTGTAAAATCAAGCAAATTATAATAATAGAGAAATTATTTACGACTTACAAATGTTAAAGAATGTTTATTCTTCATCGTCGACTAAATGCACACGCATTGATCACATATTATTGGCTTGGCACTCGGTTTGTTGCACAAGGAGTCGTCTTCTTCAGAAATTCTTCAAGAGGCATTTATTTCCAAGATAATCTTCTCTTTTCTTTATAAATTTCAATAACATGCATAAGCATTTTTTAACGTAACGCACAAATTGCAACTAACACAATTTGCACGGAGTAACAAGTATACGAAGCATAAAAAAAAAAAAAAAAGGAACGAAGAGAAGATTCTGAAAATTCATTTCGGTTTTTTATACGATTGAAGATTTCAGTAAAGGGCAAACACATTTCACCATAAGAACATAAAAACCCACACAATTCCAGCTATCGGTATTTTCACAAATGCAATAACATGGAGTTTACTACCCGTTTTAATTGCTTGCAGCAGCAGAATAAACTGGAAAGTGCAAATTGTTTTTATTGTTTTATGGTCGTGACTTCCAGAAATGTGTTTTAGAAAAATATCACAAAGCTGTTCAAAATTGGTTCTTATAACATATGATAACGATGAAAGAGTGGTGCGTTCAATGATTTGAATTGGTAACTAATACAATTTACGCTATAAAAACAACCTCTTAGGGAGCTATATAGCGAAAATTTGAACTTCCGAGGTTGTGGAATGAATTACAAAAAAACAATGTGTTATCGGGTTCACATTACAATATTTTCTTGATATGATGGTAATGGATTAATATCATAAAGCAGGGTATACAGTATTATATAGCTATGTGCGTGGTTTAAAATGCGGTATTTATGAATGTTTAACATTCAGTTTTTGCAATTAATGTTCATATTTTCGATTTTGTTGATACTTGGGGGGGAAAAAATAAAAAAAAATCATAAACCCGGGAACTCGTAAAAGTGAGAACTGCCTGTATTTCTATTTGTGATGTGTACTTCTATTTGTCATTAATGTAAAATACCATCGCAAAAACTGGATTAGAAATGCAAAATTCTTAGGTGATGCACTTTCTTTGAACACCAGTGTACATAATATATAATATAGGTAAGTAGAAAGTGAAGAAGAGATATGGACAAGATAATAGAACTAAAAATTAAAATTACGGGAAAACCCGGAAGGTACATGAAAAATAGAAATAATAAAATAAAAGGAAGTACTTAATGCCGTAGATCCCATGATTTAAACGTCTTCGTCAAGGGTCAACCGTCGAAGTACAGGAAAGACAGCAAGAAGTAAGGTCTCTGTTTCTGACATGAAATATAGGTAGCACACGGTTGAAGGTGAAGGCATACTGAATTTTGAATTAAGTGGTAGTGGAAGTAAAGTCAAGAAGTAGCAGTAAGCAAGGGTAACGCTAATGTATATTTCATGGCTCACCCAACGGAGAAAGGGAAAAGGAGAAAAAATAAATAAAAGATAAGAAAATAACTTACTGGAATACCAAAATAGGAGTCGTGCCAATATAGTGACAGTGGAGAGAGACACTCACAACAGCACGGAGCCCCCCCTCTCTCCACTGTCAGTATACCGGCATGACTCCTGTTTTAGTGTTCCAGTAAGTTATTTTTTTATCTTTCTTTATTTTTTCTCCTTTTCCCTTTCTCTGTCGGGAGAGCCATGAAATATACATTAGCATTACCCTTGCCTACTTCCACAACTGCTTAATTCAAAATTCAATGTCTTAGCTGTTTCAACCACGTGCTACATCTATTTCATTTCAGAAACAGAGGCCTTCCTTCTTGCTGTCTTTCCTGTGCCTTCAATGGTTGACCCTTGACAAAGAGGTGGAAATCATGGGATCTACAGCATTAAATACATCTTTTTATTTTATTATTTCTATTTTTCACGTACCTTCCGGGTTTTCCTGTAATTTCAATTTCCGATTCTGTTAGCTTGTCCCCATTTTCTTTTTCGCTTTCTACTTACCTATACTCCATTATGATCATTCGGTTCTTTCTGCCATATATAGCAGTGCCTGGTCCATAAACCATCTATATAAATATAATTGTAACCATTTTCTACTACCATTTATTATTAATACATTATATATATAATATATATCACATAAATTTTTAATTATCATTCTAATTTACTTTACTTTTATATATATCACATACTATATAACATACAGTGCAACCTCAATATAACGTTGGGGGAAACTTTAACACCTATTTTGTAAGCAAAGAATGTTATAACAACAAATAAAATTTTTAATGAAAAACAGAGATAGCACTAGAAGTAAATTGATAGATAAATTATCTCTTAAGTAAATTATATAAGTTTTCCCCCTTCAATTTTCTAACATGAATATAGAATGACTACAAGATGACCTACTAAACAAGCATTATTATATAAGCAAATTTCATTTCATGTGTTGTTTTTTTTTTCTTTTTTAGTTTTAGTTTTAATATTTTGTCATAAGTGGAGAAAATGGACTAAAATGTTTATAAACATGTACAAATTGTTTCCCAATTCAAGCACACTATGTGTTATGCCTTTAGAAGTTTTTTCCACCTGAAAGATGCTTTTATCATTGATTTTAAACAACAAAAATTCAGTTAAAAATCGTAATGCACTTTTCACATAGTTTTATTTTAATTTCTTAAAAATAAAAATACTAAACAGCAATACTTTGTATATCTAAAATATAAAATTTCGAAATTCTTCATTTCTTATAGCAATCCCATGCTTCCAAATGAGATATGTTTAGAGGTAATCCAATTTACAGTATATTGCATAAATAAGAAATAAGCAACAACTCAGACCCATATTCTAAAGGCCACTTGTACCTGAGTGGCCATGCATGAGGGTACAACCCCCCCAACGGGTACCGCTTGAGTTCTACAATTAAGGTATTGCTGGAAATCTCATTGGTGAAAGCCAGTATCTTGTAAATTATTTTCCATAGAATCAGAGTAACACAGCAGAACTACATCTAGACTAGCTTATGGATGACTTCCCCGCCTTAAAGGATGTACTATTCCTGGTTATAAACACAAGTGAATTTCACAGCACAGCAGTATAATTATGGAGAACACCAACTACAGTTAGTAGCAGCAACATATAAACACCAACAAACGTTTAGGTGTTTATAAATTTTATAAACATTTAGTCCATTTTCCCAACTTATGACAAAATATTAAAACTAAAACTAAAAAAAAAAAAACATGAAAAGGGAAACGGGTAACATGCTTTGTAAAAAGGATAGGTGGAACAGGACCAGGGTATGTCTGCCAGGGGCAAAGGCTGATGACGTTGTAGAGCGGATATCATCTTTTAAGGGCACAAAAGGTGATATAGTTGTACACGTTGGCACTAATGATATTAGGAGTAGGAAACCGGCAGAATTACTTGTACAGGTCGCTGATGAAAAAAAGCCGTGAATTAGGGTTGAATTTGAAAGTGTCTGCAATTCTGCCCAGACACGATAGAAGGGAGTATATGATGAGAGCCTTGTCGATCATTTCGGCCCTGGAAAGAATGTGCAAGGTTCAAGGGGTAGAATTTTTTTCAGCCTGGACTGTACTTGTTAACAGGAGAGACTGCTTCTATAGGGATGGGATACATTTAAATAGAAAGGGTGCAAAAATATTTGCTGATGCTATCGAGGCAGTGTTAGGTGGATCGGAAAACTGATAGCTTGGGGGGATACAAGGACTAATAGTTTAACAGTAGCAGTAAAGGTGATTCTTGCACAACTTCTATTAGAATAAGTAGCGACCTGGAGCGTGGGGTGTTGGGGGGTTTCAGGGACGGATGGCAGTAATCCTGAAATAGGTGGGTATATGGGATGTGTTAGGGTAACTAGGAATAGGAGTAGGAGCATGTATGCTTGCATGTATACCAATGCTAGAAGTATAGTAAATAAATTTGATGGATTTGAAGTGTTAGTCAAGACATCAAAGGCGGATATTGTTGGGATAGCAGAGACGTGGTGTCACACAGATATAAGGAATGCAGAACTGGAATTTGGGGAGTATGATGTGTACAGAAAGGATAGAGGAGGAGGTGTTATGCTGTTAATTAAGAAAAACATAAAATCAAAAGAAGTGCATCCAGTTGATATAGATGAACAGTGCACTGTTGAGTCAGTTTGGTGTGACATACGCACTGCGAAAGCAAAAATAAGAGTGGGAGTGTGTTATAGGCCTAATGACTCGAATGAGTACAATGAACAATTGTACAGAGAAATAGAGTGGGCTAGTAAATCGGAATGTCTTATAATGGGGGATTTTAACTTCCCAGATATTGACTGGAACTTGTGGGTTGGTCACTCACACACTAGTCAGACTTTTGTGGATTTATTGGATGATTGTTTTCTGCAGCAGCATGTTCGAGAGGCAACTAGAGAAAGTAATACTCTTGATCTGGTTATCAGCAGTGATCATTCATGTATTAAGAATTTGCAGATAAAGGAACCACTAGGTGGCAGTGATCACAGTGTACTGATGTGGGATTTACTTAAAGATTTAATTACCATCAGGGGTAAAGGAAAGGGTTTTTGCTCCCGTAAAGGTGAGTACAGTGGTCTCCGACAGTTTTTAAATTCTGTACAGTGGGATCAACTGACGATGTTACCAACAGTAAATTTTAAGTGAGAAGCATTCAAGGAATTAATCGTGGATGCTACTAAAAGTTTCATACCTATTAAGAAATATTGTTCAAGGTTTAGGCCTAAATGGTTATCAAATGAACTAATGAGACTCGTAACAGAGAAGAAAAATACATGGGATGCATATAAATTATCAAGCGACCCAGAAGCCTATGGCAGATATAAGCTAGTCTGTAATCAGGTCACAAAGGAGGATAGACAGGCGAAGGCAGATTACGAGAAATCCTTGGCAAAAGATGCTAAGAAAAACAGCAAGGATTTCTTTACTTATATAAACTCTAAAAGGAAGGGGATGAATCTGATTGGTCCACTTGACATCGATGGTTCGACTGTTGATGATCCTGCTCAGATAGCAAACAAAATGAATGAGTATTTCGCATCTACATTCACACATGAGGAATTATTAAGGTTTGAAAATGGCAGAAGGTTATCAAATTGTAGCAGGATACTTAATGATTTTGTAATAACTGAAAGCAAAGTGGAGGAGAAATTGTTGAAGTTAAACATAAGAAAAGCACCTGGGGTGGATGGGATCTATCCAGTTATATTAAAGGAGGCAGCAAAGCAACTAAGCAAACCCTTAGCCATAATTATGAGAGCATCCTTGGACTCAGGGGAGGTTCCCACGGACTGGAGATGTGAAAATGTTCTCCAATTCACAAAGGGGGATCGAAGGGTGACACGAGTAATTACAGACCAGTTAGTTTAACTTCCGTTCCGGGTAAAATAATGGAGTCACTGGTTAAAGATGCATTGCAGGATCATCTAGACAAGACTGCAGCAATAATTCAGACACAGCATGGGTTTGTTAAGGGAAAGTCTTGTCTTACAAATTTGATAGGATATTATGATGTGATTACAAAGGAACTGGATGCAAAAAATAATTTTGATATCATATATTTGGATTTCAGGAAAGCTTTTGACACTGTTGCGCATGGAAGACTATTGTACAAACTGGAGCAGAATGGTATTAAGGGTAAGTTGCTACAATAGATAAAAGGATGGTTAAGTGGGAGAAGACAGAGGGTGGTAATCAATGGGTGCTGCTCTTCGTGGACTAATGTTATTAGTGGATTCCCACAGGGTTCGGTGTTAGGTCCACTGTTGTTTTTTCTATTTAGCAATGATATTGATGAAGGTATATCAGGCTTAATGTCGAAGTTTGCAGATGATTCAAAGGTTGGCAGGGTTGTTAATGACAGTAATGGCAGTGTGCTACTGCAACAGGATCTAGATAATTTGGGCAGATGGGCTAAGAAGTGGCAACTGAAGTTTAACTGAAGTGGCAACTGACAAACGCAAAGTACTGCATATGGGTAGAAGTCACCCTAGAGAAACATACCAACTGTGTGGTACTACATTTAAGGTGGTAGAAAATGAAAAAGACCTGGGTGTAAAAAAATTGTGCAGTCAGATATGAAGTTTTCTGAGCAATGCAGACAGGCTGCCAGGACAGGTCATGGGGTTTTGTCAATGATATATAGGAATTTTGCAAGCAGGGAAAAGGAGGTGATTGTCCCTCTGTATAAGGCAATGGTCAGGCCACGCCTTGAGTACTGAATACAGGTCTGGAGGTCTCATTTTAGGAAGGATGTAGATTTACTTGAGCGTGTACAGAGAAGGGCAACAAGATTGGTGAGGGGAATGAAGGGTTCCTCTTACCAAGAGAGGCTTAAGTTCTGCAAATTGCAGTGGCTGGAGACTAGGCACCTGCGAGGTGATCTGATTGAGGTGTATAAGGCCTTGAATGGGTTGAGCACGCTGAATTCTGATGGTATCCTTCCATTTTTTCAGATTACGAACCTAAGGGGGCATAAATTCCAATTAAGAAAAGACATGCAGAATAGCTGTGCGGAAATTTGCCTTTAGCCAGTGGGTGGTTAATTGATGGAACAAACTTCCATCTGTTGTTGTGGAAGTCGACAGGTTAAATAAATTTAAGGAGGAACTGGACAGGCATTTGGAGGGAATGGTGTGATTTTTTTTTTTTTGGCTGATGCTGCATAAGCTTATACACTTGCTTTCTTGCATCACATACCACTACTACTACTATCTTGTAGTCATTTTATATTCATGTTAGAAAATTAAAGGGGAAATACATCCCATAACTGTTTGCCAATTCAAGCACACCATGAGTTATGCCTTTAGAAGTTTTTCCCACCTGAAAGCCGATTTTAAACAACAAAAATTCAGTTAAAAATTTTTGTTGTTCACGAAAATTTATAACTGTGTCTATATATACCGGGTGGTTATAAAATAAGTTTCTCTATTCAGGAGACCCTAGTGTCAAAACAGTTAGAGATAGCGCTGTGTAAATCGGTAGGTATGTCATTTAGGGTATGGGTAAGTGATATGTAGAAGAAAAATAATTAGTTCAAATTTCCGACACTAGGGAAGAAATTGGCACTGTAAACATGAGATGGAATACTTAACTGAGGACTAGATTTTAATATCAGAACTTGGAAATTTACAGATTTTGTTCTATGTGCTTTTCTTCACTTGAGATGACATTCTGAAAACAGAGGACTGCGTGCGACACAGTTTCACATAGCATCTCATTGGGGATGTTGGCTACATGCTGTTTAATGCTTGCTTTCAAACTGACAAGCATCTGTATGCCACCACGGTAAACTCTGCCTTTCAGGTATCCCCATAGCCAGAAATCACAGGGATTGATAACTGCTGATCAGGCTGGTCAGAACTGCAGAAAGCCTCTAGAAATGATGTGGCCATTTCCGAATATTGAACGGAACAGTTCCTTCACTTGTTGACCAACATGGAGGAGGGGCACCATCTTGAATGAACACTACAGTTGCCAAGCATTGCCTTTCTTGCAAAGCGGGAATAGCGTGAGCTCTTAGAAGAACACAATACCATGCACTAGCTGCAGTACATTTTAAGGGGTCATGAGGTGTAGACTCTTCAAAGAAAAATGGTCTGATTATAAACTCTGCTGTGAATCCATACCATACCGCAACATATGGACTTTGTAGTGGTCTTTCATGCACAGCAGATGGACAAAAAGTTCCCCGTATTCAGCAGTTTTTTTGCATTTACAGCCCCATGAAGAGCGAAATGTGCCTCATCAGACCAACAGATCATTCGAGCCGCCTATGTATCACCAAGTTCCATGTGAGCCAGAAATCGGTGCAAAGTCTATTCATTGTTGCTGATCACAAGACTTTAGTTCAGTGGTTTTCAACCCCGGGTGCTTAACATTCCAGAGGTGTCACGTAATTTGGGTTTAAGTTACTTAAACTTATTATTATTTTTTAATTTATATGTTTATTTCATTATAAAAAAGTGTAGAGTATCTTTTTAATTTTGTGGTGATTTATAATTGATGTTTACTTAGTACCTCTGTATAAAGAATAAAATTATATACTGTATATATATATATATATATATATATATATAATTTGTATTACGAAATATAATTTTTATAATTATATTATTGTTATAAATATCATATAACATATATATTTTTAATATATATATATATATATATACAGATATACACAGAGACAGAATCGGATCTAACAGGCAGAAAATTGAGTAGGGGTGACGCAAAATAAAATAAATTACTTAGGGGTGACGCAAAATAAAATAAATTACTTTGGGGTGCCGTTATTAAAAAAAGGTTGAAAACCATTGCTTTAGTTCTTGCAATACGTGAATCTTGTACGGAAGCCAGCGTAAAATTATTCGAAGCACTTTATGTACAGTAGACCAAGGGAGGTTCAAGTCTCTTGGCACACCTCTGGCACTACTGACTACTAGCGTTTCGCATTCTGAACTGGAGGCCATTGCAACCACCACTACCTCGATTTCGATACATGGTCGTCCCCATGCCTGGAATTAACACCTAAATCCCTGGTTGTTTCAAATTTCTTTATTAGTTTTAGAAGTCCCACTGATGTCAAAGGTCCTTTATGCAAACCTTTTTAAGTTTCGGATATTCACATAGTGCTGCATTAGAGTTACTCTTATTCTGGTAGCAGCTTTACTAAGAGCATGATGCTTTTTTTGTAAGAGCCATAATGGTTATTGACGGTGGCATTGGCCTTTCTGCTTTTATCTAACAGGATATCATTTGCGTAACCAGCGTGTCTCAAAGTAAATTAAAACTTTTACATATGTGCAGAACCTTTTCCACCTGGTGGTGTAAATTCGAACTAATTTTTTTTCTTCTACAAATCGCTTCCCCATACCCACCGATTTTCACAGCATTAACTCCAACTATTTTGACACTAGGATCTTCTAAATATGGAAACTTATTTTATAACCACATTGCAACAACTGAAAAATAGTAGATTCTCAGAGAGAATTTAGTTTTCCAAATGGCCCATGTACAAATAACATTTCACTGGTGTATTTTTTATTGCATCTCTAAGGTGAGACCAGGAAGAAACTTTTTTTTTTATGAAAACCCCAAACACGAGAGGTATTAGAACTTAGAGTACTTAGTACCGTGCATGGGTTGGAGGTTGAGAAAACTAAAAAAATTTGTTGACATTAAACACGAACTTCTGTAGACTGTAATTTTCAGGAAATATGTATGAAGGGTGTTCCAAAAATGGCAGCTGAATGAATAAACGAGGAAGATGAAAAGTTGGTTGTGTGAGTTTGAAATTGGACAGTAAATGGATGTTGGCTGGTGATGGCACATGTTCGGACTGTTTTGAAAGAGAGAGAGGGGAATTATAGAAGCCAATTCAGAAGAACAGTGCCCATGGAAGTATCTGTAGAAAAGGCATGAAGCAGAACATTATGAGACAGAGAGTGGAGAGACTCTGTAAGAGATGAGTCATTAATTAACCTTACTGCCGTCTTCTGAATGGAATCTAGAAGCTTGAGAGAGGTTTTGGGGGCACTGCTCCAGATGCAGGAACAATATTCCATGGTAGGGCGATTTGTACAGAGTGAAAAGCTGTTTGGAAGAAAAGCAACGCTGAGAGCAAAAGAGAAAACCAAGTTTTTTTTAGATGCAGAGGAAGCAATATTTTGTGTTTGTGCCAAGAGAGATTAGAAGTCAGGGTAATCCCCAAATAAGATATATCATCTTGCCTAGAAATTGGAGTGTCACCAAAAATAAGAATAGGAGCAGAAGAATCCTTTTTGCGATATATAAGACAGGACTGAGTTTCATAAAGATTGAAACCAACTAAGTTGTCTTTGCCGCACTGGAGAACTACCTGGAGATCGGCATTTAAGAAATTGGTAGCAGATATTTCAGAAGTTGAGAAGTTGAAGCTGATTGAGCAGGGTGAGGTTTATCAAAATGGAAAGTGAGATGCAATGTGCTATCATCAGCAAAACTATGGATAGGATTTCTGGTCAATGGAAGGAGGTCATTAATATACAAGAGAAAAAGAGTGGAGGAAAGAACTGAACCTTGGGGGGACACCAGCATTAGTGGAGAAGTTAGAAGTCAGCCATCTACCATCACTCCCAGTGAGCAGTCAGAGAGAAAACTGGATAACCAATTACAAAAAACATTGGCAAACCATAAGATGGAGGCCTGTTTAGAAGACCTTCATGCCAAACACGATTGAAAGCCTTTGATATATCAACTGCTTGTGTTTCGGCAAACCCTTCCATCGAATTTGTCCATAAATGGGTAACATAAGCCAGAATATCACCAGTGGATCAACACTGATGGAATCCATACTGGCGATCATTGATCAGACAGAACGTTTCTAGATAGTTTAAGAGTTGGTGTTCAATTGATTTCTCCATTACTTTAGAAAGAGTAGAAGTAACTGCAATGCGACAATAATTGGATGGCAGGGATTTGTCACCCTTTTTAAGGAACTCGCTGGATACGAGCAAATTTTCAAGGTAGAAGGAAAAACACCTTTGGAATAAGAAAATGAAAAAAGGTGGCAAAAAACAGGAGTCAGTTCAGGAGCACAGGTTTTGAGAACCATCACGACCTGGAGCTTTCTTAGCATCAAGATTCGTCAAAATCCTTCTGACATCCTTTTGACGAAAGACCACAGGAGGCATTGAATGGAGCGTGCTGGGAATGGTGGAAGGTGTTAATACAAGAGTTGGAAGAAAAATGAGATGCTAGCAGGTCAGCTTTATCCTTGGCTGAAGCGACAATAGAACCATCTGGTTTTGCAAAGGTGGGAGCAGGGTTGGGAAAAAGTTGCGGCCAATAGCTTTGGCAAGAGACCAGAATGCTCGGCTACCATTACAGCAAGAAGCAAGTTTTCTACCCTTAGCCTGTTCAAAACCTAGTTTGGACTGATTAATAACTACTTTACAATTGTTGCAAGCTTTAGTGTAGGCAGAAATTGAAACTGAAGAATTGGAAACAAGCTAATTACGATATGCAACATTCTCTTGAACAGCCTTAGCATATTTATTGAAAAGCCAAAGTTTAGATAAAGGATGAGATTTGGTTGAGTGTGGAATAAAGGATTCCATTCCTGCAAGAATAATTTCACTGACACGATCTGAGCAAACGTTGACATCAGAAGTTTTGAAACAGTAATCTGACCAAGGAAAAGAAGAAAGGAAATATTGCATGTCATCCCATTTTGCATTTTTGTAATTCCAAACAACACTAGGTTGGGAACAGCCATGAGATAAAGGCGAAGAGACAATCACCAAGTTGTGATCTGAGGTGCCTAAAGGACCACTCACTTTGACCGTGTACTTAGAAGGGTTGTTTGTGAGAAAAAGATCAAGTATGTTGGTTGTATGGTTAGGATTGTCCAGTATTCTGGTAGGTAAATGAACAATCTGTGAGAGGTCATTAGTAATTGCAAAAGCATCAGCATCTTGACCAGCTGGAGTTGTGAACATTAAAATCACCAAGAAAATTACCAAACTGAACATTTGTAGTAACACCCCTTGGATGACCACCATTGTTTATAAAAATGTAAGTATCTAGTTGAGGATAATATATACTGCAGAAGAGAATGGAATAGCTCAGTGGTCCACACTTTGGAAACCACCACAATATTGGTTCCACTCTGCGAGGAATACTATTTGTTTTTGCTGATTTCTATTGTGAAATTCAAGTTTTGCCAGAGAATTTTTTTTTTATTACATTTCTCTTGGGGAATGTGATCATACTTGCATTATATCTGAAACCACTGTATAACTAGATGCAGTTTATCAAGGATGCAGTGTAGTTAATTTTATATAAAATACATTACTTTATATAATTTATTTTATATTTCATTTCTGTTATTAAAAATAATAGAAATAAATTTATTATGACTATTTCACACGTAAGGGGCTACAAAACAATATATTACATATGAATATTACTGTTGGATTCAGTATACATTATTTACTAGAAAACACATGAGAATGTAAAACAAGAAATCCACAGCAGACCAGTGTTATCAATGATGTTTTTCGTAATCAAAAATAAAGTAAAGTAGTGACTTACCTTTAACTTGGATATCATATTTTTTTCAGAGTCATCTGACACACTCTTATTGAGCAACAAACGCTTTGCTAAATGTTGTTTATAGTAGCGTTCAAATACATCTTTTTCTTGTAAATATCTAAATAAAACCATTGTCTTATCTAAAACTTGTTCAATTTCTTGTTCTGTCATCTGCAAACAGAGAATAGTTATATCAATGGAACACACTGAATTACTATTCTGAGAAACACTTGTTTACTATCATTTTAAAATGAGAATTATTAATACTCAATATTAATAAAATTAATAATATTGCAAACAGAAGAGAATGGTTTATCATTTTTTAATCATGGTATGCCATCATAATCTCTTTATTTAAAAATGGGTTGTACAAAAAAAAAAAAAATAAATAAATAAATAAAAATAATAATAATAAATAAATAATGTTTTGCATAAAATGAAAAGTGCACACACAACATCAATTTCTATTTATAAACATCTCCCTTTTAAATTCTACCAAACAATTCAACTAATAACAATACCAGCTCAACTCAGAACTGCTCTCTTTTGAGCAGTGCTCCTTCACCATCAAGAAGGAACAGATTCAGTATGCAACAAGACCTTGCCATTCACAGAGAAAACAAAACACCCAAACACATAACAGTAAGGTTGCTAACAAACAAAATATCTCACAAATTTTCTTAAGTCAACCAAATAAACAGCAAATAAAAAAAAAAAAAAACCTTTAATAAAATCAGTTATGTATATAGGATATAAAGGAATCATAAAACCGAACAAAGACAACTGAAAGCTAATAACACTAAAATAATTTATCTATACTCTTCTTTTTCCGGACATCATGGCTTGATGTGTAGTGATATATTTTGAAACTTTGGTTTATAGAAAGCCCACGTGTATGTATGTATGTATGTGTGTGTGTGTGTGGGGGGGGGGTAATTTGCATGTTGTGTATGCTGAAAAACCTAGAATAACTTCTCATGGGGGGCACCTTACTCCCTCCACCTGGGACTGCCCAATTACAGCCACAATTGAAGAGGACTTTGGAACTTCCCAAAAAATTAAGTATTAAGCCCAGTCCTCACAAAAAAAGTAACATGTGGCAAGCCATATACATTGTTAGAATTTTTTTAGGTGTTTTCTGAGATTAGTTTGGGTGGATGGGTGGGGAGTTAAAATTCCCAACCATTACGAGAGGCAATTCAAGATCACAAGATATTAACATCTAATTAAACAACTTCAAAATAATCATTTAATAATTTGTGAATAATACTAACCAGTCAACATAATTTTTTTTAAAGAAATTATCGATGGCATTAACTGTATTTAAGGAACAAGCCTATTTTTTTGGAATTTTATTAGTATATATAGTATAGAAAATTACAAGACTAATGTCTTGGGACAGGATGAAAAAAATTAAAATTCTTTAACTAAACAAAGAACCATTACTAAAATATTATTAATTGCATACTTACCCCCTTTACACCTTTTTTTAATTTATCATCTATAAACAAAGAAAGATATTCTGGTGACTTGGGATTAAGATTAAGAAAATATTCAAAATCTCCAGCAATCATCTGTTTAAAATATCTATCAGCACTGAAGGAATGATATAAAAAGTGGTCAAATCTATCCTTCAGATCCAGGAGACTCTACAAAATAAAGATAATCACACATATATATGTGTGTGTGTGCGTGTGATACATAAATATATGTAAACATATATATATAAATCTCTAAAATTTACAAGACAATCTAGTAACTGGCATCCTGCTAAACCATATACAGTGGATTCTGGTTATTTGGGCCACCGGTTAATCGGGGGAAGCCATTTATTTGGGACAAATCTTAAAAAATAGAAACCAATCAAGAAGATAGGCAGGGTTTACTTTGCTTAATTGGGACAGCATGAAGTTTAATTGGGGCAGGAGACCGTGGCACTGGAGTTTACCCTACGATCGTCTCCGACGGTACCGTGGTTTGGTCGAAATTCTGGAGGTCACAACCATAAAACTATAAAAACAATTAGCAGTCATTTATTTATTTATTCACTAACAGAAAAGCTGTTTATTGGGCTTTTCTGTAAGTGAAATCTATCATAAACAGACAGTAAACTCGATCTTACTAAATTTGCGATAATACCGACAGCTAGAATTCTGTGGGTTATTATGGTGAAATGTGTTTACACTTCCATGAAATCTTCAATCACATAAAAAAATTAATTTTCAGATCTTCTCTTCATTCCTATTTTTAAAGCTTTGTAACTCGTTTCTCTGTTCTCACTTCCGCATTTTGTGTTACTTGCAATTTGTGTGTGCCGTGTTCTTTGTTATTGATTGCTTATCTTTTTACTGTTTTAAATTTTAACCCCCACCCACAAATGTCAGTGAACAGAAATGTATTAATTATTCCGATTATAACGTATATTCTTCTGATTTTCACATATCATTTAATTTTTTAACTGGTAAGGTAATAAAGGGTAAATTTGTGCTTAATATATCTTTGCTTTTATAGCCTGTGGATAATATTCTTCCTATTTTCACTAATTAGAATCGCTGTTTAATAGAATTAAAATTCAATTCACAAACATGATCACAATGACCGGCGCTTACTGCACATCGTATAGTGAATGGTACTTTACTATGGTGACTCCATCATAACGTGATTTGATTGTACAGTGAACCAATTGTAAAGGGGGGGGGGGGGTGTACATTGTATTTTTAACTATTTACGTGAAACTTCGGATAATTGGGGCAGCTGCTTAATCGGGCCAAAATGCACTAGTCCCGACGTGTCCCAAATAACGGGAATGGACTGTATTTAATTGTTTCTAATAGTTTTCTACTTTATAATTATAATATAACCTTTACATGCTTCCAAAAAATTTGAGAGCCCTTTTTATTTAACATAATTCATAATTATATAACACATAATGCAGTGGAATATAAATATGCATAAAAAGGAAATATAAATTAAATGTTTATTATTGAAATCAAAATTTGCCAAAGTGAGGGTCATAAAATTATATTTGGAGTTACAAACCCAACTAAGATTTTATTTGTTTATTATTATTATTTTTTACATTACTGATAGGAAAATGCAAAGTAAGACAGAATTACGTAACTAAAGCACAGTATTTCCGTATTTCTTGCCTGTATACTACACAATGAACATAAAGTAACATTTCATTGTATAGTACATAAATAAGCTTTATTTAACAAGAAGACACCAAATGGAACAGTTTCAGGCTGGAAAACAAGACCTTTTTAGTCAGCAAGGTGGTTTTAGAGTAGATGTGCAGAAATTTGTATTTAGCCAGAGAATAAATGATTGTTGGAATTAATTTAAAGAAGGACTGAACAAAAAAAATATTAAAAGATAGGGACAGTTTTTTTTTTTTTTTTTTTGACTAGTGTTGTATAGTCTTTTTTCTTGCATCATGTTGCTGATACTAAGTATAGGCAATTGATATACACTGGTGCTCAAAGAAAGTGCATCACCTAGGAATTTCACATTTCTAACCCTTTTTCGTGATGGTATGTTACATTAATGACTAGCATCACAGGCCTCCGTAGCGGAGTGGTCAGGAGCAGGAGTGCAGTAGCACACGCTCTTTGAGTAGACTGGGGTTCAAGCACCTGACTGCTAAATACGGTCGATCTGCCAACCCACACTGGACCAGTGTGGTAGATTATGGTCCATGTCCCTCAGCATGAAATGTTGAGGAGGCTTCCATCCTGCAGTGGGGTTGATAATGGCTGCAGTTTACCTCTTTTTTTTTTTTTTATCACAAATAGAAATATAAACAAAAGATATTTATTAATAGTTAAGGCAAAGATAAGTAATATTTGACATGTGCTCTCAAAATATTTTAAAATGAGCATTTGCACCCTTTATACAACAGTTTTGGTAAACACGACAATTATGGCTGAAATGTTATCAGAAGCCCTCAATTTGCTTCAGTTTATCATTTTAAATGGAAGACAAATGAAAGGTTCACCAGGTGCAAATTAATATTTAGTTTAACCTCCTTTGGCCCTGATGACAGCAGCACACAGTTGAAGCATTGACAAAATCAATTTATAAACATTATCAATGATATTTCATGGTTCCAAACAAGAATTATGGCTTCCTGAAGTTCATGAAGGGTCTTTGGTTTCTTTCTGGCAACTGCAGATTCCACACGATGCCAACAGTTCTCTATAGGATTTAGGTCTGGGCTGGGCTGTTTCCTCACCAGCTAAGAGTTATAATGGGCCGTTCTTCCAACAATTTTTTCACTTGTAACAAATGTAAACACATTACTGTCGAATCTCTAATGCAGAAATGAAGCTAAAGTAACTACAGAAGTGCCTACTTACACTTTTCGCCCAATGACAAGGAGCAGAGTCATCCTGAAAGATGCAGTTACTTGGCACGTTGAAACGGTCTGTAATGGTTGGCAGCAATTTGCCTTCCAATATAGCCAAGTATCCATTGGCATTTACAGAACCTTTTATAAACTACAGGTGACCAACACCGTGATACGAAATGCACCCCCATATCATTTGGCTAGTAGGGAATTTAACTGTAGACACCATACAGTCTGGATGATATTCTTCACCATGTCTACAGCGAATTGTTTGTCTCCCATCAGAGCCATGCAGGTTGGATTTCTTCTCATCCGAGAAAATAACTGGCTTCCACTGCTCGGGGATCCATTTGACATACACCTTACACCGAATTAATTAGGATTTTTTAAATTTTTTGTGTGAGGAGGGGTTGCTTCTTTTTAGGACAATGGACCACAAGTTCATTTTTGAAGAGGCGTCTTCTGACTATTACTGCACTTGCTACCACTCCTGTATGTTCTTCCCATTCTCTTTTCAGCTCAGATGAATAAGCTTTATGGTTTTTAAAGCATAAGTACTTCAAAACACGGTCCTCTTTTGTCATAGAGATTCATCTGCTTCCAGTTCCTTTTTTCCTATCAGCAAAACCAGTATTCTTGAGTTTGGAAAGAAATCTACTCACTGTCGACTGATTACAAGACACATTATAAGCCAACATGATGGGAAGAACATCCTTCCTCATGTAAAGCAACAATAGCACTCTTTCTTCGTGGCATCAACTGCACGTAACTCACCATCCCGACACAAGCAAGGAATGACTGCAATTCTTGCAGTTATTGAAAGTAACAGCTGATGCAATCTGCAAGAACTATTTCCATATACTTTTTTTTTTTTTTTTTTTTTTTTTTTTTAATGTGAAGCCCAAACACGAGAGGTATTAGAACCTATAGCACTTAGTACCGTGCTTGGGTTGGAGGTTGAGAAGACGAAAGAAGATATTTGTTGACATTGGACTTGAATTCTGTAGACTGTAATTTTCAGGAGATACGTATGGAGGAAGATTGTTCCAGAAAACAGCAGTTGAATGAATAAACGAGAAGATGAAAAGTTAGTTCTGTGAGTTTTGTGAGTGTTGGCTGCACGTGTTCAGACTGTTTTGAAAGAGAGAGTGGGAATTATAGAAGCCAATTCAGAAGAACAGTGCCCATGGAAGTATTTGTAGAAGAGGCATGCAGCAGAAACAGTACATCTATGAGACAGCGAGTGGCGAGACTCTGTTAGAGATGAATCATTAATTAACCTAACTGCCCTCCTCTAAATGGAATCAAGAAGCCTGAGAGAGGTTTTGGGGGCACCACCCTAGATGTGGGAACAATATTCCATGGTAGGGAGGATTTGCAATTTATACAGAGTGAGCAGCTGTTTGGAAGTAAAATAATGCCGAGAGTGAAAGAGAAAACCAAGTTTTTAAGATGGAGAGGAAGCAATATTTATAATGTGCTTCTGCCAAGAGAGATTAGAAGTCAGGGTAATCCCCAAAAGAGATATATCATTTTGCCTAGAAATCAGAGAGTCACCAAAGATAAGCATAGGAGCAGAAGAATCCTTTTTGCAAGATATAAGAAAAGACTGAGTTTCAGAAGGGTTGAAATCAACTAAGTTGTGTTTTCCCCACTGGAGAATTACCTGAAGATCGGCATTTAAGGAATTGGTAGCAGATTTTCAAGAAGTTGAAGCTGATTAAGCAGGGCAAGGTTTCCAAAATGGAAAGTGGAATGCAATGTGCTATCGTTGGCAAAATTATAGATAGGATTTCCAGTCAATGGAAGGTCATTAATATAAAAGAGGAAAAGAGTGGGGGAAAGAACTGAACCTTGGGGGACACCGGCATTAGTGTAGAAGTTAGAAGACAGAGAGCCATCTACCATCACCGTCAGTGAGTGATCAGAGAGAAAACTGGATAACCAATTACAAAAAAACAGTTGGAAAACCATAAGATGGAAGCTTGTTTAGAAGACCTTTATGCCAAACACAATCGAAAGCCTTTCAGATGTCAAGAGCAACTACTTATGTTTCACCGAACCTTTCCATTGAATTTGTTCATAGATAGGTAAACATAAGCCAGAATATCACCAGTGGATCGACACTGATGGAATCCATACTGGCGATTGTTGATCAGACGGAAGTTTCTAGGTAGTTTAAGAGTTTGCAGTTAATTGATTTCTCCATTACTTTAGAAAGAATAGAAGTAATTGCAATGGGACGATAATTGGATGGGAGGGATTTGTCACCCCTTTTAGGAACTGGCTGGATATAAGCAAATTTCCAAGCAGAAGTAAAAACACCTTTGGAATAACAAAGTGAAAAAAAGCAGCAAATAATAGGAGTAAGTTCAGGAGCACAGGTTTTGAGGAGAAGTGGAGAAATACCATCAGGACCTGGAGCTTTCTTAGCATCAAGATTCATCAAAATCCTTCTGACATCCTTTTGATGGAAGACTACTGGAGGCATTGAATGGAGCGTGTTGGGAGGTGTTTTATCAAGATCATTAATACATGAGTTGGAAGGAAAATGGGATGTTAGGTCAGCTTTATCCTTGGCTGAAGTGACAACAGAACCATCTGGTTTGGACAGAGGTGGGAGCAGGGATGGGCAAAAGTTGTGGCAGCCAATAGTTTTGGCAAGAGACCAGAATGCTCAGCTTTCTACTCTTAGCCTGTTGAAACTCTAGTTTAGACTGATTAATAACTGCTTTACAATTGTTGCGAGCTTTAGTTTAGGCAGATAATGAAAATGAAGAATTAGAAACAAGCCATTTACGATATGCAACGTTCTTCTCTTGAACAGCCTTAGCACATTTATTGGAAAACCAAGGTATAGAGTCTTTAGATACCGAATTTAAAATTGTGGCCAGGCCAATACGGAAATTACACACTATATTGAACAATCGCTCGGTTCTTTCCGCGTTCGCAACACAAATTAATGATCTGGTATACAACATTTCTTGTGGTGACTGCGACTCGTATTACCAAGGTTCGATGCGATTTTCTCTGAATATTGGTGGAAATCAACATGAAGCCTCAGTTTGTGCTTCTCGTTCAGCATTGTCAGAATTAGCCTTTCATGCCATTACTTTTTTATTTAACGAGGCTAAAATACTTAATGTTCAACGTAATTATACGCAACTATTAATTGCAGAAACCGTAGAAATTAAATTACACGAGAATTCTGTTAATGTTCAGCGGCCATATTTGATCTCTGATGTGTGTACCTTTACGCGCATGTGCAAAGAGAAATAATCACTATTTAAGTTTCAGGTTTACCCTATTCGGTAATTTTCATTCCTGTGATCACGACATATGGTCGAAAAGCTGACACTTTTCGACCATATGTCGCAGGGAGATTCTGGTGTCCAAAAAAAAAAAAAAAAAAAAAAACCCTGTACTGCTTGTACACAGTCATCTAAATGAAAATAAGCTCCATCAGGAAACCTGGTGTTGTATAACACTGTATTTCACCCTTCTACCCATGCAGTAAATTGAGGTCTTCTATGCATATAATTTTTGTAAAGTATATGCAGCACTATAATTTTGTATGGGAACATTTTCATATCCAACTTAAGCATTCAATAAACAGAACACCAATATATTCTTAGTTCATGTGCTGCTTTTCTTGTTGATTTTTCTGGACTATGCTGCATTACAAGTTGTTGTTGTTATTATTATTTAGGAGCATTAACAACTAAGGCCATATTGCTCTGGGGATATGCGGTGGTCACTCCCTGACTTTTCCGCATCCTCAATATTTGTTGGCTCACGGGCTCGAACCCCAGTCTAATCAAGAAGCATGTGCTACACACTGCTGCTCCTGCCCACCTGGCTACGGAGGCGCCACTGCATTACAAGTGGGAAGGAGTTAACATTTGTTTACTGGAAATGATCATTTTTGTTTCTTTACATGCAGCATTCCTCTTAAAACTGCTAGGATAAAAAAAAAGTATTGTGTTTCTTGCAGATGCCAAATAAGTTTCAAAAGCTCAAAACACTCTCTGTGCAGCAATTACTCTTTGTTTAAAAAAAAAGCACAACTTTAGCTTTCTGCTCAACTGCAAGCTGTAACAAAGTTTTCAGAATCTACTGCAGATTTTTGCCAACTTGAAATGAAATTCAATAATTCAGTATTGACGATACAAACAAATGTGTCACCATTTCATGTGCCACCCTTTAGCTAACAATTACAAATATGGATTCCAGCAATGACAATTCACTGGTGAGACCATGGCTTATATAATTCATTAGCAGATAAATTCCATGGAAAGGAAAAGTCTGGAGCATTCTTCACATTTCTAAAGTTTGCAACCAAGTCTTGTACAAAGGTGTTGTAAAGCATACTTCCACATTATGGTCCATCTCCCAATTTTTGAAACTGGGTAGCCAGTTTTCCCTCTGACTGCTCACTGTGTGTGACAACAGATGGTTCTCTTCCTTATAATTTACTAACTAATGCCTCAATTTCCAAATGTTCTGTTTCCATCTATTAATGATTTTCTTCCAGTGACTGAAAAATCTAACACAGTTTCTTTGTTGAGCAAAACAATCTTCTATTCTGCTCTTGTCCATATTTTTTCTAGACAGTTGCAAACTCTATGCAAATTTCCCATACTGCAGAATACTCTTCTCACATCTCTGTAAAGCTCCCAGGAACCTTATCTTAAACTTTTAGATTCTATCAAAAAGGAACAGTCAGATCGATTAATATTACTTTTACAAATTCGGTGCACTGCCTATCAAACAGGAATTCAGTTTGTGCAGCATACCTCTTCTACTATATTTCTGTGGGCACGGACTTTTGGGATCACATCTGTAATTCCATCTACATATACACATGCATAACCCAGTCAATATTTTTTGAAGCTAATCACCAACTCACAAAATAATTCTTCTTTGTTTACCTTTTTTACTTCTGTTCTTTGGAACAACCTTACTTCATATATATTTTCCAAAAAATATAATTTACAGAAATCAGTAGCCCAATACCACCCACCCACCCACACACCCACCCACACACCCACACACACACACTTCAAAGTTTTAGACTATAACCAAGCTGTCAGTATGTAAATAGAGCTGCAAAAAATTGCATGTTTAAGGCTGTGAAAAATTATTGAATAATCTACCACACATGTAAGTTTCTTGCAGGCTCTGACCAAACAAGAAATTTGTGTGTACTTTATTCCCAATCCAAATAAAGGGCATTTGCAGGATAATCTGTCATGTTTGAGTTTATTATTTAAAAAATAGTATTACACAATTTAATGTTTCTCTCTAAATATACACTATAAAAGGGCCCCAATACTTTATGTAGGAAGGAAAATGAATAAGTTGTAGACACATACTGGGTAGCTACAATTACAGTATCCTATTTAGAGTTGTCTGTTGTATGACATAACAGAACAAATGTAACTAAATTTGGCAGATACTGTACATTCTTCAAAGAATGTGGAAGAAAAACTTTCTTTAGTCTTGTCTCTGATGAAACTTGAACCAGGGTATCTTCAAACAAATGACAAATATGATCATGAAAAC
The DNA here is from genome assembly GCF_048544385.1 of Mastigoproctus giganteus. Classification (NCBI taxonomy): domain Eukaryota; kingdom Metazoa; phylum Arthropoda; class Arachnida; order Uropygi; family Thelyphonidae; genus Mastigoproctus; species Mastigoproctus giganteus. The sequence goes on along the minus strand of NC_143580.1, from coordinate 36,474,772 downwards.
ATTTCTGATAATAAGAAACTGATAAGGTATCTTATTCAAAAACAAAACAATTACCTGTACAAATGTAAGGGCATCACCCTTTCCACCTTCATCTTCAGTAACAAGTGCTTTTCCTTGCTCTCTTAAATATGAACTTACACATTCAGCCATAGTTTTTAGACCATCATGTACTCGACTGAACAATTTGTACATACAGGCAAGGTCTGAAATTAAAAAAACAATCAGATAATGTGAAACAGAATATAAAAATAACAATACATTTTTATTTATACAAAATACTGTTTTCTGTGACAAAAGTGTATGGCTTTATTATTGCATTTTTGAAGATAAGCTAAAAACACACTAGTTTTTATGAGATTATGTAAAAAACAAAACACACTTATTCCAAATGAATAATTTAAAATATTAGTTTATGAAGTAATTATAACCCACTATAATCATTAAATCTGATAAAAGGTGATATTTCAAGATCCCTATTAGATCCTACCATTAGATCAATAAATAAGTTAAAAAAAATAAAGGGAGAGAGGACATATTAATTCAAAAAATTAATCACTGCAAATATTTTCTATCTTCATCAAAGATCATAAGTTTAATGAATTCAATTAAATTTAAATATAAGAGATATGACAAACTTAGAATCATATTAAAATTACGTGAAAACAGCTCTTAGGTTTTCATTGTTGATTTTCACTGCTTGTGAAGTTGACATTATGCCAAAGTCTTACGCTGAATGGCAACAAACTAATCTAAGTACTCTGCACAAGATATAAAAACCTAGATACCATCTCTACTGACCAGAATTAAATTTAATTTTACAACAGGTGAATTTGGTTAAGTTAAATGATAATGTAAATTAAATCAAAAATGGAACCTAATTATTTTACATTACACTGATACAATGGTAACAATGTTACATAGGGTGGTAAAGGATGGTCACACTAGCTTGCTGTCACAATTATATAATAATTTTTACACAAACAGGTGTTAACATTCCTGGTTATTATTGGGGCTCCATTCTAAAGAAATATCTGTTGCTGTTAGAGACTTCTGCTATGAGTTGGCAAACGTCTGTATGAGGATGGTTAATGCTTATCCTTTGAGGCCTCCTTATACACCTTACCCTGTGGTGACATATGGAATTTTGAAAACACTGTACTGGACCATAAATATATAAGAGGAAATTTAAGGAAGCATTGTATATCAAACTCTGAGTCTAAGTTCAAAAGAAAACAAGACTGTGTTTGACCAGCAGTATTACATTTTCAATCCAATTATTTGCATACTTTAAGAAGTTGGTGAACAAGTGTTCCAGGGAAAATAATGTAGTCACTGGTTAAAGAAGCACTGCAGGATCTTCTAGAAAGACTGCAGTTATAGCTCAGACACAGCATGGGTTTGTTAAGGGGAAGTCTTGTCTGACCAATTTGATTGGATACTATGATGTGGTCACAAAGGAACTAGATGCAAAAAATAATTTTGATATCGCATACTTATATCAACCTCCACCACCTTGTGGTGGAGGTTGATAGCCTAAATAAGTTTAAGGCTCAGCTGGACAGGTATTTTGAACGAACAGAGGGGTGAAGTGGAAGTGGGTTTTTTTTTTTTTTTTTTTTGGCTGATGCTGCATAAGCTTGCTTTCTTGCATCAAATGCCTCTACTAATGCTAATGCTTAGATTTTAGGAAAGCTTTTAATACTGTTGCACATGGAAGACTACTGTACAGGTTGGAGCAGTATGACATTAAGGGCAAGTTGCTACAATGAATAAAAGAATGGTCGGGTACCACCTCGTACTGCCTGGTAACACAGAGGGGCAGCATTCCTCCATGCGGTGTGGGCGCCGGTAATCAATGGACACTGCTCTTCATGGACTAACGTTATTAGTGGAGTTCCCCAGGGGCCTGTGTTGGCCCCATTGTTGTTTTCTGTATTTATCAATGATATTGATGAAGGTATATCAGGCTTAATGTTCAAGTCTGCAGATGATACAAAGATTGGTAGGGTTGTTAATGACAGTAAGGATGGTATGCTACTGAAATAGGATCTAGAAAAGTTTAGCAGATGGGCTGAGAGGTGGCAACTGAAATTTAACATTGACAAATGCAAAGTACTGCATGTTGGCAAAAATATGCATCAGAGTAACACAGCAACTGTGCGGTACTACACTCAGGGTAGTGGAGAATGAAAAAGACCAGGGGGCAATTGTGCAGTCAGATATGAAGTTTTCTGAGCGGTACAGACAGGCTACAAGAGTAGCTCATGGGGTTTTGTCAATGATATACAGGAATTTTGGTAGCAGGAATTAAGGCGGTGAATATCCTGTTGTATAAGGCACTGGTCAGGCCACATCTTGAGTACTGCATACAGGTCTGGAGGCCTCATTTTAGGTTGTTGTTGTTGTTGTTATTTGGTTTTTAGGAGCATTAGCAACTAAGGCCATATTGCTCCGGGGATATGCGGTGGTCATTCCCTGACCTTTCCGCATCCTTCGTATTTGGTGGTCCCCGGTTGAACCCTGGTCTAATCAAGAAGTGTGTGCTATGCACTGCTGCTCCGGCCCACCTGGCTACGGAGGCACTTCTCATTTAGGAATGATGTTGAGCTACTAGAATGAGTACAGAGAAGGGCAACGAGATTAGTGAGTGGAACAAAGGGTTGCTGTTATGAAGATAAGCTTAAGTTCTGCAAATTGCAGCATCTGGAGACTATGCACCTGCAAGCTGATCTGATTGAGGTGTATAAGGCTTTGAGCAAGCTCAATGCTGATGGGATTCTTCCTCTTGCTCAGTTTCTGCAGCAGAGGGGGCATAAATTCAAACTGAGGAAAGGCAGTTGTAGAATAGATGTGCGGAAATTTGCCTTTTGCCAGTGGGTGATTGATCTGGAAGAAACTTCCATCTGTCATTGTGGAAGTTGACAGCTGAAATAAATTTAAGGCTGAACTAAATAAACTTTTGGAGTGAATGGATGGGTGAAACGGGGAGGTTTTCTTTTGGTTGATGCTATATAAATTTGCTTTCTTGCATCATATGCCTCTAGTAATGCTAATTGCCTTAAAGATATTCCATGCTGCTTATTTTTCTGTTTTCTTTTTTGCAAACGTTGGGGATGTCATAAAAAAATACATTTCATTAACATCTTAATTTGTGGTCCAACAAGATTACCTCTTTTATCTTTATCACTAATTCCATGAAATTTTGTTTCAAGCGACTATGTCCTGACAACCTTTCTTTCACAAAAATGCTGCTTAAATACCGAAAACATTTTATTTGAACACTCAGTGGCTCTTATTCTCGACAGGATTCCCTTCCATCATAACCTGTTGAACGCACCATGAAAACCAACAAATACTCCTAGAACATACCGCCCCTCATATTCCTGAGTGTATTTCGCCATCTAGTAATACACTAAAAAGTATTTCCATTATGCAGCAGCACAGCCTTTAACCTCATTTTGGCAACACTACGAAAAAGCCTCCAATTTTCAGGGTTATGCTTCTAGAGAATCCATCAAGCCATCAATATCACTACAAAAAGTGAGATCTCTTTTCACAGAGAAAAAAACTATTAAATCCTTTTGGTGGCTGTGATATCCAGATAGGTATGAGCAATTTCCATTTCTATAATAAAATCCGAGTTCAGCCAGACTTTTAGAAGGAGTCATGTCTGAAATTAGGTTATGTAGTTCCAATTGAGACATATGACATATCTTTATCTAAAACCCACATTTATGAGGCTTAGGAAATGGAATATCTCATCAGAATGAGCTAGTTGCTGCATCACAGGAGGCAGATTTGGGTACTGATTATTCTTCATCTTCTTGCTTTTACATAAAAAATCAACAGTTTGGGTTAAACAAAAGTAGCAGTTTTTAAAATGATTTTTTCTTTCCCATCATACCACTAGCACTTCAAATGGCATATATTAAATTTTTCCATCAACTGCCTTTAAAGTTTCACTGCACAAGATGCACAACAGATATGTGGAGGCCTTAGTTTATCTCAATCTGCACTTGGCAGCCAAAACACAAGCTTTCTTGATCATAGAATAAACAATTTTTAAGTACTATTCAATTACTCACCACAAACATAACAGAAACTGAGTTTTGTCAACACACTGATGCAACACTCCAGTTTGCACATAATATTTTATTCACACACAATGAATTATAGAAACACTCAGAAACCACTGACTTCAAGTAAGGTCCTTGAGGCTGTCACAGACATTCTCTCAGATATGCCAGACAAGCTGTACTTGCTACCTGGGAGTCTAAAACACTGATGGAACTGATATTCGGGTGACACTCAAGTCAAGTGGACCCAATTTCGATGAAGTCCGGACAGTCTGTGACATCCAAATAATCTGCTTGCACCTTCATGATGCTCGGACTGTTAGTAATCCTGGGTATAACCTCCATGCACAAGTACATGGTGGGTGACCACCCAGGTATGAACCAACATAAGCAGGGGTCAAGGTGTGGCACCCACACCACATGGAGGAACGCCGCCCCTCTATGTTACCAGGCAGTACTAGGTGGTAGATGACTCTCATCAACCGGTGAAATACCACCACTTTGCTTATTGGAGGCTTGAAGTGGTGGAACCCATGTTTAGTCTCTAGAGCTAAGTTCTGGTCAACCCTTCCCTATCTCTTCCATCATGCAGTATGATTGATGACTTTTGAGGTTATGATGAACATCGTGGTGAGATCCAATATTCCTTACATTTCGAGGGGACAGCTCTAAAACGGTGTACGCAGGCTGGCCGCTAGTTAGTACACCGGACCGAACCTATTGGTAACTCTCTAGGAGGCTTCTGGATCAGCTAGTGTATAATCTTGCTACATCTACTCTGCCAGATAGTGACTGGAGGGAGTCCGAGTAGTGTGTATGCGGGGAGCATTGTCGAGGACAAGTTATGTGAAGGATCTGGGTATAGTCTTACCACGTGTAACTCCATATCCAAAAATTTCATTACTTCATACAGAGTGTCCCACCTACTTTTTCTTACTATTGAATACACCATGAATTGTCAAACTAATAGGGCAAGCTTATCTGCGAAAAGATCTAAACCTCCCAAGCACTTCCTAATTCATTTCACAAATATACGTGGTCTCAATTCTAATCTCAACCATGTCCATTTCCACTTGCAGTCTGTCAAACCCCGTGTACTTTTTCTGACAGAATCTCAGTTATCGGTTGATTCAACTACTGCTCATTTCAGATGCCCAAATTATTCGCTGTATGATTCCTTTCGCCTCAAAGGTGGTACTTGTGCGTATGTCCGTTCTGATATTCCCTGTCAGAGACTTGGCAATTTGGAATCTCCTCTCTTTGATCTTCTCTGGCTTAAAATCTCAATACCTCATTGTATCAAATTCATCTGTTGTCTCTATTGTTCTCCCAACTCCACTAATCACTTGGGGCTCTTTGACTTCCTCTCTTTGCAACTTGACTTTCTCCAGTCCAACTTTCCTAACAGTGAGGTAATTTTCCCTGGTGATTTTAATGTTCACAACTCCAGCTGGCTTCCGTTTTCTAGTCACACCGACCTAGCAGGTCAAGATGCTGAGGCTTTTGCAATTACTAATGACCTAGCACAGATTGTTCATTTACATACAAGAATACCGGACAATCCTAATCATACAGCCAATACGCTTGATCTTTTTTTTCACAAACAACCCTTCTAAGCACACGATCGAAGTGAGAGGTCCTTTAGGCACTTCAGATCACAACTTGGTGATTGTCTCTTCTCCAATGGAATCTTTATCTCATGGCTATTCCCAACCTCGTGTTGTTTGGCATTACAAGAATGCAAAATGGGATGACCTGCGCGACTTCTTTTCTTCTTTTCCATGGTCGGATTACTGTTTCAAAACTTCTGATGTCAACGTTTGCTCAGATCGTGTCAGTAAAATTATTCTTGCAGGAATGGAATCCTTTATCCCACACTCCACTTTAAAATCTCGTCCTTTATCTGAACCTTGGTTTTCCAATAAATGTACTAAAGCTGTTCAAGAGAAGAATGTTGCATATCGTAATTGGCTTGTTTCTAATTCTTCAGTTTCATTTTCTGCCTGCACCAAAGCTCGCAACAATTGTAAAGCAGTTATTAATCAGTCCAAACTGGAGTTTGAACAGGCTAAGAGCAGAAAACTTGCTTCTTGCCCTAATGGTAGCCGAGCATTCTGGTCTCTTGCCATAGCTATTGGCTGCAACTTTTGCCCATCTCTGCTCCCACCTCTGTCCAAACCAGATGGTTCTGTTGTCACTTCAGCCAAGGATAAAGCTGACCTGCTAGCATCCCATTTTTCTTCCAGCTCATGTATTAATGATCTTGGTAAAACACCTCCCACCATTCCCAACACGCTCCATTCAATGCCTCCTGAGGTCTTCCGTCAAAAGGATATCAGAAGGATTTTGATGAATCTTGATGCTAAGAAAGCTCCAGGTCCTGATGGTATTTCTCCATTTGTTCTCAAAACCTGTGCTCCTGAACTTACTCCTATTCTTTGACGCCTTTTTTCACTTTCTTATTTCAAAGGTGTTTTTCCTTCTGCTTGGAAATTTGCTCATATCCAGCCAGTTCCTAAAAAGGGTGACAAATCCCTCCCATCCAATTATCGTCCTATTGCAATTACTTCTACTCTTTCTAAAGTAATGGAGAAATCAATTAACCGGCAACTCATAAACTACCTAGAAACCTTCCGTCTGATCAACGATCGCCAGTATGGATTCCGTCAGTGTCGATCCACTGGAGATATTCTGGCTTATGTTATCCATTTATGGACTAATTCAATGGAAAGGTTCGGTGAAACACAATAAGTTGCTCTTGACATCTCAAAGGCTTTTGATCGTGTTTGGCATAAAACCATAAGATGGAAACTTCTAAACAAGCTTCCATCTTATGGTTTTCCAACTGTTTTTAGTAATTGGTTATCCAGTTTTCTCTGTGATTGCTCCCTGAGGGTGATGGTAGATGGCTCTCTGTCTTCTAACTTCTCCACTAATGCCGGTGTCCCCCAAGGTTCAGTTCTTTCCCCCACTCTTTTTCTCTTGTATATTAATGACCTTCTTCCATTGACTGGAAACCCTATCAATAGTTTTGCCGATGATAGCACACTGCATTCCACTTTCCATTTTGAGATACCTTGTCCTGCTCAATCAGCTTCAACTTCTCGAAAATCTGCTACCAATTCCTTAAATGCTGATCTTCAGGTAATTCTCCAGTGGGGCAAAGACAACTTAGTTGATTTCAACCCTTCTAAAACTCAGTCTTGTCTTATATCTCGCAAAAAGGATTCTTCTGCTCCTATGCTTATCTTTAGTGACACTCCGATTTCTAGGCAAAATGATATATCTCTTTTGGGGATTACCCTGACTTCTCTCTCTTGGCACAAGCACATTACAAATATTGCTTCCTCTGCATCTAAAAAACTTGGTTTTCTCTTTCGCTCTCGGCGTTACTTTTCTTCCAAACAGCTACTCACTCTGTATAAATCGCAAATCCGCCCTGCCATGGAATATTGTTCCCACATCTGGGGTGGTGCCCCCAAAACCTCTCTCAGGCTTCTTGATTCCATTCAGAAGAGGGCAGTTAGGTTAATTAATGATTCATCTCTAACAGAGTCTCTCCACTCGCTTTCTCATAGACGTACTGTTTCTGCTGCATGCCTCTTCTACAAATACTTCCATGGGCACTGTTCTTCTGAATTGGCTTCTATAATTCCCGCTCTCTCTTTCAAAACAATCCGAACACATGGCGCCACCAGCCAACATCCATTTACTGTCCAACTTCAAACCCACAGAACCAACTTTTCATCTTCCTCATTTACTGATTCAGCTGCCGTTTTCTGGAACAACCTTCCTTCATACGCATTTCCTGAAAATTAAAATCTACAGAAGTTCAAGTCCAATGCCAACAAATATCTTCTTTCGTCTTCTCAACCTCCAACCCAAGCACGGTACTAAGTACTGTAGGTTCTATATAAAATACAAAGCATTGCATTAATTTTAAGTGTAGAATCCTAATGCAGTATTGTGCCATTTCATAGCTTAGCACTATTTATATTATAACACAACCAACTGGTCAGAACACATCACAACATGTCATGACCTGTCACACAGTAATGAGTGTCACCTAGAGTTATTAAGAACCCAGTGATTTAAGGTGAACAAGGTGTTTCCTTCATTAAGTCATCAGGGGCACTTCAATGAGGTAACAGAGGAGTGCTCATGTAGAAGGAATTAAGCTCAGTTTCATTTCCCTCCTTTTTGTTTTTTGGAAATTCATACTTTGTTAATTTTGTTAACAAAGATAAAAAAAAATACTTTGTTAACAGACAAATGTTAGATTAAATTTTTACCACTAGCACCGTGACAGATTAATATAAAGATAGATTAAAAGTACTGAGGCTGTCAAAGTATATCATGTATGAGCATTACTACACATGAGGTGGTAATAATTACTGTGATGGCATTGGTGCTACATTATTGCGGCATTTTGGTATTTTGTTATCAATGTATACATCTTAGAATTAAAATAATATATACTGGCACTATAAAAAAAATACAATTAAATCCAGCTTTAGTAGTCCAACATTTAACAAAGTCACATATCATATACAACAAAACAACGAAAGCCCAATATAAACAATAAATTGTTCTCCTGTATTTAGTCAATTTCAATTTCTTAACAATCCATATTTAGTGCAAGAAATTTTTTTTAGCTTAATGTGACTCTGATCGAAACAATAAATCACATTTTTTCTCTTGGGCATAAATTGTTAGCACAAAATCATGTGGGCTGTCTGTGGCCTTGGGGTAAAATTAGCATAGGCACATGATGCAAGAAAGCAAGCTTATATAGCATCAGCCAAAAAAAAAAAAAACACATACCTTTCTCATTTCACCCACCCACTCGCTCCAAATGTTTGTCTAGTTCTGCCTTGAATCTGTTTAAGCTATCAACTTCTACAACAGATGGAAGTTTATTCCAGCAATCAACCACCCACTGGCTAAAAGCAAACTTCTGCAAATCTATCCTACAACTGTCTTTCCTCAATTTGAATTTATGCCCTCTCAGGCAATTATTCTGAGAAAGAGGAAGAATCCCATCAGCACTGAGCATGCTCAAACCATTCAAGGCCTTATACGCCTCAATCAGATCACCTTGCAGGTGCCTAGTCTCCAGAGACACCGTAATTTGCAAAACTTAAGCCTTTCTTCGTAACAGCAACCCTTTGTTCCATTCACTAATCTTGTTGCCCTTCTCTGTACTTGTTCCAACAGCCCTACATCCTTCTTAAAATACACACAATAGATACAAGTTGCGAGATAAAGCCTGTATGCTGCCACTAAAAATGTACAACCTTTTGTTAACCATAGTGCTAGTTTATCAACTGCAATAAAACAGTTACATCTACATCTGTTGACATTATATAACTAAACAAAAATGGCTGCCCTACTTGAAACATGCCAATTTAAGTGTCCACAGTCATAACTTCTGTGCCAAAGGGCTAAGGCTACAGAAATTCATCAGCAACTAAAAGCTATATACAAGGGCAAACCAAGGACTACTTTGAGAAGAGATTATTTCATTACATGATAATGTAATACTCCCACAATGTCACCTGCAAATTAGAACATGTGCAAATGTGGCCCTGGTCATAGGCACCAATGCACTGCAGGTACTAAATGAAGTTAAAGAAAATGCTCAAAATAACTGAATTTAAATTCATCTTTAAAAATAAGTAAAATTGATATTATTAAACTCTATATCTTTTAGGCCTTTGGATAAAAGCTTAATAATGGTTATATTTAATTTTATTATTTAATTATAATTACATTTTAATTATTATTATAAATGCATCTTATAAAAAGTCAGGAACATGATCCATAATAAAATTATTTGAAACCACCTAAACTTAAACATTAAATTTTAAAACAAAGATTTTATTTCTTAATGTGGAAATTAACACACAAGCTATGTAAGTTATGCTCAATTAACTAGTTTAATGAAATTTAAAGGTTATGCCAAGTCAAATCCCTCAAGCTACATTCATTTGAGCAATACAACAGGTTTCCTGAGGTCTGGAAAAGCAAACATGTATATAAAAAAAAAAAAAAAATGCTGTTTTTTTTTTATAAAGAGAAATAAACAAAACTTACCCTCTGTCTTTTGGTTTTTTAGCATGTGAACAACACCAGAATTTTCCATCTAAAATGATACAAACAAATATGTTTTAAACAATACATTCATATAACTTATTTAAAATAAATTGAAGGGTGAGTATGCAAATTATGCTTAATCACTTATAGGTAAGTAATTACTGTTATGAAGGGTGTGATGCAATCAAAGGCAGTAACAACATCCTACTGCTCAGCACACTATATTCATAATTCTAAAATTAGAAAATAAGTGAATTTTACTTTTTGTAAGGATCTCTCTCTCTCTCTCTCTCTCTCTCTCTCTCTCTCTCTGTGTGTGGAGTAAATACATCCACATGTGCCACACTACAGTTAGATAAGGTATAGCTAGATGGCATTAAAACTCATTTAATCCTGCATGCCATGCCCCTTATCCCATCTTCACACACTGTACCAATGTTGCAGAGACAGTTGTCGAATGCAAACATGTTTTTCTGATTTTATAGTGCAAAAAAGGGGAAGGTGATTTTTTTTTTTTTTTTTTGGCTGATGCTGTATTAAACTTGCTTTCTTGCATCATTTGCCATTACTAATATGCAATGTTTATTGTGGCCACAAAACAGTTCAGATTAAAAACCTATATAAAAACTGCTGGCACATTATAGGACAGAAATTTACCACAAAGAGACCATCAAGCAAAAGATAACACTGCAAGAACACATTTATACATGTCTTGTATCGTGGAATATTCAATGATTGCATCAAGAATCAATATTTAGTTTATTGTGTTAAATAAATGTTTTCCACACTAATTGTTTTTTCCCCCCCATAGTTTTATATTATTACGCAATATCGCTTATAAAAACGTAGTATTGGAAATAATTTATAAAAAAAAATTCAGAACTATATACAATTTCAGAATATAGGCTTAGTGGTTTGTGATAAAAATATTATATTAAAGGGGTTCATGAGTAAAAAAAAAGGTTGGGAACTGCTGCTCTAGTAGAAACATTCCTATTGAGAGTTTCTACAATTGATTATTATTATTATTAGCCACATAGTGCAAGGAAGCCTGACGCTTATGCTGCACCAGCCAAGAAAAAAAAAAAAAAAAAAAAAAAAATCCCGAGTTACCCTGTGAGAGAGAGAGAGAGAGAGAGAGAGAGAGAGAGAAGAAGAAGAAGAAGAAGAAGAAAATCAAGAAATAGAAGAATGATGATATTCAGCTCAGGACCCTGGGTGTGCCAAGCCCATACTCACCAGATGTGAGTCCCTGGGGATGTTCTCTGCCAATTTAGTGTATTATTTACCTTATTTTTGTAACAAACTCAGTACCACAGTCTGCAAAGTCAAATGAGAAAACTAATAAGCCAAAAACAGTCCTCATTTTGGAATGAAAATTATTGCTCGTTTTGAAGACGGAAAACAAGCAGTCGATAAATAGAAATATAAAGATGGCACAAAATTAGCAGCGTTTGGTACAATTTCTGATCAGCAAGCCAATGTGAATTCCATTTTGATAAAGCAGAAAGCTAAAAGTATTTTAAACAATCTCAAGGTAGAATTTTCTTCAAATAAAGTTCAATAAATTTAAATTAAGACAACTGAAACATTTGGAACGTTGTGTTCAGGTCTGGAGGCTGTATCTGAAGAAAGATAAAGCTTCTTGAAAGGTCCAAAGACAGACAACTCATGGCAAGTATGGTAAAGGAAATCTGTATCAGGGGAAACTACGAAGATGTGGATTACAAAGCAAGAGAACTAAGTATAATTTTGTGAGGAACTAACAGATTGGACCACAGAAAGTTTACATTTGGTTAGCATAATGTTGACCACTGAAATAAAGTGCATTTTTGACAATGAGCATGGCTGACATTTAAGTGTAGTGAAATTTAAGGGGCGGCTTCCCACCTCCAGAAGGTGAGAAGAGTATAAGAGTAGATATGACTTCTTTTTTTTTTTTTTTTTTTTTTTTGTATTACCAAGTGGGTGTCACTGAACTCTTCTAAGTAGACATTTCATTACTTAGAATTGTTTTTTTTTTTTTTTTTTTTTTTTTTTTGTTTAAAATTTGCAGTGCAATTATTATTTGTGTCTATTTGATAAATAGATGAAACTGCTTCTTACTTGACATCTGAAACTGCTTAAAAAGGAGTCAGAATAAGAGGGAATTATGCAGTTACTGTCAGTGTTAACTGCACTGATATTTCATATCTGTTTCTGTAGTTTCACAAGAGTGTAATTAATATCACAAGTGTTTTTACTAAGGTTATAAACAAAGTTTATAACATAAACGAACGTAAGTGTACTGATTAATATATAGCATAATTATATTATGCTATATATTAATCTAAATATTATGGTTATATATATATATATATATATATTAATCTATATACTATATAGCTATATATTATGCTATATATTGTTAGTACAGTTTATTATGGGATTCTCAAATTAAATTACACTTAAACAGAAACCATGCCTCAGACTAGGGCAGCAAAGAGTTCAAAGTAGCAGGAGTGCTATGGCTCAGGAGAAAAATGAATGGGGCAATTCTATGAATTGCGGCTTCATAAAATGTGCTACTTATTTGATATTTGCAGAGCTAACTAACAGGATATGGTATAATCAAAGGAGATACCTTTGTGTTTGGGTCCAGTGCACAGAATTTGAGGAAATTTAGTGTGAATTCTGCAGTCTAATGGGCATTTATAGGAGCTTGAAGAACAGGGTTGATGCCTCAAAGGGACTAAAATGAGGGACCCATCAAGCACACAGCTGCCCAATTCAACATTAGAGCCTACGCTCCAGCATCAAACGCCACAATGATATCCTCAAAAGCAGACAGTACTGGTACCACATGGCACGATGTGGTACCACTGGTACCACATCGGCAGTGGCTACTGCCGATGGCTCATCAGGGAAATGGGAAATATTTTGTATAAAAAAAAAAGGTGCATGAAATAAGAATAGGCTATGCCTGCCAAGGACTACAGTTAATGATTTTGTAGAGCAATTATTAAGAACACAAAATGTGATAGTTATATATGATGGCACTAATGATATTAAGAATAGGAAATATAAGGATCTGTTTAAGAGGTATAGGGCAACGTTGAGAAAAAGTCATGACTTAGGATTAATTTTGAAACTGTCTGCAATTCTGCCAAGACGTGATAGAAGGGAATACACAATGAGAACCTTGTCAATCAATTCAGCCCTGGAGAGAATGCAAAGCAAATGGGAATTTTTCTCAGCACAATCTGGCTTGTTAACAGGAGAGACTATTTTTAGACAGATGGAATACACTAAAATAGAAGGGGTGCAAGAATATTTGCTGATGCTCGCTAGTGTTAGATGGGTCAGAAAACTGATAGCTCTGGAGGCAGTTGGGGAAGGGGGATGGACAAATTAATTCTTCAGCAGTTTCTATTGTGACAGAGAACATCAAACAAAATAAGGTGGAAGGGGATTACAAGGCCTGCTGGTGGTCCTCATGGGACAAGCAATTACATTGGATGTGTTAGGGTTACTAGAAGCAAATAACAGGTGCACATATACTTGTTTGTACTGATGCTAAGAGTGAAGTAAATACGGGGAATTTGAAATATTGGTTTGGTCATAAAATGCGGACATGGTAAGGATATCAGAAATGTGCTACTCAGACATTAGGGATATGAAATCTCAATATGAAGAGTTTGTGTGACATAAGCACAGGAAAAGACAAAAATGAGGGTAGAGGTATGTTACAGATCAAATGACTGTGACAAGCATAATGAGCAACTATACAAATAGAGTGGACTAGTAAATCAGAAAGTCTTATAATGGGAGACTAAGTTCCAATAGAAGTTGTGGGCTGGTCACTTGCACAGAAGCAGAACCTTTCTGGATTTACTGAATGACTGCTTTTTTTACACCACCATGTGAGAGAGGTAACAAGGGAAATTCTTGATTTTATTATCAGCAATGATTCTTCTTGCATTAAGATCGACAGATAAAAGAACCTCCAGGTGCAGTGATCAAAGTGTATTGATATGGGATTTACTTAAGGATATAATTTATTGTCAAGGGTAAATGAAAGGGATTTTGCTTTCACAAAAGTGACTACAATGGTCATAGACAGTTTGTAAATTCTTTTCAATGGGACCAAGTAATACTGTTACCAGCTACCAAGCTTGACATACCAAGTGATATTATTGAAGGTTTAGACCTAAATGGATGCACAGATGAAACTATTTGTTGTTGTTCTTGTTGGTATTGGTTTTAACGACATAACGCCTGCTGAGGCTAGATTGTTTCTGTTCAGAGTTTACTTACATGCAGCATATCATCAGAGGTGTTAAATTATATGCTACTGTACAGGCCAATATGTTATAAATAAGTTAAAAGTTCTTCTATATATGCTTAATTTCCTAAGAAGTGAGACGTTCAATGTGGAGAGTGACTGAAAAGTGTTTGATATGAAATGATGGTCGAATTGTAAGGGACAATCAACCAGAAAAGGATGAACAGTAAATTATCTGTGACAGAATGAGCACTGCGGTGGGTTTTCTACCAATCACAGGATGAGACTAGTGTCGTGAGTACACTCAATTCTCAGCCCTGCCAAAACCATTTCCACTAGTCTGTTGTGTCGGAAGCCAGACAGCCACAGCTTCGGATCTTGTTTTATCTGGTAAAGTTTATTATCGTGTTACTTTTCCAGATCTGTGACCAGTTGTTGCAGCATGCTGATGAGAGTAGTTTGTTTGTTTGTTTGTTATTTGGTTTTTAGGAGCATTAGCAACTAAGGCCATATTGCTCCGGGATATGCGGTGGTCATTCCTTGACCTTTCCGCATACTCCGTATTTGGTGGTGACGGGGCTCGAACCCCGGTCTAATCAAGAAGCATGTGCTACGCACTGCTGCTCCTTCCCACCTGGCTACGGAGGCGCGCATGAGAGTAGTGACAGAGAAAAAAAATGCATGGGACGATTCTAAATTATTAGGAGACACAGAAGCATAAAGTAAGTTAAACAGACTACGGCAGATTACGAGAAGTCTTTGGCTAGAAATGTAAAGAAAAGTAACAGATTTCTTTGTTTACTTTTGCACTAGAAGGAAAGGAATGAACCACACTGATCCACTTGATATGAATGGCATAACTATTTATGACCCTGTTCTGACTGCTGATAAATCGAATAAATATTTTTCATCTACATTCATGCATGAAGAAGTGTTTTAAGGATAGACATAGCAGAAGTATACTACCTTATAACAGGGAGATGAATGATTTTGAGATAATTAAGAAGAAAGTGAAAGATAAATTGTTGAAGCTAAAATTAAATAAGGCATAGGGAGATGATAGAATCAGATTCATTGGATTAAGAGGAGAATCCTGCGGACTGCAAATGTCTCCTCTATTCATAAAGGAGATCAAAGAGAGAAGTGAGGGAGAGTAGTATCAAAAGCAAAACTTTTGATACTGTTCCATGTGAAAGACTGCTGTATAAATTTGAGCTTTTTTTTTTTTAGTTGTTGGCACATCGGCTTCTGTGGCCATAATGCACCTCTAAAGGTTTTTGCATTTTCTACTCTGATCCAAGCCCAAGGCAGGATTCAAACCTGCAACCTTTGGCTTGCCAGGCAGGCACTTTACCCACCCGGCTAGCCCGGTCGGCAATATAAATTGGAGCAGTCTAGCATTAAAGGCAAGTTACTGCTATGGATAAAGGGATGGTTCAAGTGGCAGAAAACAGAGGGTTGTTATGAATAGGCACTACTCTTCATGGACTAATGTCATTGGTGGAGTCCCTTGCAGGGTGCAGTCAGAGTATGATACTGCAACAAGTTAGAAAAATTAGATAGATTTGCTGATAGGTAGCAATTGAGGTTTACAACAAAAAATGCAAGGTACTGCATATGGGTAGAGTAATCTGGGGGATTCTCTCAATGACAGACAGGAATTTTGCTAGTAGGGACAAGACCTTTTCTTCCTTTTGTTTTTCCAGTTTCCTATGGTTTGCCACCTCCTTTCTTCTCCTTCCTACTGTATTTATTACCTCCTTCTCCACCTCCAACCATCACCCCTTTTTTTGTTCAAATATTCTTTGGCGCATGGGGGGTTCATTCCCATACCCTGGTAGGAAGATGATGCTTAATCACAAATATACCAAATGGCTTGCCTCCTTGTGTTAAGAACAGGTATCAGGAAGCAGCCTTCCACTGTTCCCTGGTAGCAAAGTGGCCAGTCAAATAACAGAACCACATAACCCAAGAGTACACAAGACTGACTTTACACAGAGTCTGCAAACTCCAGAGGGTTGTAACTGGAAGGAAAGGGAAATCTGGCACTGCTTACACAAGATACATACTGTACAGGACCTCCCCGACTTACGTAAGGGTCGTGTTCCGCGAAATGCTACGCAAATCGGAATTTCTCCCATGCTCGTGCAGCACTCGCAACAGTGCTCGCTGAATTGATTGACTGAATCTAAAAAGAAATGTTAGACAAACATGTAATTAAAATTATTTATTGTATATATATATTCAATTTTTTATCTTATAACGCAGGAAAAATTACAAAAGCGTGAAATTTAAAAAAAATTTTTAATATTATAAAATTACAAAAAAAGAGAGGAGACAGGCATAATTCAGTAAGTTTTACCTCTCGAGCATCGCTGCCAGAAACGACGTCTTCAGCTGATAAGTACATATTATTAACAGCTGTTCCATCTTCGATATAGCACCGCACCCGAATGCTGTTTTGTGATCACAGTTGATCTTAAGTGCATTGATCCTTTGACATGTTCTTTTATATGCACACTGTCCTTTAAAATAGTATTCACTGTTGAAGCAGCAAAACCTAATTTCCTTGCAATAAATGATAAACTTTGTCCTGCTTCGTACTTTCTAATCATTTTCATCTTCATTTCTAAATCAATTTTGTTTCGTTTCCTGGCACTACCGCCACTTGCACTTTTCGTTGGTCGCTTTCCCTTCATCATTGTAATACGTAAATAGGAATGAAGAGAAGTTTCTGAAATTTTGTTTTTTATATGACTGAAGATTTCAGTGAAGGGGAACACATTTCACCATAATAACATAAAAACCAACACAATTGCAGTTATCGGTATTATCACAAATGGAATAAGATTGAGTTTACTTAAAAAAACAAGGCCAAATGGAATAAGATCGACTTTACTACCTGTTAATAATTAGATACACTAACAGAAAAGCCCATAAACCAGAAAGTGCAAATTGTTTTTATTGTTTTATGGTCATGACCTCCAGAAACGTGCTTCAGAAAAATATCACATCACAAAGGAGTTCAAACCTGATTCTTATAGTGGGAACATATAACGATGAAAGGGTAGTGCAATTTCCATTATAAATATGACCTTTTAGAGAGATAAATACAGGCGGGCCTCGATTAACGCGATTAATTCGTCCTGCGAGCTCATCGCGCAAAACAGAAACGCGTTAATCGAATATAATAACCAATAGGAAAAATTATAATTGGTCCTTGACCTTCTGGAATGTCCATAAAGAATTTTAAAAATACCTTTTAAATAACTTTTTAACTGTATATTATGTAAAAGATAATGAAAATAATTATGGAATTAAATGTTTATTGCATAAAATAGCGGTTCTTAAACTGTGCGCCGCGGAATATTTAAAATTTTCGAGGGAAACAGCGATACTCGACATCTGTCGGACACCGCGCGAACTACTGGCTCGAGGTAGTTCACAGTTTCAGCATTTCTTATTAAGTTGTTTGGACCTAACTACTAAACGAAACTGTTAGGTATTTCTTTTGGTCTGGGTGCGCCTTGAAAAAATTACCGAGACATTAAAGGCGCCGTGAACCGAGAAACTTTGGGAACCTCTGACATAAAATACACAATGAAGAAATTACTGGTGCAGAAATATTTGAACAGTGTTGACTTTCTCTTTTCATCAATCAATTTCCGATAGCCGACAACAATTTTCTCTGGGCCCTGGCGAAATAAATATCGCAGAGAACATCAAACCTTTTGTTTGAGGTTCTATGATACGAAAGATTTCATTTAATTCTTTTACCGTTATCTCCTTCGCGGTAACATTTTCATCTGGCTCATTTAAAAATTTGAACTTTTAAATGCAAGTCTGCATTGACTTTATTAGCAGGAGACAAAAATGTCTTCTTCTGATGGCTGATGGAACACACCGAGGCGAGCAGCAGGCAAACGTTTGTTTATTGACCGTACGACTCACGGTAAGCTTAACGCGCGATTCAAATCTTTTTCAACTATCGCATAAAAAAAAAAAAAAGATCGCTTTAACTGGAAATTTACATCGTGTAAAGTGAAAAGTGGTATCATTTTTCAAATAGCGTTAACTGAATATCACGTTAATCGAACTCGCGTTATGCGAGGCCTAGCTGTACCTTAATAATATAGCAAAATTTAACTTCCAAGGACTTGGAACAAATTAAAAAAAAAAAAAAAAAAAAAACAATGTGTTATTCGGTTCACAATTCAATATTTTCACGATACCTCCATTTATTCCTACAGGATGCAAAATACGTTTCCATGATTTTTTTAAAGTTTGGACCAG
The DNA here is from genome assembly GCF_048544385.1 of Mastigoproctus giganteus. Classification (NCBI taxonomy): domain Eukaryota; kingdom Metazoa; phylum Arthropoda; class Arachnida; order Uropygi; family Thelyphonidae; genus Mastigoproctus; species Mastigoproctus giganteus. The sequence continues at coordinate 36,456,043 of NC_143580.1, read as the reverse complement.
CTGGCTTGGTTTATTTTTTATTGACACATTAGCAACTAAGGCTATAATGCGCCAAGACCAAACCAGCCAGCAAAAACTTACGTAAAGTCGAATTTCCATAAGTCAAGTATTACTCAAGTTGGGGAGTTCCTGTATATACAGTAACCTTTTCTGAACTGACTTAATAAAATCTTTGCTAATACCAGTATGGTTGCACATATAGGTGGCCATTACCTTGTTACTGGAAATTTTAGAAGGAATTTAAAAAAAAAAAAAAAAAAACTCCTCTCAAATGAAGTTTTAAAAGAACTTGTTATACATTGTATAACACAAACTAACAGTTTCCCCCTTGACAACACCAAAACTATTTTAATAAAAAGTAATCTGAGGCGATGCCAGTGATAAATAGCAAGACCACTCAATACTACAGTAAGAGTTAAAGTACTTGTAAGTTATTTAAGATTATAAACTACTCTTCAGCCCCCCACCTAGTTCATTTATCAGTTAAAGCTAAAAATTCATAGGCATCACACACACGGTGATTAGGCTCTCATGGGCAAAACGCTGCTGCTGCTTCTTTACAACTGTTTTAATCTACAATGGCACATGGCACCAGAGCCATACAAGTAACAAACAAAAACAAGCTGGACTCCAAACAAAGGCAAAGCAAATGCTACTGCTCACATCATGCATGCCTATCACACACTGTCTCCACACCAGTGCTTCAGTTGCTTGATGGTAAGCTTCCTTTCAACTTTATGGTCATACTTCTTGGTCTTGGTTTCCAACTTCCTTAGGCTAAGACATGCTCAGGTTATTGGCATTGAATTGAACTTATGCATTGATATCAAAACAGAAAAAGAAAGAGTAATGAATGTAATTAATAAATATTTGGCAAATCTGCTGGGACAGTGAGAGTAAAAGTGCCACGACCAAAAAACATTCTAAATGTAACCACTGTAAAATGAAAAAAAATCAAGTAGTTTAACCTGGTAATTATGTCACATTTCTGTCAACAAGCCACAGCTCCTTCAAAGTGAAATTAGCTGACCTGTGTATCAGTGACACATAACCTGCCACTACAGGAAACATGAGACTTTGCCTCTAGTATAGGATCAGGGTATGTCTGCAAGGCCCAAAAGTTGATGATATAGAGCAGATATCATCCTTTAAGGGCAAAAACGATGATATTGTTGTACACATTGGCACTAATGACATTAAGTGTAGGAGATCTGCGGATTTACTAAGCAAGTACAGGTCACTGCTGAAAAAAAGTCGCGAGTTAAGGTTAAATTTGAAAGTGTCTGCAATCCTGCCCAGACATGATAGGAGGGAGTATATGATGAGAGCCATGTCAATCAATTCAGCCATGGAGCGATTGTGCAGGGCTCGTGGGGTAGAATTTTTCTCAGTGTGGTCTGTGCTTGTTAACAGGAGAGATTGCTTTTACAGGGATAGGATTCACATAAATAGAAGGGGTGCAAGAATATTTTCTGATGCTATCGAGACAATGTTAGGTGGGTCAGAAAACTGCCAGCTTGGAGGGGATTCACAGCCTAATAGGTTAATAGAAGCCACAGGCAGAGGTGGAAATGATTCTTGCACTACTTCTATTGGAATGAGCAGCAGCCCAGAAAGCCAGTTGCTGGGGATTTCAGGAACTGCTGGAGGTCATGAAACAAGTAAATACATGGGCTGCGTTAGAGTAACTAAGAGTAAGAACAGGTATATGTATATTTGCATGTACACCAATGCTAGGAGCATAGTAAACAAATTTGATGAATTTGAAGTGCTGGTTAAGACACCCAAAGGCAGATATTGTTGGGATATCAGAGATTTGGTGCCACTCAGATATAAGAGATGCAGAATTGGAATTTGGGGAGTACAATGTGTACAGAAAGGATAGGAAGGGAGGAGGGGTTATGCTATTAGTTAAGAAACACATAAAATCCAAGGAAGTGCATCCAGTTAACAAAGATGGACAGTGCAATGTTGAGTCAGTTTTGTGTGACATAAGCACTGGCAAAGCAAGAGTGAGCGTAGGAGTATGTTATAGGCCAAATGACTATGACGAGTACAATGAACAATTATACAGAGAAATAGAGTGGGCCAGTAAATCTTATAATGGAGGATTTTAACTTCCCAGATATAGACTGGAACTTGTGCATTGGTCACTTGCACACTAGCAAGGCTTTTGTGGATTTATCGGATGATTGTTTTCTACAGCAGCATGTTAGAGAGGCAACAGAGGGAGTAACACTCTTGATCTGATTATCAGCAGTGATTATTCATGCATTAAGAATTTACAGATAAAGTAACCACTAGATAGCAGCGATCACAGTGTACTGATTTGGGATTTAATTAAAGATGTAACTACCATCAGGGGTAAAGGGAAGGATTTTTACTTTCGTAAAGGCGACTGCAGTGGTCTCAGAGATTATTTTTAAATTCTATACAGTGGGACCAACAGATGATGTTACCAACAGCAAATTCGAAATGGGAAGCATTCAAAGAACTTATCTTGGAAGCTACCAGGCTTTACATACCAACTAAGAAATATTGTTCAGGGTTCAGGCCTAAATGGATGTCAGATGAACTAATTAGACATGTGGCAGAGAAGAAAAATGCACGGGATGCATATAAATTATCAGGTGACACAGAAGCCTAAGGTAGATATAAGCTAGCCTGTAATCAAGTCACAAAGGAGATTAGGCAAGCAAAGGCAGATTATAAGAAATATTTGGCAAAGGATGTAAAGAAAAACAGCAAAGACTTCTTTACGTATATTAACTCTAAAAGGAAGGGGATGAATCAGATTGGTCCACTTGATATCAATGGTTTGACTGTAGATATCAGATAGCTGCCAAACTAAATGAGCATTTTGAATCTAGATTAATACATGAGGAGTTATTCAAGGAGGAGAGAGCCATGGTTATCAAACTCTAACATGGAGGTAAATGATTTTGTAATAACTGACAGCAAAGTGGAGGAAAAATTGTTGAAATTAAACATAAGAAAGGCACATGGGGTGGATGGGATCTATCCAGTTATATTAAAGGAGGCAGCAAAGGAAGTAAGCAAACCCTTGGCCATAATTATGAGAGTATCCTTAGACTTGGGGGAAGTTCCTATGAACTGGAGATGTGCAAATGTATCTCCAATTCACAAAGTGGGAGTATCAAAGGGTGACACAAGTAATTACAAATCTGTTAGTTTTATTTCAGTTCCAGGAAAATAAAGGAGTCACTGGCTAAAGAAGCATTACAGGATCATTTAGACAAGACTGCAGTGATAATTCAGGCACAGCATGGGTTTGCCAAGGGGGAAGTCTTGTCTGACCAATCTGACTGGATGCTATGATGTGGTCACAAAGGAACTGGATGCAAAAAATAATTTTGATATCATATACTTGGATTTTAGCAAAGCCTTTGATGCTGTTGCACATGGAACACTACTGTTCAAATTGGAGTAGTATGGCATTAAGGACAAGTTGCTACAATGGATAAAAGGATGGTTGAGTGAGAGAAGACAGAGTGGTGGTCAATGAGTACTGCTCTACGTGGACTAATGTTATTAGTGGTGTCCTCAGGGTTTGGTGTTGGGCCCGTTGTTGTTTTGTATACTTATCAATGATATTGATGAAGGTATATCAAGCTTAATGTCAAAGTCTGCAGATGATACAAAGGATGGCAGGGTTGTTAATAACAGTAATGACAATATGCTGCTGCACCAGGATCTGGAAAAGTTGGGTAGATGGGCTGAGAAGTGGCAACTGAAGTTTAACATTGACAAATGCAAATTACTGCATATGGGTAGCAGTAACCCCAGAAAAATGTACCAACTATGTGGTGTTACACTCAGTGTGGTGGAGAATGAAAGAGACCTTGCAGTAATTGTGCAGTCAGATATGAAGTTTTCTGACAGTACAGACAGGCTGAGAGAGTAGGTCATGGAGTCTTATCAATGATATACAGGAATTTTGCAGGGATAGGGAGGTGATTATCCCCTTGTATAAGGTTAGGCCACATTTCAGGAAAGATGTAGAGTTGCATCAGCAGCATGTTAGTTGCATCAACAGCATGTTAAGAACGAGTACAGAGAAGGGCAACAAGACTGGTGAAGGGAACAAAGGGGTGCACTTATGAAGACTAGGAACATGGGATCTGATTGAGGTGTATAAGGCCTTGAATGGACTGAATAGGCTTAATGCTGAGGGGATTTTTCCTATTGCTCAGATTACAAACCTGGGGGGCATAGATTCAAACTGAGGAAAGACAGTTGTAGAATAGATGTGCAGAAGTTTGCCTCTAGCCAGCTGGAACAAACTGCCATCTGTTGTAGAAGTTGACAGCTTAAATATATTCAAGGCAGAACTAGAAAAACATTTGGAATGAATGGATCAGTGAAATGGGAAGGGTTTTTTTTTGCTGATGCTGCATAACTTGCTTTCTTGTATCACATTATTATTAGCTATATGGTGCATGGGAGCCTATGGCTTATGCTGCACGAGAGAGAGAGAGAGAGAGAGAGAGAGAGATATATATATATAAGTAGAAGGAAATCCCCAAGAAAGAGAAGAATGATGATATCCAGCTCAGGATCCTGAGTGTGCCAAGCCCATAATCACCAGATGTGAGCCCCTGGGGTTAATGCCCCTACTGATTCTATACTATGCTACCTGGCAGGATGGGACTGGTGATGCTAACTTCTCATCTGGGATCTTGTTTACTGATGAAGCCAATTTTTACGTTAATGGAGAAGTTAATCGGAAAAACCTACGTTTTTATTGGAGTGATAAGAAGCCCAGTGAACAAGTCCCTCAAAGATGCAAGGTGTGGTGCAAGATATGGGGAAACAAAATTGTCGGACCCGTTTTCTTTGACACAAATCTGAATGCTGAAATATACCTAAACATGCTGCAAGACATGATGATGCTGTCCCTGCTAAACAAGGACTGAGAATTTCTGGTATTTTCAGCAAGAAGGGGCACTACTCCATTATGGTATCTGCGTGCAACAATGGTTGGATCGGCAGTTTCCGAGTTCCTGGATTGGGTCACCATGGTCCCATGGAGTGGCCTCCAAGGTCCCCACACCTCAGCCCACTCGATTTTTACTTGTGGGGGCATTTGAAGGCCATGGTGTACCAGGAAAAGATACGAAGCATGAATCATCTAAAAGGAATGCATTTGAAATGAAATCCAGATATGCATCCATATTTCAAAGTAATGGAAACCACAGAGCATGTTTTGTGAATAAAGTGACCATTTTCCCTACATATTAGCATTAGCAGAGGCATATGATGCAAGAAAGCAAGCTTATTCAGCATCAGCCAAAAAAAAAAAAAAAAAAAACAACCACTACTCCCATTTCACCCCTCAATTCGTTCGAAATACCTGTCCAGCTGAGCCTTAAATTTGTTTAGGCTATCATCTTCAACAACAAGCGATGGAAGTCTATTCCACAAACCAACTGCCCGCTGGCTAAAGGCGAATTTCCGCACATCTATCCGACATCCGTCCTTCCTCAATTTGAATTTATGCCCTCTCAGGTGATTATTCTGAGCAAGAGGAAGAATCCCATCGGCATTGAGCATGCTCAAGCCATTCAAAGCCTTGTACACCTCTATCAGATCACCTCGGCGATGCCTAGTCTCCAGGCTCTGTAATTTGCAAAACTTAAGCCTTTCTTCGTAAGAGCAACTCTTTGTTCCATTCACTAATCTTGTTGCCCTTCTCTGTACTCGTTCCAGCAGCTCTACATCCTTCTTGAAATGAGGCCTCCAGACCTGTATACAGTACTCAAGGTGTGGTCTGACCAATGCCTTATACAAGGGAATAATCACATCCCTGTCCCTGCTAGAAAAATTCCTGTATATCATTGACAAGACACCATGAGCTACTCTTGCAGCTCGTCTGCACTGCTCAGAGAACTTCATATCTGCCTGCACAATTACCCCCAGGTCCTTTTCATTCTCTACCACTGTCAGCGTAGTACCACAGAGTTGATACGTTGATCTGGGGTTACTGTTTCCCATATGTAGTACTTTACATTTGTCAATGTTAAACTTCATTTGCCACCTCTCAGCCCATCTGCTCAACCTTTCCAGATCCTGTTGCAGCAGCATAGTATCAGTAGTGTCCTTAACAACCCTGCCAACCTTTGTATCGTCTGCAAACTTGGACATTAAGCCTGATACACCATCATCAATATCATTTATAAATACAGAAAACAACAATGGACCCAACACTGAACCCTGAGGAACTCCACTAATAACATTAGTCCACGATGAGCAGTGTCCATTGATTACCACTCTCTGTCTTCTGCCACTCAACCATCCCTTTATCCATAGCAGCAATTTGCCTCGAATGCCACACTTCTCCAATTTGTGCAGCAGTCTTCCATGCGCAACAGTATCAAAAGCCTTTCTAAGATCCAAATATATAATATCAAAGTTATTCCCTGCATCCAGTTCTTTTGTGACTACATCATAGTATCCAATCAAATTGGTCAGACAAGACCTGCCCTTAACAAACCCATGCTGTGTCTGAGCTATAACTGAATTCTTGTCCAGATGATCCTGCAGTGCTTCTTTAACCAGTGCCTCCATTAATTTTCCTGGAACCGAAGTTAAACTAACAGGTCTATAATTACTTGTGTCAGCCTTTGATCCTCCCTTTGTGAATTGGGGTTACATTTGCACATCTCCAGTCCATGGGTACCTCCCCTGAGTCCAAAGAAGCTCTCATAATTATGGCTAGCGGTTTGCTTACTTCCTTTGCTGCCTCCTTTAATATAACTGGATAGATCCCATCCACCCCGGGTGCCTTTTTTATGTTTATCCTCAACAATTTCTCCTCCACTTTCCTCTCAGTTATTAGAAAATCATCTAGCTCACTGCCAATGTTTACTTCACCTACGACATTCCCCTTCCTGAATAACTCCTCATGTGTGAATGTAGATGCAAAATACTCGTTTAGATTGTTAGCCACCTGAGCTGGATCCTCAACTGTTGAACCATCAACATCCAGTGGACCAATCTGATTCATCCCTTTCCTTCTTGAGTTTACATAGGTAAAGAACTCTTTTCTGTTTTTCTTTGCATCCTTTGCCAAGGATTTCTCATAATCTGCCTTTGCCTGCCTAATCTCCTTTGTGACTTGGTTACAGACCAACTTATATCTATCATAGGCTTCCACGTCACCCATTAATTTGTATGTATCCCATGCATTTTTCTTCTCTGCCATATATCTCATTAGTTCATCTGACAACCATTTAGGCCTGAACCTTGAACAATATTTCTTGGTTGGTATGTAAAGCCTGGTAGCTTCCAAGATTAGTTCCTTGAATGCTTCCCATTTTGAATTTGCTGTTGGTAACATCATCAGTTGGTCCCACTGTATAGAATTTAAATACTGTCTCAGACCATCATAGTCGCCTTTACGAAAGCAAAAACCCTTCCCTTTACCTCTGATGGTAGTTACCTCCTTGAGTAAATCCCACTTCAGCACACTGTGATCACTGCCACCCAGTGGTTCCTTTATCTGCAGATTCCTAATGCATGAAGAATCACTACTGATAATCAGATCAAGAGTATTACTCCCTCTAGTTGCCTCCCGAACATGCTGGTGTAGAAAACAATCATCCAATAAATCCACAAAAGCCTTGCTAGTGTGTGAGTGACCAACCCACAAATTCCAGTCAATATCTGGGAAATTAAAATCCCCCATTATAAGACTCTCTGATTTACTGGCCCATTCTATTTCCCTGCACAGTATCTTATTATACTCATCAGAGTCATTAGGCCTATAGCACACTCCTACTCTCAATTTTGATTTACCTATGCTTATGTCACACCAAACTGACTCGACACTGCCCTGGCCATCGATGTCGACTGGCTTCACTTCCTTGGATTTTACGTGTTTTTTAACTAATAGCATAACCCCTCCTCCCTTCCTATCCTGTCTATCCTTTCTGTAGACGTTGTACTCCCCAAATTCCAGTTCTGCATTCCTTATAACTGTGTGACACCACGTCTCTGATATCCCAACAATATCTGCCTTTGATGTTTTGAGTAATACCTCAAATTCATCAAATTTATTTACTAAACTCCTAGCATTAGTGTACACGCAAGTATACATGCACCTGTTTCTATTCTTAGCTACCCTAACACAACCCATGTGTTTACTTGTACCGCAATGACTTCCAGCAGTCTCTGAAATATCCTGCATCTTGTTTTTCAGGCTTCTGCTCATTCCAATAGAAGCAGTGCAAGAATCTCTTTCACCTCTGCCAGTGGCTACTGTTAATCCATTAGTCTTTGTCTCCCCCCAAGCTAGCAGTTTTCCGACCCACCTAACACTGCCTCGATAGCATCAGCAAATATTCTTGCACCCTTTCTATTTAAGTGTATCCCATCCCTGTAGAAGCAATCTCTCCTGTTAACAAGTACAGTCCAGGCTGAAAAAAATTCTACCCCTTCAGCCTTGCACAATCTTTCCAGGGCCGAATTGATCGACAAGGCTCTCATCATATACTCCCTCCTATCGTGTCTGGACAGAATTGCAGACACTTTCAAAATTCAACCCTACTTCACGGCTTTTTTTCAACAGTGACCTGTACTTGTTAAGTAATTCCGCTGGTCTCCTACTCTTAATATCATTAGTGCTTACGTGTACAACTATATCACCTTTTGTGCCCTTAAAAGATTATATCTGCTCTACAACGTCATCAACCTTTGCCCCTGGCAGACATACCCTGGTCCTGTTCCACCTATCCTTTTTACAAAGCATGTTCCCCGTTTCCCTGACAGTTGAGTCACCAACAACTACTAGTTCCTGTTGGACCAGCGCATTCTGCCTTGGGGGCTGCCTCTGTGTTGCAAGATGACCAAGTCCAAGCTCTGGCGTTGATGTGGGCAGCTGAGAGCTTGATGGGCCCCTCAATTTATTTCCTTCGAGGGCATCCACCCTGTCCTTCAAGGTCTCATATAGGCCCATAACAACGCCGAGTTGTCGCCTAATTTCCTTGCACTCCTTGCATCGTGCACACACAAAGACACCCCCCATGGCAGTATCATGTCCCGTACCCGATTGCTCCGCAAACATCAAGCAAACAGTGCATCTTAAAAGGCTGTGATTCAGAGGGCAACCGCCCCCCTCAGTTCTCCCCTGAGTCACAGCACTCCCATTAGCTTGAGCCTTTTGCTTTGCTGCTCTGGTCAGAGTCATGATTTCGATTTAAATGTCAATAAAATTACAATTTCAGAACAAAATTAAAACCTTAAACTTGTATCTTAACACAGTTATAATGCTATATTTATTTTTCAGTATCGAGTGTTATCTACGAGTTCCCTTTATATAACTTCCGTATCAAGTATGTATTAATTATTTGTTACGTTTGTACTCTAAGTCGTTATATATATATAGTTAAAAGTACAATTTAATTGACAATGAAGTTTAACAAGATTAATAGATGTACTGATTAATTGTCATTATATTATGCACTATACTATACAAAGCTAATGCTATCGAATTCCGGATATGCTGTATCGCGTTTCAGTAACGAGTGTTATCTACGAAATCCCTTTATATAACTTCTGTATCAAGTTATGTATTAATTATTTATTTTTACTAATTATTTATGTTCCGTAACCTAAGTGGTTATATGTATAGTTAAAATTACAATTTAATTGCCAATGAAGTTCGACAAGATTAATAGATTTTACTGATTAATTTTCACGTAACAATGGCGGCCGTTTATGAACGGTAAACACGTGGATTTGAAACCCTTTCCGATACTAAGTAATACCTACAAAATCTCTATCTAAGTTATTTTAACTTTAAGTACCGTAAATAGGAATATAAAGCTACTCTAGAAATAAGTTAATATGGAGACTTTTGAATTACCCGTACATTAAAAATAAATTGATCAAATAATTTAATAAAGAAATACAGTGCACTATGTTGAATAAGCATACTTTCATTTAATTAATTTTAATTTAACTGTGTATTATGAATTCCATATGCTTCAGAACTCTGTTCTTCCTCCTTCTATGGAAAATTATAAAGTTATAAGAGAATACAATCAGACTAACTACACTGTGTCCAGAAAATGTTAACGGGAGGGCACTGTACATACAATTCATGATGTAGTCTCTAATTATATTCTCTTAACTTTATAATTTTGGCATTTTTCAAAAGAAGAAACCACAGAGGTTCTGAAAGGTTTGGAATTCATAGTATAGTTAAATTAAAAATGAAATTAAATTATGCTTATTCAATACAATGTTTCTTCATTAACTTATTCATTCCTGTGCACATAATAATGTCCTTCAACTCTCACATTTGGAGATCAAACGATTATTATATGTTTAAATACCTCTCCATTTGTAGTTCAATTATGTACAATATCAAACTCTCACATATGTAGTTATGGAATATATTAGAATAAGTTCTGAACACACATTTTATCGTAAGTGAAGGTCAGCTATTCTCAAAAGCTTACAGAAAAATATTGGAAAAATTTTGAAAAAATAAATTTATAAAAAATGTGTTAAAACTGTTATACTGTTAAAAGTTTATAAAACTTAAGTTGAGGTAGCTCATCATAGTGGTAGTAGTGGCATGTGATGCAAGAAAACAAGTGTATGAGCTTATGCAGCATTAGCCAAAAAGGTGTATTGAGGCACTTTAGTATAAATATCTTTAATGTTGCCATGGTGAAATTTTGGACAATGAAGAAGAAGAAGAATAAGGTCATTATCACAAAACATCTCTCCCTGATGAATGTTATCTGCCTAAATTCAGGTGTATTTATATTATGTTTTATTGTAAAACAAAATACCTGCATAGATGAATTTTTTAAATTTCTTATTAAAAATTAATTTTTTAATTGTAGTTAATTTTTAATTAATTACAAAAAATATGTTGATATATATATTTTTTTATTCTGAAGTCATTTTTGTAAATTGATGTGCCTAAAACAGTGCTGTCACAGGTGGAAAAATGGCCAAATGGAAGGACAATATAGGACCATGTGACTCAGGCCACACGTGTATTAAATTCTATTTGATGATCATGCAGCTGTAACGAGTGAGGCCAGTTCCTTTGCAGAATAAGTGTTGTGTTGTTAGGATTAGTAATTAATCAAATTGCAAAAAGTTCATTAACAGAACCTTTCAATGCTATGTAAAACTTTCTCTTAACTATATTTTTATTGGTTAAAAGGTTAACAGTCATTATCTATGACCATGTGATAGGAAGTCTCAATATATGTGCCAAAACTGACTATTCATAAGAGGCAGATTAAGTGATGACTTGCTATAGTTCAATCATTTTTGCCAGCAACAAAATGCTGTTCAGAATTTGTGCTAAACTTATGCATTCTTCCTCAAAAGTGTGATTAACATTAATTATTATTTACAAATAATTTCTGAGCAGCTAAATGGAAATATTCATATTATGAAAATATTTTCTTATATTTAATAACCTTCCTCTAATGCAATCATATTCCTGATGTCTGATAAAGTATTCTCCATTACTCTTCCAAAGTATATTCTTTTTTACAGTTAGGTTTTAATAAGACCAATTATTTGCCTCTTCTCCCCTGATTCTATGGTACCATTACCCTAGAAAATTTCATTTAAAGGTACAATTCTACTGCCTGTCAAATTAAGTTAAATTCTTTGACTTCATCTTGAATTGCAAATTTCAATTTAATTCTCCTATTCATTTTCTCTAATGTACTCAAAAGCTTTGTGGCTCTTATAGATAGACATTGTTTTTCTTAGCAATTATAAAACTAAAATTAAGTAGCTTCAGATTTGATTTCTTTATTATTTAATTGCTGTTTACCACTTTGGTTCTATCCCACTTTACACCCAATTTGGGGGGTTGAGTTTGGTCCCATGAATTGTCTCATAGTCCTTAATATGTTTCAACAATGTAAAAGTGGAGATAACAGCACTGCAGTCTTTCTTCAAGTTGCCTACTGGACCATATGGATATGTGGGAGATTGTTGTTATGGTAGTTTCTGGCGCAAGGGCTACTAAGGCCATCTTGCACCTCCCAGATCAATTGACTTTACATATGAGGTGGGAGATTGTCACCTGGAGAATACCTATTTATGCCTTAAGTAGTCATCCACGTATATGCTGTGGGTTACTGAGACCAAAGAAATTTTTTAAACAATTAACACTACTCTACAGTATAATTCTGTTTTGCTGTTTTGGGAGTACCATTCCCACCAGAGGCAGCAACAGGCTTTGGCTTATGTTTGTTAATGTTTTTAATCAAATAATATCACCAAAGGAGGCAAATCCATTATTTGTTAAAAACTCTTAAGGCACTGTTATGACAACTTAATTCATATTGGAATCCCATCAGATAGTGAGTGGCCTCAATTAGTAATGTTGTGCTGAACAGTAAATAGCAAGTAGAGTCTAAACATTAAATATGCAGTCAAGTGGGTATGCAGAAGAAAAATTGCTGAAAACCCAAGTAGTGGAAGTTACATGTGAGTATAACCCCTATTATGGGCTGCACTCCTAACAAGTACCAAAACCCCACTCCTTTACCAAATCAAAAAATCCCTAAGTAGGCTGCTGCAATATTCATTAGTTACATGGCTTCTTTCATCATTACAGATATCTAACTTTCACTAACTCAAATCATTAACCAAAGCCTTTTCTTTTCCTTCATGTAAACATAATTTTTAGCCTGCAATAAAGGATTTTATATAATATTTCTCCTTATAAATAAAGAATAGCAAGACAAAAATCTGACATTTCAAAAGAATGAAATCATAAAAACTATTGCAATAAAACAATCTAAATCAAAAATAAGCTCATACCTCAACTATCGTTTTCATATGTTTACTAATTAGTTCTTCTTCAACAACTTTTACTATTAGTTCTTCTGTCGATTCATCTAAATAATGTTTTGCACGCTCTGCTTCCTCATTTATACGCTGCTCTACTTTTTTTATGTATACAGAAGCACTATTTTCAGCCAAGAATTTCTGACTTTCCATCTGTATTAGTAAATAAATTTCACATTATTAAAAGCAGAAGTTAAAAAAGCAATAAAGCAGAAAGTATTATGAAATGATGACTGTTATTAACAGTTCCTTTCCAAATATAATGTACCAATGGATATACAGTCGAAGCTCTTTAATAGCAACCCACTTTTTAATGTCCCAACACGTTATAACGTCCTGTGTGGTTGGTCCCGGCCAATTTCTCATTAACCTAATACTATTTTACATTCAGTATAACGACCTTGACAATAAAAGGATTTCTCTATAACAATCAAATTTTCACCTCTTAATCTGAATTTTTATTTTTTTATTAAAATATTCGCATTTAAAAATGACAGAATGCCTCAAATATATTGAAGTAATTGACATGCTTGCAGCCTGACCACGAGAAATCATTTAAGATTTCCCATGCTCTTTTTTTCATAGCGCAGTAACGAAATTAATATCAGCTAGAAGTTCATTACATAGAGTGTATGTTTATTGGTATGTTTCCAAGAAAGTGAATAGCATTGCCAATCGCAGATAAAAATCAGGATTTTGCAAGCTGTAGATAATGGTGTGCATTCTAAGGCTGACATCATCAGACAGTTCCGAATTCCTAAGAGTACTCTGTTCACTATTCTGAAAGATCGGAAAAAGATTTAAAGTTTAGAGAAATCTGCTGCATGGGTAGGATTCGAGCATGAAAGGTAAAGTATCCAGATCTTGAAAAGGTACTTTTGAAATGGATAATGGATGACGCATGCAGAAAATGTTCCCATACATGGTAATCTTTTAAAGCCAAGGCTGAATCATTTGCACATTGAATTGATACTGAAGGATTTAAAAGTTCAGATGGATGGTTCCAGAAATTTAAGACTTGCCATGGCCTGTCTTTCAAAAAAGTGTGGCGAAAATGCAGCCATGGACATTATGATATAAATGAATGGAAATAAAATCATTTAAGAAAAACTAAAGAATGCTATTAAACAAAATTGTGCTATATCTTGAAAGCAAAAATTAATATCCTGTAGGTTCCTTAGGGGACAGGTACAAATGGAACCCTTTATATAATGGAGTCAATTGGAAATCACAGGGTTAGTTTCTGGGCACCAAAAATTTTACCTACCACTTTACATCGATTGTTTTATTTTATTAGCATTCTTCATAGTTGTAGTAATAGTCGATGGAGGCATATTCATACCCCTACACACATTAGGGCGGCTTTCATTAGATTCTATGCTCCAAATATTGCACTAGGATTCAATTAACTACTTTTACCAGACATGGAGTGTCTTTATTCTATTAAATTAAAAACTTTATAACACAATTTATTAAAGGACAATAAATTTTAAAAAATGTTAGCGCAATAAATTTCCAACATGTGTAAATAGTGTAAACAACAACCAACTGAATGCTTCATCGCATGGACCTTTGCTACCGCATCCACGAGTGGTTACTTTGAGGGCAGGATCTTTCTTGTTTCTGATATGAATGCGTTAATTGCTGATTGGCTCAGATTGTCTTAAATCACGTGAATGGTGCACAATACATAACAGAGTATAACATAGATAAATAAATAAAAATGGCATTGTGGTTAGTGATCAGCATATTGCGAATTGGAGCAAATCGGACCAGCGCAAAATGAGGGCTACCTGTATTTATGTGTTTCAGCATGGGATGAAGTTGATGAAAAAGTGATCGCCAACTGCTTCAAATATGCTGGATTTACCGCCTTGAATGATACAATGTGATACAATGTGTGAAGTTTCACATGCTTCTTCCTCTATTAATTGTGAAAACAGTCCAATAATAGGGAAGAAATATTTGAGCATGCACATCATCACCTAAACTTACAGGGAAAACTCAAGCTTCCAAGATCATGCAGAAGTGGATGCGGGCATTGAATGTTTCAAGATATGTATGAATGAAGAGGAACTCATTGCAGATGTAATGGAACTTTCTGAAATTTGAAGTAAAGATGAGGAACCTACTGTGGTTGAACAAGAAGTTTCAATGAAAGATGCTTATCAAGGATTAGAACTTGTATGTCATTTTTTTCAAGTGCAGCCTAACTGCAAAAGTGAAATAACTGCTATCGCGCAACCTTCATAATTCTCTTTTTCAAACATGCTCTACCATTGGAACAGCATGTTTTGACAGATTTTAAAGTATGAAACAATTCTCTTGTTAGTTTATAATAAGTATGTAGCCCATGTAGTGAAATGTACAATCATTTTTTCCCAATATTGTTTTTTATTTTTTATTTATTTATTTTTTTTTTGTAGTTGTTGGCGCATCAGCTTCTGTGGCCATAATGCACCTACCAAGGTTTTTGCAGTACTTTGATCCAAGCCCGAGGCAGGATTCAAACCCGCAATCTTTAGGTTGCCAGGCAGGCACTTTACCCACCCGGCTAGCCCGGTCGGCGTTTAATACTGTAGTACATATTATAATTAACATTATACTATATTGTATTAGAAGCATCACATTAAAATTTCAAACCCTTACTTGTTTTGTTTCCGATTTTATGAACGATCGATATAACATCCTTCCAATATAACGACCATTTTTCTCACTCCCTTACAGGGTTGTTATATACAGCTTCGACTGTAGTATACAACATAAAAAATTTATTTTGTTCTTTCTCTCTCTCACCACATACACACAAATGACAACTTCCAATTTTTAGTAAAGCTTGTCTTTTTCAAATAAATTGATTCCCTCCACCCACCAATTACAGACATACCAAATTTATTGATATAGACTTAAAAGCCAACACCAGATGACTTTGCTCAAGTATAACAACCTTGTGCTAATATTTACAAAATTGAAAAATATGAACCAATGTTTTGACAGATATGTTTACATATCTGATCTTTGTAATAAAAGATTTAACATTCAATAACTTTTTTTTTTCTAAGTGAAATTAATTACTTAAGTGTAATTAAAGCACCACTGTTGTTATTGCTTATCAGGCAGCATGCTGTAGTTGTTTCTTGTTAAAAGGAAGTTATTTTAGTTTAACATATAAGTGTTTTGTTTTTAAGAGAATCTGTTTGTGAGAGAAGATTATATTACTTTGATAAGCAATCTGGATGTGCTGTGGTAACCAATTTGCACTAGTGGTATTATGCACTATAGTCAACTTCAAACCCAGGTCATGGAACAAAGGTTCTATTCTACATTAGCAAATACTACATAATCAAAAGAGAATGAAAAAATATAATAATAATAAATAAATAAGCAAAGCAAAAAACTTTAAGGTATAGTTTACTGCATTTTCATAACAATGGCATCCCCAATTTACCTGCGGCAATATATGGCATACATTAATTAGTTATCCTTAATTTGGAAGGAAAAGTGTCTGGGAACACTTTTCAGACAATGCCATAATATACTTCTGTACATTCCAACCAAAGCCAGATCTCTAATAAGTCTTCCATTTTTTTATGTCTAAAAGTGACAGGTATGCATATCTATACAGTCAGTCCTCGTATAACACGATAGTTGTGTTCCTAGAAACCTCGTGCAATATAAACAACAGGCCCTATGGCAAAAAAAGGGTTAGGTGCCGACCACCCAAGACTGGACACACACATTTGTAACCAAAACATTGCCAAACACAATAAATAATCGTAATAAAACACTTACACAGTTGAAAAAATGTAAAATTAATAATTTAATCATTTAAATTTAGATTCTTAACCTTAAAAATAAATGAAGACAGCTTGAGGGAAAAGGCTTGAGAAAGGGTTGAAGCAGCAGAATTATGGGGGAAAGTGGCGGCAGGTTGTCATCATTATCGGAACTGGGAGATGGAGGAGATGCCGATGAGGACTTAGGACAAAATGTGATCACGCCAGAACTACAGGGCTGTGGCTCATTTTCTGTCTCTTTCTTCAGTGTTTTCATAAAAAAGACATCTAGCTTCTGTTGTTTCGCAATCTTCCTTCTTTCACAAAGCAGATCGAATTGAATTGTGCTCTTCTGCTTCTTTCTGCTTCGTTATCTTCTAGCCATTGCATACTTTTCTCAAATTAACTTAAAACTGAAGATAACTCTGAAGTAGAAAGCGGTTTTATGGTGGCGTTCAGGCATTCAACTTCGTCGTCTTCCTCATCTTCCACCTGCCCTCCAGCAACAAGTTGTTGCAGTTCTTCAGTTGAAAGTTCTTCTTCATGAGACTGAAGCAACCCTTCTAAATCATCTTCCTCCAATTCATCAAAGCCAACCTGCTTTGCGAGGACAACACAATGTGCTTTTAATTTAGAAAGCTCGTTTACAGGATCAAAGCCTTTAAAATCACAAATAAAATCTAGCAAAAGAGGCTGCCAAACACCATGTAAGCATTCTTTTGTCACTTAGTTCCAAGCCTCCACAATTATGTAAATTGCATTCTTTATATTGAATCGCTTCCGGAAGTCTAACTGTTGGTGCATTTTCGTCCTCTGTTTCTGCTATCAGCATCTTAAATGTGCATCTTGTACTTAAATTAGTGCTTAAAAGCAGCAATTACTCCTTGATCAAGTGGCTGGATAAGAGATGTTGTTTTAGGTGGTAAAAACAGGATTTTGATGTTTGATGACAGTTCAGCAAGGGTTGGAGGGTGGCTTAGTGCATTGTCCAAAATAATTAAAATCTTAAAATCCAAATTTTTCTTTTTGCAGTAGCTTCGAAACACATCCTCAAACACTTCTAGTAGAAGGTCAGTGAAGATCTGCCTGTCATCCACCCTCTTCTGCTGTTCCTAAAGTAAGCGCCCAGGGTAGTCCTTACAATCCTTTTAACGCTCGTCAATTGGCTGCATGATACACAACAACAGGCTTCAGTTTCAAGTAGCCATATACATTTGCTTCTAACATAATGGTCAACCTATCCTTAGCAGCCTTGAAGCCTGGAGCTCATGCTTCCTCTCTTGAGATATATGTTCGTGATGGCATTTTTTCCCAATACAGTCCGGTTTCATCAAAGTTGAAAATTTGGTCCAGTGTATAGCCCTCTTCCTTAATTAGTTTTTTAAGTATCAGCGGAAATGCCTTTGCTGTTGCTTCATCTGCAGTCACAGCTCCACCCGATAACTTCACATTATGGAAAGCGTTAAGTTTCCTGAAATTATTGAACCAGCCACTACTGGCAGTAAAGGGAGGCACTTCTTGAGGGTTTTCAGCTTAATTTCTGAGGTCTTAAAATATTGCCAATGCCTTTGCTTTTATTGTAAGGAAACTAGTTCCTGATCTCTTCTTTGTTTGATCTTCTATCCAAACAGATAAAAGACGTTCCATCTCTTCCAATTCTTTGTGTCTTGATCTAACTGATTTTGTTACACTTTGTGTTGTTCCTGCTATGAAAGTTGCTTTTATTTTTTCTGCATTCTTTCTAATTGTTCTCAGTGTTCCCTCATTTAGGCCTGTAGCACACACAATATCACATGTTCTTTCATTCCGGTCAAAGCTTTTCACAATTTCATATTTTTCTTCTATCGATATTGCTTTTCTTTTTCTCTCTGAAGTATTTTCACCAGAATACTTCATTGACACTTTTTCAATTATTTTACTCTTTTTTTTTTTTTTTTTTTTTTTTGAGAATAGAGCACAATTATAAAAAACAAAAATGAGGAGGCAAGCTTGATATACATAAACGCACAGTGAACAAGTAACAACTGAATAAACGACCAGTGCCCATGTAGAAACTGAATAAACAATGCAGTAAAGGCGGAAACGCATTATTCTCACATATTACATGCTTCATCATCATCATCATCATCATCAGCCATTTTCAATCCACTGCAGGATGAAGGCCTCTCCAGCAACTTTCCAGTTCCTTCTGTTTTGAGCACTGGCCATCCATTTACTACCCACAAACTCATTAATTTCATCTCTCCATCTCCACCTTTGTCTTCCAGGTTTTCTTCTAGCTCCTCTTGAGTACCATTCTGTTATTTTCTTAGTCCATTTGTCATCATGTCTGCGAGCTATGTGTCCTGTCCAAGACCATTTTAGTTCTTTAGTCTTGATAAGAATGTCCTTTACTTGAGTTTGATGCTTAATCCATGTGTTTCTCTTCTTATCTAACAGTCTGATTCCCAATATAATTCGTTCCATTCTTCGCTGTGTAGTTCTCAGCTTCTCTTCCATTCTTTTGGTGAGTGCCCAAGTTTCACTTCCATAAGTCATGGTGGGGAGTATACATTGGTTCATTATTTTACGTTTCAGACAAACTGGGATATTGCTCTTCAGTATGTGACTATATTTCCTGAATGCTATCCATCCGAAATTTATTCTTCTCTTGACTTCCAGCCATTTATCATTATTACAGCTAATAACTTCTCCCAGATAAGTATATGATTCCAGCTTTTCAATTACTGCTCCTTCAATCATTATTTCCCTTTCCGTGGCATACTTGTTCATCATTACTTTTGTTTTAGCCATATTCATCTTTAGTCCAAAATCCTTACTAACTGTGCATAACTGATTAAGATTTTCTTCTAATTCTTTGGGATCGTGGCTTATGACCACAATGTCATCTGCAAATCGTAAATGGTTTAGGTACGCTCCGTTCACATTGACTCCTTTCTGCGACCAGTCTAATCTTCTGAAAGCTTCCTCAAGGGCAGCAGTAAACAGCTTCGGAGATATTGTCTCTCCTTGTCGAACTCCTTTCTCGATTTTAAATTTCCTACTGTCTTTGTCTAGTCTAATAAAGGAGTTAGCATTCTCGTATATTTTCTTCAAAATCATAATATATGGGGTATCTATGCCTTGTCTTTCCAGTGCCCGAAACATTGCCTTATGTCAAATGCCTTTTCATAATCCACAAATGCCAGGCATAATGGTGTTTTATATTCATTTGCTTTCTCCATTAGCTGTGATATTACGTGAAGGTGATCCATAGTTGAGAATGCTGTCCTAAAGCCAGCTTGCTCTTTCGGTTGAATCTCATCAAGTATTCTTTCTAATCTGTTAGTAACGACCCTTGCGAATAACTTGTAGATATGGGATAACAAGCTAATTGGTCTATAATTTCCAATTTCTGATTTATCTCCTTTCTTATGCAGCAAAACTATGATTGCATTATTCCACTGCTTAGGCGTCACACCTTTTCTAATGCACTTTGTGAAGAGCCTTGCCAGTTTTTGTGTTATGTCTCTTCCTCCCAACTTTAACAACTCTACAGTAACTTCATCTTCTCCCAAGGCTTTCCGATTCTTCATTTTCTTCAATGCATGTTCTACATCATCAGGAAGAATATCGGGTGTGTCGTATGTGTTGCTACTTTGCAATCCAACTTCCCCACTGCTGGCATCATTCCCTCACTCCTTGTATAATTCTCTATAGTAGTCTTCTGCTATTTGAATTATGCCTTCTCTGCTGTTTATAAGTACACCATCGCTATTCTTCATTTTCAGTATCATTTGTCTTTCTCTATTACTGCTCATGGCTGCTGATTTAAATCCTTTGTTTTCCCTTAATGCTTGTTCTACTTTTCTTGTGTTAAATCTTCTTATGTCCTCTCTGAGTCTCTTTCTAATGGCTTTGCATAACTCAGTATACTCAATTTTCTCCCTGTCAGTGTTTTTCTTGCTCTTCATTTGTCGTCTTCGGTTCATCATGACAAGTGTTTCTTGACTAATTTTTTCTTCTTTGGATTTCTTTTTACCTATAGGTTTCTTGGGCTTTATCACTTTCAGAAAGTTGTAATATTCCTTGTCGATATCTTGGTCCTGAGCAGTCTGCAGAAGCTCAAACTTGTTCTTAAGTTCCAGTACATACTGCTTTTTCTCCTCCTCTGTTATCTCAAAGACCTTTGTATTATTTACTCCAGTCGGTTTTTTCCTTCCCTTTCCTACATCTATATCAAGTGTACATCTTACCATTCTGTGATCACTTCCAACATTTACTTATTCAGGACAGTAACATCATTCACAATATATCTTCTGTTAGTGAGGATGAAGTCGATTTCATTAGTTGTTAATCCATTTGGACTCTTCCATGTGCACTTTCTGTTCACCCTTTTCTTGAAAAAAAGTGTTCATTACTGACAGTCCTTGAGATTCTGCAAATTCTACAAGTCTTTCACCTCTTTTATTTCTTTCACCAATTCCAAAATTTCCTATAGTTTCTCTCTTTCTGCGCTGTTTTGTCTTTTGCCAACCTTAGCATTGAAGTCCCCCATAATAATAGTGTAGTGGGTTTTCTGCTCATCTAGAAGACTCTCAATTTCGGTGTACATTTCTTTAACCTCTTCATCATCATGGCTCGATGTTGGTGCATAAATCATTATAACCTTTAGCTTGTACCTTTTAGAAATCTTGAGTATTAGTCTTGACACTCTTGGTGATGTACTTTTGAATTCCAAAATGTTGTTTTTAAAATCTTTATGGACCAGAAACCCAACTTCACCTTCACTCCTTTCACTGTTTCCATTGGTTGTTGTTATTTGGTTTTTAGGAGCATTAGTAACTAAGGCCATATTGCTCCGGGATATGTGGTGGTCATTCCCTAACCTTTTCCGCATCCTCCGTATTTGGTAGTGACGGGCTCGAACCCCGGTCTAATCAAGAAGCGTGTGCTACACACTGCTGCTCCTTCCCACCTGGCTACGGAGGTGCCCGTTTCCATTGGTTTACAGCAGATTTCCACTTGATAAACTTATAAGTGATTCATTTCTTCTTCTTGTTTCAGCCAATCCGATGATATTCCAATTCACATTTTCTAATTTCTTTTCCAGCTCTAATATCCTGTCTTCACCGATGAGTGATCTTACGTTATAACAGGCCAAGTTCAGTTTCAGTGCATGTCAGCCTGGTCGTACCCAGAGATTCTTAGCACCCTCTGCTTCCACTCTGATCTTCTCGCTGCCGTAAGACGGAGTGAAAGCTGCTGGGGACTGAGGGCCATTTGTATTGTCGTGCTGTCATATGCTGGAGGGTTTGGTCTTTTCCTCTTCACGCTACCATAAAACAATAAAAACAATTTGCATTTCAGGTTTATTGGTGGTTCCTGCTAGTGGAGTCTGTTTTAAACGGGTAGTAAAAGTCGATATAATTACATTTGCAATAATAGCGATAGCTGGAATTTTGTGGATTTTTACGTTATTATGTTAAATGTGTTTCCCCTTCCACGATATCATAAAAACAAATAAATTTTCAGAATCTTCTCTTCATTCCTACTGTGTTGTGTTGTGTTCAGTTGGGGTGATTCCGCCGCGTTCGACTACCATTTCTTGTAAACACAAAGGTGAATCGTGCATAAGTGAATTACGTTTGTGTTATATGCGACATTGTTCTCCTATTTATAAATCATGTATGATTGAATTCGTGTAGTGTAAACACATGTTATACGAGGACTGACTGTACACAGCATTTAGCCAAACTAAGATAATGCTGCATATTTTACAAGCTGAAATCCAAGGATCAGCTTAAATTCACAGCACACTTCTGCAAAAATTTAAAACCCCTTTATTTATTATTTTTCCTCAACAAATATATATATATTTGTGTGAACACATATACACACACAGTTTATTGCACAAAGGGCTTTTATAATTGAAAAACTTAATACACAGTAGACCCATTTTTGGCCTATGAAAGCTTATATTATATGCCATGTAAGGTCTTTTTAAAATCACATTACCTTTATAAAGTTTTTTTGTTGGGCAAGGTATCTGTCATTACACAGTTTATGACACTAGAATCATCTTATATTGGAAAGAAAATTTTCACAAATGATGTGTTTAAATTGTTCTATTGGCACTGTTAACTAACTTATGGAGAGAGAGAGAGAGAGAGAGAGAGAGAGAGAGAGAGAGAGAGAGAGAGAGAAAGAGAGAGAGAGAGAGTAACATTTCAATATAATCAGAGAAAGTTAGTAAGAGAAAAGGCAAATTTAATTATACTGTACAAACATTTCACCACATATAAAGAAACAAAACCAAAACTAGACTGCATAGTTTTAAAGCATGCAACCAACATACAATCTCACAGATGACAGTGCTTTCTCCACCAACCGTGTGTCACTTAGGTGCTATAATACTACAAAGCCATACAGTCCAATTTTGGTTTTGTTTCTTCAAATGTAGCATACTGTTTACATAATTACACTTATGTTCTTACTGAACTTCCTATGATTATTTCAGGACTTACCTTTACCTTACCACACAATGTTAGTAAAAAAATTATTATTTCCTATACCATTAAGTTAACAATTCCAGTAGAGGGACTGAAACGGTTAGTTCATGAAAATTTAATTTGTATTTTCCTTTCAAATACATGGTCAGAGGTCTTTCTTTTAAACAACAGAGTACTCGCATAATGTTATACAAGTCATATAACCTTTAAAATATGAAATTACACTAAGCTGACTTAACTCTTAAACCAACTTAAGCATCAACTAACAATTTTATGGGTTTAATTCACCAATTACACTAAATAAATTTATACAGTAATCCATGATATGATAAATAACTTAATTTGCAAAACTATTACACAAAATTCAACTTTGTTACGAGAATTTTGACCACAAGCACATTACTACAATAACAATTAGTTTCTATTAGCAATGTATACTTAGGTTATAACGGCCTCCGTAGCCGAGTGGTCAAGAGCGGGAGTGCAGTAGCACACGCTCTTTGAGTAGACTGGGGTTCAAGCCCCGACGGCTAAATACGGTTGATCTGCCAACCCGCACTGGACCAGCGTGGCAGATTATGGTCCATTTCTCTTAGCATGAATTGCTGAGGTAGCTTTCATCCTGCAGTGGGTTGATAATGGCTGCAGTTTTTTTTTTTTTTTTTACTTATGTTATGACACAACTCCCATAAGAAAAAAAAAAAAAAAAACCCTTATTTCTGTGTATATTTTCATAAAAATAAATCAGTTATTTTAAAATTTAACTAGGATACTTCATGCTTAAATTACTGACAATGTCCCATTCTAACATCACACTTAGTTTTTCTGTCTAACTCTCAGGACAGCTGGCCAATTATCATGAGTACAGGCATACCTCGAATAACGAATAGGATGCGTTCCACGAAATTACTTCGTTAAGCGAAACTTCGTTTTCAGAGGTAAAAATACTATGGCCAGAATAGGGATACGTTCCTACGTAAAGAAAATGAAAAGCTTTTTTTTCGAACAAAGAAAAGTTTTATTAAATAAACAGTCAACTTACATACAAAGTGAAATCACATTTTAAAATACGAGTCTAAAGTTGTTGTTTATGCTCTTTTTCTCTTTCATTTAACAATTGCCTATACGGAGTTATTGCATTTAACACTGATCGCTTAACAATAACACTTCTTCCTAAATCAGGATCATTTTCACTAAAAAAATTTAAAACGTTTTCAATGTCATTTAAGCACCTTTTTAAATCTTTGGTTGTTAACACTTTTTCGGCAGGAACTTCTTTAACCTCGTCTTCATTATCTTTGTCTTCGTTGCTAACAAGGTTTTCTAAATCTTCCACTGAAAAACCATCATCTTCTGCATTCAATAAATTTCTAACATCCTCTTCATCGACATTTTCGAAACCTATTGATTGAGCCATCTGGATAACTTCATTTCTAATTTCTTGGATGTTATTTTCTTCTTCTAGTACAACTTCTGGCCATATTTTGCGCCAAACTCCATTTAAGCATTTCTTAGTGATTTCTTTCCAAGAACTATCAATGTTTTCAATTGCGTTTTTAATGGTGTAGTTTTTCCAAAAAGTTTTAACTGTCATTTCCTCTTTATCCTCTAGTTCAGTTAAACTGCTTAATGTTCGACGCAGATAATAAGCTTTAAATGATGCTATTACTCCCTGATCCAATGGTTGAATCAGGGAAGTTGTGTTTGCTGGAAGAAACACAACTTTGACAGGAATGCATGTGTCCAACGTGTTAAGATCAGTAGGATGTCCCGGAGCATTGTCTAACAACAAAAGAGCTTTTTCTTCAAAGTTGTTTTTTTTTGACAATACCGTTTTACTTCAGGACAAAAGTGGTTATCAAACCAATCAGTAAATAACTCCTTGGTAACCCACGCTTTTCTATTTGCTTTCCATATTACAGGTAAATTCATTTTTATGTTACCTTTTAACGCCCTCGGATTTTCTGAATGGTAAACTAATAACAATTTTAATTTATAATCGCCAGAGGCATTTGATCCAAAGAGTAACGTTAAACGGTCTTTGGCTGCTTTGAACCCAGCAGCTGATTTTTCTTCAATAGAAATGAAGCTTTTTGTTGGTAGCCGTTTCCAGAACAAACCGCTTTCGTCAACATTGAACACCAAATTTGGAAAATTTTGACGTTCAATGATTTCCTTTAGTTTTTCTGGAAACTTATTTGCAGCTTCTCCTGTTAATTTTACACTATGAATCCTGGCCCGTTTTTTAAATTTCTCGAACCAACCACGAGAAGCCCCAAAGGTTTCCGTAATTTCTTCAGTTTGTTTAGATTTCAGGTGATTGAACTGGAATATATATTTTTTTTATATTAAATGGGGCTTGAAATTGCCGACTTCGTTATATTGAAGCTTCGTTATCAGAGGTAACGTTAACCGAGGTATGCCTGTATTTTGATATAAAAGTACAGTACAAAAAAAGGTAAACTGCAGCCATTATCAATCCACTACAGGATGGAAGCCTCCTCAATGACTCATACTGAGGGGAAATAGACCATAATGTGCCATGCTGGTCCAGTGCAGGTTGACAGATCGACTGTATTTAGCAGTCAGGGACTTGAATC
Source organism: Mastigoproctus giganteus (assembly GCF_048544385.1). Classification (NCBI taxonomy): domain Eukaryota; kingdom Metazoa; phylum Arthropoda; class Arachnida; order Uropygi; family Thelyphonidae; genus Mastigoproctus; species Mastigoproctus giganteus. Next base: position 36,430,318 of record NC_143580.1, on the reverse strand, counting down.
CTGGTCTACTCAAAGAGCATGTGCTACCGCACTCCTGCTCCTGACCACTAAGCCACAGAGGCCCATATATCTAACAGTAATTCTTTTTCACTTATTTTGTTGCCATTTTAGCTTATGTCACAAACAATATTCTTCCAAATGAGTTTATTTTTATTTTCTATGGTAACTGCACTGTTTAAAATATGGCATTTCTCGAATCCATCCCCAAGTGCAATATAACTGTTGGTCTCATCTGCTTTATTTCACCTGGTGGAATCAGTTTACGACTGACAAATACTATGCATTCAACATATTGCTTCATCAGTACACCTTTAAATCACTTCTCCCCCCCCCCCACAAATTCTCCTATGCGACACACTGGATTACAAAAATGTTTGTGGCACATTCCAAATAAGTATGGTTTGTCTTCAACATGAGGAAATGAACATACAGCTGCTAACTTTTAGCTTTCAAAAAGATGGAGATCATGCATTTATAAGCAGGAAGAAAACAGGAAGTTTTTGGGCCAAAAACAGGCAAAAAAGCAGAACTGCTTCCCAAAAAAACAGAAGGAAAATGGGATTTTTTTTTTTTTTTTTTTTTGGAAAAGTCCATACTACATTAGAAACTCATTGACAAAATACAAATTTTTATTTTAAAATACAGTCATAGGATTATTCACCAGTACAGAATACGTTTAAACATTAGCTTACTTAACCCTTTTCTGTCTGTGAATTTCCATTTGGATATTCTATTAGACATCAACTGATTTTGATTACTTCAAGAATGATACTATTGCAGAATTTTCCCTCTTCATAAATGCTAAATCAAAGTTTTGCTCATACCAATGGCCCTGCCATGGAGACATGGTTGTCAGGAGCATTTCCAAAGCTTCACCAGAATGAGATATGAACTCAATTTGTTTTTCTAAACTGGCTGAATATTCTTTTGCATCCAACACACTATGAGGAAATGTTAAAATAGCATGCATAACTTGTGATGATCTGTTACATTTTAAGATTACTTGTGCACCTAGTCAGTTCCCCAACCAAGGCCTACTGTACAGCAATTTTCTTCTTTCATAATAATGTCTGGTAGATTCCTACAGAGCCTGACAGTATCGATGCTGCAAAACTCTACTGCTTCATCTATTTTTTTTTTTTTATCTTTAGCGACACCAAGAAATACTAGAAATTTTTCTACAAAAATTTTCATATTTGAAAATGATGCACTGCCAATTGATGAAATATGTGCTATCTCAGCATTTATAAGAACACTGTTTTGCGACTACATAGTGCACATTAAACCATAAATTACTTCCTCATTAAGCAAAAGAACAGAATCGGCACCTTGTTTTAGATTTTCAACAACCTTGGCAGCAGAAATGCCTAAGTAAAAAACTCTTCTGGTTAGCCTGATATGGGTAATCAATTTCCAAAATGGAAGTGGACGAAAAACTATTCATAAAAATATATTTGTACGATTTTAATGTTCTTCAACATATCTTCAACAACCTCGACCGAAGAGCTATTTCTTTGGATTATCATATGTTGACATACTTTTAAAAGAAATAAGCAAATTGCATTATTCAAGCCAGAAGAGAGGAGCACAAACATACTTTCTGAATGAGTCAAGGTAACTGCCTCATATCAGCGCTTGGACTTTTTAGGATTGCTTTTACCAGATGTCTGCAATTCAGAAGTTCTTTTTCTCACAACTATAATGAAGGTTTGAATACAAGTCAGTGCCACTCACTACTGATCACTTGTACTTCTTGATTTCATAACTCTGAAAGTGCTCGCATTGCTTTTCTCACTAATTCTAACTTCTTTAAACAGACTTGTCAAAGGTTGCCACTGTTTTTTTTTTTTTTTTTTTTTTTTGGCTGATGCTGCATAAGCTCATACATTTGCTTTCTTGCATCACATGCCACCACTACTACTACTACATTTAACACAGATGGCCAACATGTACTCACATGCTTCAAAATCTTTTACTTCAGTGGCATGCATTAGTTGAAATTGTTTAAATCTAACTTTCATTTTCAGCAGTTCTTCTGAGATAGTACTAAATTTCCAAAAAAACATTTATCCACTTTTACAGGGAGGCATGCAAACAGCACACAAATCAATAAAATAACAAGGACACCCATTACCACCAAGTGCTCAAACTCTTCTTTTAATACTATTGCTCCTCCAGGTTTTAAGCTTATCATAATAGGCACATTATCAACACTAACTGCCAGTTTTTTGAAGGAATCCCACATGCTTTCAGATTGTTCAGAAGATGATATTCAATGTTGTACCCTGTAGAGTCACCTTACAATGCTGGTACTGAGAGAAAGCTGCTTTCGATTTGATGATTTTTATTTATTATTTTTTTTTATTATTACAAAAGGTCACCACACTGGGATATAGCTTGGAATCACTTTGGTGACTGCTATCTGTACCAATCAAAAATGGCACATTTTTTCAGTGCCATCATTACCACTTCTTTCTCTATCTGTGCAGTTTCACTACCAATAACTGTTGTTTTTGTCTTCAACAACCATATATTTTTGCTATTTTGCTACCAGGGAACATATTTCTGAACAATGTGCCTGCATGATCAGCAAAACTCAGAAGAAGATAAAATTCTGCGAAAAAATATGCAAATAAACATTCAGCACATATGATATTATCACTATGGAATGCAACATCTAATTTAGCATTTCTTTCTATGCACTGCACATTGTCATTATGCTTATTTCTTTGCAAATGTCTGATTACCTTTCATTTCCCACTGCTTCAAACTGAAAAATCACATGCACATACAGTGAACAAGGCAAACATGTTACCTTTTTCAGATTTTGCAATAACTTTTCACCAGGGAAATCTTGCTGTCTTCTGAAGTTTTATATTTCTTTGGCATCTTACTGAGAGATGCCGGCCATAAAAAAAATAAAAACCAAGGGTTTTCATAAGCCTATTCATGCATATCAGTCATCTTATATTGAAAAACAAGAATTAAAATTAGCCACATCTTTCCAGTCCAATTACTGAAGCATGCTACAGTCACCTTTTCTTGCTTCAGCTTTTGTTTATGCTTGAAGTGATGTACCACTAACCAGTGTGGCGTGTAACATCAGATTTTAGTTTTTTAAATTTTTGCTCACCAACAGTAAAGAGAATGCCCAAATGTAAGTGATTTTTAACATGAGGAAAAAACATGCTAAAGCACCTGTCTAAAGCATGGAAAAGGGGGGGTTTATTTAAAAAGAATAACTAATAGACACTTGTAATATAAAATAAAGGATTACTCAGAAGTGTTCATATTTTTTTCACGCTGATTTTAAGGTTATAAAATGCATACCTGATCCCAAGATGCATCTGTCAGTGAGAAACAAATTTGTGCCCATCAGAAGGCTAACAGTTTTATTAATTAATTTTATTTTTTATTTTTTGTGAAAATATTTGTTCATTGATCCTTTAGTCTAAGATTTGTCACAGACATTCTCTCAGGTATGGCAAGCTATTGCTTGGAACCTGGGAGTCTAAAATCTAATTGAAATGATATTCAGGTGACACTTGTGAATCAAGGGGACTGAATTTTGGTGAAGTTCGGTCATTTTGCGACAATGAAACCCTTTTCACAATGGTTGGCCTTTAGTAACCCTAGGTATAACCACCCAGGTATGAACCAACATAAGCATTGGTCAAGGTGTGAAATTCATACCACAAAGAGGAATGCTGCCCTTCTGTGTTAGAGGGCAATACTAGGTGGTAGATGATTCTCATCAACTGGTGCAATATCACCAATTTTCTTGCTAGAGGCTCGAAGTGGTGAAACCTATGTTTAGTTTTCAGAGCAAAGCTCTGGCAACCCCCATCTCTTCTATCATACAGTACGACTGATGTCTTTTGAGGTTATGATGGACATCACAGCAAGCTCAAATCTTCCCTATGTTTTGAGAGTACAACTCAAAATGGTGTTCACAGATTGGCTCCTAGACAGTCCACTGGACTGAACCTATTGGTAACTATCTAGGAGGCATTCGGATCAGCTAGTGTATAATCTCTCTGCCTCCAGGCATCGTCAAAGCCACGATATGGAGCTGAGTATATTTTTGCTGTGTGTGTGTGTGTGTGTGTGTGTGTCATCATATCAAAAATTTCATTACATCATACATGCCCCTATACTTCCACTCTATTACTAAATACATCATGAAGAGTGGTTCTCTTCAAGACACCTGGTCAGCGTGAAGAGGAAAAGACCAAACCCTCCAGCATATGACAGCACAACAAAACAAATGGCCCTCAGTCACCAGCGGCTTTCACTTCCCCCCCCCATTACGGCAGCGAGAGGATCAAAGTGGAAGCAGAGGGTGCTAAAAATCTATGGGTACAACCAGGCTGCCATGCATGGAAACTGAACTTAACTTGTTACAACATAAGATCACTCATCGGTGAAGCCAGGATATTAGAGCTGGAAAAGGAATTAGAAAATGTGAATTGGAATATCATCAATTTGGCTGAAACAAAAGAAGAAATGAATCACGTATAAGTTTATCAAGTGGAAATCTGCTGTACACCAATGGAAACAGTAAAAGGAGTGAAGGTGGAGTTGGATTTCTGGTCCATAAAGATTTTAAAAACAACGTTTTGGAATTCAAAAGTACATCACCAAGGGTGTCAAGACTAATACTCAAGATTTCTAAAAGGTACAAGCTAAAGGTTATAATGATTTATGCACCAACATCGAGCCATGATGATGAAGAGGTTAAAGAAATGTACACCGAAATTGAGAGTCTTCTAGATGAGCAGAAAACCCACTACACTATTATTATGGGGGACTTCAATGCTAAGGTTGGAAAAAGGCAAAACAGCGCAGAAAGAGGAACTATAGGAAATTTTGGAATTGGTGAAAGAAATAAAAGAGGCGAAAGACTTGTGGAATTTGCAGAATCTCAAGGACTGTCAGTAATGAACACTTTTTTCAAGAAAAGGGTGAACAGAAAGTGCACATGGAAGAGTCCAAATGGATTAACAACTAATGAAATCGACTTCATCCTCACTAACAGAAGATATATTGTGAATGATGTTACTGTCCTGAATAAGTAAATGTTGGAAGTGATCACAGAATGGTAAGATGTACACTTGATATAGATGTAGGAAAGGGAAGGAAAAAACTGACTGGAGTAAATAATACAAAGGTCTTTGAGATAACAGAGGAGGAGAAAAAGCAGTATGTACTGGAACTTAAGAACAAGTTTGAGCTTCTGCAGACTGCTCAGGACCAAGATATCAACAAGGAATATTACAACTTTCTGAAAGTGATAAATCCCAAAAAACCTATAGGTAAAAAGAAATCCAAAGAAGAAAAAATTAGTCAAGAAACACTTGTCGTGATGAACCAAAGAAGACAAATGAAGAGCAAGATAAACACTGACAAGGAGAAAATTGAGTATACCGAGTTATGCAAAGCCATTAGAAAGAGGCTCAGAGAGGACATAAGAAGATTTAACACAAGAAAAGTAGAACAAGCATTAAGAGAAAACAAAGGATTTAAATCAGCAGCCATGAGCAGTAATACAGAGATTTAAATCAGCAGCCATGAGCAGTAATACAGAAAGACAAATGATACTGAAACTGAAGAACAGCAATGGTGTACTTATAAACAGCAGAGAAGGCATAATTCAAATAGCAGAAGACTACTATAGAGAATTATACAAGGAGTGAGGGAGTGATGCCAGCAGTGGGGAAGATCGATTGCAAATTAGTAACACATACGACATACCCGATATTTTTCCTGATGAGGTAGAACATGCATTGAAGAAAATGAAGAATCAGAAAGCCCCCGGGAAAGATGAAGTTACTGTAGAGTTGTTAAAATTGGGAGGAAGAGACATAACACAAAAACTGGCAAGGCTCTTCACAAAGTGCATTAGAAAAGGTGTGACGCCTAAGCAGTGGAATAATGCAATCATAGTTTTGCTGCATAAGAAAGGAGATAAATCAGAAATTGGAAATTATAGACCAATTAGCTTGTTATCCCACATCTACAAGTTGTTCACAAGGGTCATTACTAACAGATTAGAAAGAATACTTGATGAGAATCAAGTGAAAGAGCAAGCTGGCTTTAGGACAGGATTCTCAACTATGGATCACCTTCACGTAATATTAGAGCTAATGGAGAAAGCAAATGAATATAAAACACCATTATGCCTGGCATTTGTGGATTATGAAAAGGCATTTGACTCCATACAGCATAAGGCAATGTTTCAGGCACTGAAAAGTGCAATACCCCAAATATTATGATTTTGAAGAAAATATACGAGAATGCTAACTCCTTTATTAGACTAGACAAAGACAGTAGGAAATTTAAAATTGAGAAAGGAGTTCGACAAGGAGACACAATATCTCCAAAGCTGTTTACTGCTGCCCTTGAGGAAACTTTCAGAAGATTAGACTGGACACAGAAAGGAGTAATAAATAATAACTTTGTGATCTGAGGTGCACAGGAAAAGAACAAAAATCTCTGCAAGATTTTTATTCAATGCATTGCCACTACATATTCTGATTTAAGGAATATAATACAGTATGTATTATATTCCTTACATCAGAACCTTTTATAGGGAACCAGTTGTTAAAATTTTTGCAGCTCATCACTGGCCACAGCCACTGTGCACATGCACACTTATTCAAGTTTAACCATAAATTTTAGATTATCAGTACCCCATTATGATGGAATCAAGAAAGAAAAGGCTTGCTTACACAAATGGCTACAAATTACAAGTCATTGGCTATGCAAAGGTACATGGACATGAAGCTGCAGAAAGACATTCTGGGCCACTGCCACCATCACCAACAGAGAATATTATCCAGAAGTTGCAGAAACAAGAGGATAACCTCAGTATGGCAATTAAAAACAACCACTAACTTCATTGACCAACAGCAAAATGGGTGAGACTTGAGGAGAAAGAACTGAATAGCTGGATAATAGAGCAGAAGAACTGTGGTATATCTGTATCAACAAAAACAAATAATTTTTTGAGGCAGAAGTCAAAGCAGCAGCAGAAGCAGCAAAGGGCCTTGATAACTTTGATATTATGAATTTATGAAGCAAAACGGCTTAGGTATGAGGGCACGAACAAGGATAGCCCAGAAAATGCCAGAACAATATGAAAACTAAACCTTGGAATTCTACAGATTTCTAATTAATGCTAGGAAGCAGACAAACTACAAGCTTGGCCAAACTGATAATAAGGATGAACCTTTAACAGTTGATGTACCCACAAATAGATGTGTGGATGTTAAAGGTACAAAAATCAGTAATTGTGAAGATGTCAAGAAAAGACACACCATAGTGCTGTTTTGGCTTGTTGTGCCGATGGAACAAAACTTCCCTCTTTCCTCATATTAAAGAGAAAAACTCTGTCAAAGGAAAAAATTCCAGCAGGTATTTCATCCTAAGGGGTGGATGGCTGAAGATGAAGTCAAAATATGGCTGGAAAGAGTGGTCATATCATCTTGCTGGCCTTCTCAAGAAACCATCCCTACTGGTATAGGTCCAACTGGTCAATTACAACCACTGGATGTTTCTATTAACAAGTCTTTTAAGGCTTTCATGAAAGAAGAATGGTCTTAACAGATGAGGGCACTACAACACAACTTAACACCAACAAATCATATGAAGAGACCAACAATTTCTCAGCTGTGCCAATGGGTAAAAAATTCTTGAGATGCAGTAAAGACAGACAGTAGGGAAGTCATAAGTATGGCATTAGTAATGCCTTGGATGGCACAAAAGATGATATTCTATTTGATGAGAATGACAGTTCACTATTAGAGAACAGCAGTGATGGCTTACCGGGTTTTGAAGATGAATAAAAACTTGCTCTTTTTTTTTAATCGCCCCATTTTCTTCTTATTCTTTAAAGATGAATTAGAATAATATTTTTATATATGAAATTTTAGAGATGATTAAAACATTTTGAGTTCACCTTAGTATGTACAGTATTATAAAAATAATCATATGTGTAATAAAATGGGCAAAGGTAAAGAAAGCCAACACAAGAACCATGGCAAACTACGGGAAATTTACTGGACGAATTGGTTTTCCGCTACTACAGTTACTCCCTGCATTCTCAATAAACAGACAGTGCATGTTATCAGTATCGGCAGCAGAAGTCGAGAACGATATACTGATTGACACGTAGGTGTGAGAGACAATAAGGAGGTGATTATCGTGTTGTACAAGGCAATGGTCAGGCCACACCTTGAATACTGTGTACAGGTTTGAAGACCTCATATTAGGAAGGATGTAGAGTTGCTAGAACGAAAGATGGGCTTAAGAAGGGACCAAGATGGGCTTAAGTTCTGCAAATTGCAGCACCTGGAGACTAGGCACATCATCCGATTGAGGTGTATAAGGCTTTGAATGGGTTGAGCAAGCTCACTGCTGATGGGATTCTTCCACTTGCTCAGATTAAGAACCTGAGAGGGCATAGATTCAAACTGAGGAAAGACAGTTGTAGAATAGATGTGTGGAAATTTGCCTTTAGCCAGCGGGTAGTTGATTGTTGGAACAGACTTCCATCTCTTGTGTTGTGGAAGTTGATAGCTTAAATAAATTTAAGGCTGAGCTGGATAAGCATTTGGAGTGAACAGATGAGTGAAATGGGAGGGTTTTTTTTTTTTTTGCTGATGATGCATAAGTTTGCTTTCTTGCATCGTATGCCTCTGCTAATGCTAATAACATGTTATGATATATATATATAAGCTAAATTAAAATTCTTTGTATGTATATATATATATATATATATATGGGGGGATAAATAAAGAAGAGGGTAGTGTTGAAGAAACGTTCCTAAAATAATTTCTTAATTATTTTAGGAACATTGCTTCAACACTACCCTCTTCTTTTTTTTTATCCCCCCCATATGTATATATATATATATATATATATTTTTTTTTTTTTTTGTTTGTTATGTTATTTTATTTGGTTAAGTTCCTTTTCACTCTACTGGTTTGCCATGCTACTGGCAAATATCCTATTTTAATTTAGCTTATTATAAGCAACATGAGTGGATTGTGCTTTTCTGCTGCCACTGATGTTAGCTTTCCTACTATTTTTATTTATTTTTAATACATATTTTTATTAATTTCTATCTGTCATTATATATATATATATATATATATAAGAATCTTTCTTTCTTTCTTTTCCTATTATTTCTTAACCTAATCTTTAAAGTTAGGTAAGGAAACCTTTTCTTATTATTTTCTAACCTAACATTTAAGGTCAGGTTATGAAATATAATGAAAATTAAAGAAACCCTGTCCTTTTTTCCTAACTTAACCTTTAAGATTAAGTTAGGAAACCTAACCTTAAAAATGTACAAAGAAATCAGTAATATGGTTTTTTTTTGGTTTTTTTTTTATCAGCAAAAACACTCATGTACAAATGTAAAAAGAAATCAGTAATTTGTTTTTTTTTTTAATAGCAAAAACATTCATGAACTGCAATACTCTGCTTTTAATAATGAGAAAAAACTAATCATTACAACATCTGTCACGTCTACGTGTCAATCAATATATTGTTCTCGATTTCTAATGTCACTACACGATAACACGCACCATCTGTTTACTGAGAATGCAGGGAGAAAATGCGGCAGCAGCAAACCAGTTTGTCTGGTAAGTTTCCCAAAGTTTGCCATGGTTCTCATTCTGGTTTTCTTTACCTTAGTCATAAAATGCTTTAGTTTAAAAATAATTAGAAGTAATGTGATATATACAATAAAACAAATTAGATTCTCAAAAATGCCATTATTTTTCCCCTTAATTTTGTTAAATTATGTGTGTGTCATATACCCTAGCATCTTATATGGCAGGAAATACTGCAATTAAATTTGTATTATTACTTACCTCATAGTTACTAATAATTTTAATTTTCTACTGTAACACTAAGTTATTGCTTAAAGCGAGTTGCACAGAGAGTTGCTTTAAAATTTTTTATTTTTTTCAGTTTATTAATTACATTTCATGTACTGATATTTAATTTAAAGAATAAACTCAAATATTTACATTGTAAACTAAATTAAACATTTTTAACACATACTAGAACTTCATTACTATAGCTAATTTGATACAAATAGACAACTTCAAAACTTACTCTATAAAATTCAGCTGACTGCAGTAAGAATGGCTTTTCAAAATCTTCTTCATAAACAGATCTTGAATCAATACCCAATATCATAAGCATTTGGCAGGCATTTTTAATTGCAAGCCTAGGACAAGAGAATATTGGTGTTACAATATGAAACCTTTGTGATTCGTGTAGTATAAAATTTTGATATAAAAATATAACAAGGTAATTTCCAATCATCCACTCTCCCTTCCCTCCCCACAAATAAGATTTTTTAGTAAAGTTCAATGAAAGAAATCTTGAACTACAGTTCATTTCCAACTTATAAAATGTTTAATTTTGTAATTCTGCAAATTTTGTTCAGAAATGTTTGTTTTATCATGTAACAAAAAAAAATTTTTTGAACAAAATTTGCAGAATTACAAAATAAATGTATCTCTTATATATCAAAACTGTGATATATAAGAGCCTGTAGTAATAAGGGCTTTTTTTTTTTTTTTTTTTTTTTTAGTTTGCAGCTACGAAAGATAGCTAGGTCTAGACTCATTTTGCTATGTTTGGTATAGAGATGAGGGTAGACAAAACATAAAATCTTAGCAGCACCAAGTTTTTCAGTGCATATAAAGCACTATTTTGGGATGACTGAGGGTGATCGAGACAAGTTGTGGCCCTATTTCTAATACAGTAGTTGTGCAGGTTAACATTAGAGGGACAGTTTTGTGGTATTCTTAAGCGTACACCTTTTGCTAATATTGAATATGGAAAGAGCCAACAAAATATCATGACAACTGCTACTTTTCTATGGTGGAGATCAAAGTTTAAAAAGTGTGGATTGAAAAGCTGAAGTGTATCCCAACATACCATCATCTATTACTTTGGTGTCATACAATGAAGACCAATCATTTCCAATCTAACTTCCAGAGAAGTCTCCAGAAATGGATGAACAGGATGGATATGTGGATATGATAAGTGGAATTACACATCAGAATCCTGGTCAAGTAAAGTGCCATATTTCCCTATCAGCAAGAATTGGATGACAGTGAGAGGCTTGGGTTTAGCCAAATACAATGAAGAGCTCCTGACATCTCACCTGTAAGAGCAGGATCTATTGGATCCCAGCTGCAAAACTTCCATAAACAGAAAAAGACATTAGTTATGCATATTTTTACACAGTTTCAAAATCCCTGCTATTGTTTTGTTCAATCCTTATGAAGAAATTGGCATTAGTCACAATGCAGAAGAGTGGTACTGTTTCACAGGCACTTCAAGTCAAAGTCTGAAAGCTATGTTACTTTGCAATGGGAATATACAGCCAACAGTTCCTGTTTGTACACACAGTTCATATTAAAGAGGACTAAGGAAATGTGAAGCACGTGTTAGAGAACATTGTGTATGACAAGTATAAATGGAATGTCTGCAGACATGTCAAGATGCTGGAGTTCCTTCTGGGTTTGCAAGGCAGTTTTACTAGTTTCTCTTGCTTTTTCTGCTTCTGGTACAACAAAACAGTAGATCAGTCTGGCATACTCAGTGCAGTAAACAACCGTTGGTTCCAAGAAATAATCTTCATATTATAATTTATTACATGCACCAACCAAGAGAAAAGAACTTTAAATAAAGTGAGAGACTACACACAGTTAAACAAAACATGTAAATTGACACAGGCACAAACATTCAAGATCATTAGCAGTAGTAGAGGCATATGATGCAAGAAAGCAAGCTTATGCAGCATCAGCCAAAAAAAAAAAAAAAAAACTTCCACTTCACCCCTCCATTCGTTCAAAATACCTGTCCAGCTGAGCCTTAAATTTATTTAGGTTATCAACTTCCACAACAAGAGATGGAAGTCTGTTCCACCAACCAACTACCCGCTGGCTAACGGCAAATTTCCGCAAATCTATCCTACATCTGTCTTTCCTCAATTTGAATTTATGCCCTCTCAGGTGATTATTCTGAGCAAGAGGAAGAATCCCATCAGCATTGAGCATGCTCAAACCATTCAGCGCTTTATACACCTCTATCAGATCACCTCGCAGGTGCCTAGTCTCCAGACACTGTAATTTGCAAAACTTAAGCCTTTCTTCATAAGAGCAACCCTTTGTTCCATTCACTAATCTTGTTGCCCTTCTCTGTACTCGTTCCAGCAGCTCTACATCCTTCTTGAAATGAGGCCTCCAGACCTGTATACAGTACTCTAGGTGTGGCCTGACCATTGTCTTATACAAGGGAATAATCACCTCCTTATCCCTGCTAGAAAAATTCCAGTATATCATTGACATGAAGGCCTCCGTAGCCGAGTGGTCAGGAGTGGGAGTGCAGTAGCACACGCTCTTTGAGTAGACCGGGGTTCAAGCCCCTGACTGCTGAATACGGTCGATCTGCCAACCCGCACTGGACCAGCGTGGCAGATTATGGTCCGTTTCCCTCAGAATGAATTGTTGATGAGGCTTCCATCCTGCAGTGGGATGATAATGGCTGCACTTTACTTTTTTTTTTTTTATATCATTGACAAAACACCATGAGCTACTCTTGCAGCCCGTCTGCACTGCTCACAGAACTTCATATCTGCCTGCACAATTACCCCCAGGTCCTTTTCATTCTCTACCACTGTCAGTGTAGTACCACAGAGTCAATACATTGCTCTGGGGTTACTGTTTCCCATATGTAGTACTTTACATTTGTCAACGTTATTTGCCACCTCTCAGCCGATCTGCTCAACCTTATCTAATATATTTAATTTAGTATGAACAGAACAAAGATACAAAGATATGAACAGAACAAAGCTATATACAGTAGCTTTCAGCTACTGTATGTAGCCTTTATCAACTGACTGAGCACTGGCCAGCGGTGGTTTTATGTGTGTGGGTAGACCAAGTGTTTATGCAATTAAAGGTGATGGAGGAGGGGGGGGAGGCGTGTGGAACAGTGATGAGTGAGTGGCATAGAGCGTACTAGGGGGGGGGGGAGCCTTCCATTCTTTCAATGCAGTGACACTTGGGATTTCAAGAACACAAGAATCCTTTCTACAGGCAGGCAATACAATAGAAGGAAATTCAGAAGCCTTTCTCATAAAAATGTTTGGCACCACGACTATCCACAGAAAGCAGGGAGTCAGGTTCAATCCATAATATTTTCATCATTTTAATAAGAAAATAGAAGAAATGAGAAACCAGGAAGAGGAAATAGGACAGTTGTCTGGAGTAGTCCACATACAAACCCTTCCAGACGACCAGAACCACCCTGCACACCAACCCTGATGTTCAGAGTAGGAGAGCAAATGTCACCTCAGGATCCCACAATGCAAGAACTTCAGATCTAGAATAGAAATCCTGGCACAATTCTATTGGCTATTGGAATTAATACCTCACCTATAAATTAACTGCTGGCAGCACCTCTTGCCTGTATGCATATCAGGTTTCTGGGAGCATTGGAAAGAGGGGTCTGCCAGCAGGTAAGAATTTAATCTCTTTGTATTTACCTAATTTATTATCTGGTTCTATTGTAACAATAATCCAAACTTAGAATTGTTTATTTGCAAATCAGAATATTGGTAATTGTAATCGTAATATTGATAATTGTAATTGTAATATTGGAAATTGTATTAAAGTTTGTAACCCATTCTGTTTTTGTTCTCCCAACAGCACAGTCTGATGATGGGTATCGGTAAGATGGGAACGAGAGTAGCCTTGTTCAGGCAAAGTTTTTAAGGCTCCGGAAAATGGAGAGGTTTTCTTCTGTTTTATTAACTTAAATTGGCATATTAACTTATTTTATAGAGTACCTTTATATTCCTAGTTACGATACTTACTTTAAATTTTAACTTAGAGATTTTGTAGGTTATTACTTAGTATCGGTAAGGGAATCCAATCTACGTGTTTCACAAGTTTTGCAGTTTCGGTGAAGATTTTTAGCCATATTTAGCTGCTTTATTGACCAATTGTTATATTAAATTATTTTCTATAAGTAGCTTATAGACCTAGTTAAGATCCTTGATTTATTCTGAATTGAGACAGCAAGATTTTGAAAGTTAATTAATACTTAAGTGTCCGTATATTTACCATTCGTAAATTGCCGACATTGTTAAACGATACGTTATATCCCGAACTAGATAGCGTTAGCTTAGTATAGTATAGTATATAATATTATCAATTAATCAGTAAAATTTATTAATCTTGTTAAACTCCATTGTCAATTAAATTGTACTTTTTAACTAAATACATATAACAACTTAGATTTTACAAACATAACATAATTAATTAATACATAACTTGATACGGAAGTTATATAATGGAACTCGAAAATAATACTCGATACTGAAAAATATATATATAGTGTTAACTGCATTGGGATACAAGTTTAGGGTTATAATTTTGTACTGAAATTGAATCGAAATCATGACTCAGACCAGAGCAGCAAAGCAAAAGGCTCAAGCTAAATGGAGTGCAGTGACTGAGGGGGACAGTTGCCCTCTGAATCACAGCCATTTAAAATGCACTGCTTTCTTGATATTTGTGGAGCAATCAGGTATGGGACATGATATTGCCAAGGTGGGGGGGGGGATGTCTTTGTGTGTGCGCGATGTAAGGAGTGTGAGGAAATTAGGCTACAACTCAGCGTTGTTATGAGTCTATATGAGAGCTTGAAGGACATGGTGGATGCCCTTGAAGGATCTAAATTGAAGGGCCCATTAAGTTCTCAGCTGCCCACATCAATGCCAGAGCTTCCACTTGATCATTACGCAACACAGCAGCAACCCCCAAGACAGAATGCGCTGGTTCCACAGGAACTAGTAGTTGTTGGTGACTCTATTGTCGGGGATACGGGGAACATGGTATGTAAAAAAGATAGGTGGAACAAGACCAGGGTATGTCTGCCAGGGGCAAAGGTTGGTGATGTTGTAGAGCGGATATCATCTTTTAAGGGCACAAAAGGTGATATTGTTGTACACATTGACACTAATGATATTAAGAGTAGGAGAACGGCGGAATTACTAAACAAGTACAGGTCACTGTTGAAAAAAAAAGCCGTGAATTAGGGTTGAATTTGAAAGTGTCTGCAATTCTGCCCAGACACGACAGGAGGGAGTATATGATGAGAGCCTTGTCGATATTGATGATGGTATATCAAGCTTAATGTCCAAGTTTGCAGACGATACGAAGGTTGGCAGGGTTGTTAAGGACACTAATGACAACATTTTGCTGCAACAGGATCTAAAAAAGTCGAGCAGATGGGCTGAGAGGTGGCAAATGAGGTTTAATAGTGACAAATGTAAAGTACTACATATGGGAAGCAGTAACCCTAGGGTAACGTATCAACTCTGTGGTACTACACTGACAGTGGTAGAGAATGAAAAGGACCTGGGGGGTAATTGTGCAGGCAGATATGAAGTTTTCTGAGCAGTGCAGACAGTTTGCAAAAGTGGTTCATGGTGTCTTGTCAATGATATACAGGAATTTTTCTAGCAGGGATAAGAAGGTGATTAACATCTTGTATAAGGCAATGGTCAGGCCACACCTTGAGTACTGTATACAGGTCTGGAGGCCTCATTTTAAGAAGTATGTAGAGCTGTTGGAACAAGTACAGAAAAGGGCAACAAGATTAGTGAATGGAACAAAGGGTTGCTCTTACGAAGAAAGGATTAAGTTTTGCAAGTTACAGTGTCTGGAGACTAGGCACCTGCAAGGTGATCTGAGTGAGGTGTTGAATGAAACCAAAGCCTTGAATGGTTTAAGCATGCTCAATGCGGTATGGGATTCTTCTTCTTGCTCAGAATAATCACCTGAGAGGGCATAATTCAAATTGAGGAAAGACAGATGTACGATAGATGTGTGGAGGGGCACCTCCATAGCCAGGTGGGAAGGAGCAGCAGTGAGTAGCAGATGCTTCTTGATTAGACTGGGGTTCGAGCCCGTCACCACCAAATATGGAGGATGCAGAAAGATCAGGGAATGACCGCTGCATATTCCCGGAGCAATATGGCCTTAGAAAATCTAAGCGTAAAAATTACAAAATGAAAATGTAGGCAAAAATTTCTTGTCACCTGTAGAAATGATAAAATCACTCCAGCTAGTCTTAACCCATTTAACAGCCATTGTCCCATTTATGGGACGCAACTTTTAATGAAAATAAAAATAATGGAAATGCAGAAAACTGGATTACAGGCAGCACAGTAGTTTGAAACTGATCTATAATCACGGCATTTATTGTCAGATGGCGCTGAAATACAAAAAGTTAGGACAGAAAGCATTTACAAGTTTTTCGTTTTCAAGCATGTGCGTGTCATAAGAATGACAAATGTATAAAAGTTTCTCTGTTTTTTCAAACACTATAAGGGCTCTAGAAATATATTCTAGAATAGTTGCTTTTTGTGATTCAAGTAAAAGGGTAAGCCTCCTACACTATTATTTATTGTAAATTTGTTATTTATGTTGATGTCCCATTTTTAGGACATTGGCTAAAAATAACATCAGCAAGCACGTGGATGTTTCTCGAGTCAAAACGAAAATTTAGTGGTTTACATTTGTAAAAATATTATATTACAAAGTTGTTGTTTGGTTTTTTTTTAGGAGCATTAGCAACTAAGGCCATATTGCTCCAGGGATATGTGGTGGTCATTCCCTGACCTTTCCGCATCCTCCGTATTTGGTGACTCACGGGCTCGAACCCCGGTCTA